>NC_091978.1:198328719-198693719 GCF_044704955.1 Pristiophorus japonicus
CCTCCCCCTTCTCCCCTTCCCCTCCCCCTTTTCCCCTTCCCCTCCCCCTCCCCCTTTTCCCCTTCCCCTCCCCCTTTTCCCCTTCCCCTCCCCCTTTTCCCCTTCCCCTCCCCCTTTTCTCCTTCCCCTCCCCCTTTTCCCCTTCCCCTCCCCCTTTTCCCCTTCCCCTCCCCCTTTTCCCCTCCCCCTTTCCCCCTCCCCCTCCCCCTCCCCCTTTCCCCCTCCCCTTTCCCCCTCCCCCTTTTCCCCTCCCCCTTCTCCCCTCCCCCTTTTCCCCTCCCCCTTCTCCCCTCCCCCTTCTCCCCTCCCTCCCCCTTCCCCTCCCCCTTCCTCCCCCTTCCCCTCCCCCTTCCTCCCCCTTCCCCTCCCCCTTCCTCCCCCTTCCCCTCCCCCTTCCTCCCCCTTCCCCTCCCCCTTCCTCCCCCTTCCTCCCCCTTCCTCCCCCTTCCTCCCCCTTCCTCCCCCTTCCCCTCCCCCTTCCTCCCCCTTCCCCTCCCCCTTCCTCCCCTCCCCCTTCCTTCCCCTCCCCCTTCCTCCCCCTTCCTCCCCCTTCCCCTCCCCCTTCTCCCCCTCCCCTCCCCTCCCCCTTCTCCCCCTCCCCTCCCCTCCCCCTTCTCCCCCTCCCCTCCCCCTCCCCTCCCCTCCCCCTCCCCTCCCCCTTCCTCTATCCCCCTCCCCTCGCTTTCAGAAACACTGACAGACAGAGAGTAAGAGACACACACACAGAGATGGAGACACTGACAGAGACACACTGGGTGGGGTGGGGGAGGGGGGCATCCCAGCACGCTGTTAAAGGGCCCCCGGTGCTGCAGTCGGTAAGTAGAAAATGTTTTATTTATTGATTTAAAAAAAAAATATTTCGTATTAATTTTTTTTTGGATTGATTTATTGATGTTTTTATCATTTATTATTGATGATGGCTCTTTATTTGTAAAACTGAAGTGTTTAATGTTTGTCAACTTCCCTTTAAACCCCCCCCCCCCCGCCATTCCCTACGCTTGATTTGTAACCTACGCCTGATTTTCTAAAGTGTAGACAAGGTTTTTTCGAGCGTACAAAAATCTTCACTTACTCCATTCTAAGTTAGTTTGGAGTAAGTTTTCACTGCCGAAACTTTGAAAACAGGCGTAAGTGGCTGGACACGTCCCCTTTTGAAAAAAATTTCTGTTCCAAAGTGAAACTGTTCTAACTGACTAGAACTGGAGCAAACTAAATGCCGAGAATTTGAATTTCTAAGATACTCCGTTCTACACCAGTTTTTCCAAAAAATCAGGAGCAACTGAGGCCGAAATTTGGGCCCATAATCTGTGACTGTGACGCATTACTCCAACTTGTACTTTTTAACCTTTCTGCAGTCTTTAACATGGACGATCATACCTGTATCATTCTTCTCCAGTGCATCTCCTCTGTTGTAGAGTTCAGCGGGACTGTTTTCGCTCAGTTGCACTCTTAACTATCTGATCTCTTTTCCTTTCTCGACTTCTCCACTTCTTCTGTGCTGTCAGACTGCTTTTGTGACATCCAGTCTTAGATAGTCTGTGTTTTTCTCTTGTTAAACAATTGGCAAGACTGAAGCTATTGTCAGTGGCCTCCATGCATTAGAATTCTGTGGTATTCTTGTTTTTATAGCTTCATCTTTATAAAATTTAGAAAATGCAAATAATCTTCATCTATACAGCCCTCAGATGTAAAGAAATACATTTTATTTATTAGCTTGCCATGTGGAATTGGATATCTTATTACCAAAGTGGTAGTGATTGACTGATTTGAATTTGTATTTTGCTAGGGAATGTTGTGCATGGTTGCTGGTGAATTTTTCTGTGTTTCACCTGGCAAAATAACCTGTGTGGTCTTGATTGCATGGCCATAACCATAAATAGCTGGAGCAATAGGTTTTTAGGAAAGACTTAATATAACATGAATAGTATTGGATATTTCTCAGAAGATGACTCACAGTAAGCTCATTTTCAGGTTCAGCTGAAGATTCCAGTCAAATTTTACTCTTGTAAATGGACAGTATCTGATTTCTTGATTATACTGTTGTCTTGAACATTACTGTCTCACAGTTAACTGCCAGCCGTCCACTACTGCCATAACTTTCAGCATTATGTTGAACAGATCTGACTTTTGGACTTTGTGGATGGCAGAAGAACTGATTTAGACCCATACTGGAAAAATTTAAGAAAAATATTTAATATCTGCCAGCAGTATGTGAAATGAGGCCACAAATGCTCTGTATCAGCATGATAGTTGGATAGTAGAGAGCAAAGTAAGCTGACGTAAAGATTTGATAGACAAACTGGTTTCATGAGCCGAGATGGCAATCAATTTGTAATGGACATTTTGCTGTAGCATCGAGGATCATATTGAAACCGTTTCTAAAAAAAACACGTAAAAATTAATGTAGAAGGTTGATTAATTTTTAAGACGTGTTAGTAAAGTCACCACATTTGATCGGTTGTGAAAACAGCTTTGGGAGTAAATGACATGAAATGAAAACAGTAGAGGAATATTGTGAGTCATGTATTTCATTTTAATTCTCTCTAGAAAGAAAAACACAATGTTTTCAATACAAATTGCAAATTTAATGTTCCTACTTGTGAGTTAGGTCTCTAAATAGCTATATGATTTTTGTAGTTATTTAATCTCCGTCGCAGGAAGCTTTAAAGTCTTACTAGTGATAGGTCTTTGATTCATATCGGTGGATGTTCTCGCCCTCAGAATGCTTAGGTGGCAGTCTTAGCTCAGTGGTAACACTCTTGCAGTTGAGGCCTCTGTCCAGGACTTGAGCCCATAATTTGAAAAAGTGCTGCATTGTTGGAGGTACCTACTTTCAAATGAGATGTTAAACATAGGTCGTATATCCCTCTCAGGTGGATGTAAAATATCCTATAGCACTATTAGTTGAGGGATAAATGTTGGCCAGGATACTTTTCTTCTAACACCACCAAAAAAAACAGATTAACTGGTCACTTATTTCATTGCTGTTTATGGAACCTTGCTATGTGTGGATTGGCTGTTACACTTTAAAAGTAATTTGGTTTCTGTGAAGTGCTTTGGGATATCCGACGGATCTGAAAGGCACTATATGAATCCAAGTTAGTTCTTAAGATCTCTGGCCTATAATTTGCTGTAGCAGGGCATTAACAGCATTTGCCGTCCACTACTGCCATAACTTTCAGCACCCGAGTGAACAGGGCAAGCAACTATGAATCTCCTTAACGAATCAGATTGAAGGATTGTGAAATAAACAGCGCAATGACTGAGAAGGAAGTGTAAATTAGAGTGGGTGAATTTAATGTCAAATCAGGTACAGAAAGAGAGGGAAAGAATGATTGGATTAAGAGGGAGAGAAAAGAGACAGAAGGGAAAAGTAAAAAAAAATACAAACATTTATATTTTTAATATCTCCAACAACAATTAAAACCTAAGGAATAAGACACCGCATTTGTAATAGTTTTCAGTGCCAGAGAGGGTGACTGGCAGTAATTAACACTTATCATGTCGTTAAACGAGTACTTAGTCTGAAATGGACAAGACTTCACCATCTGTGAGTTTAGTTCATATTTACCGTGCAGATACAGCAACTTCATGCCAGACAGCGAGTTGCCGTTTTTGCAAATCTATTGGTGGAGTGGCGAAACTAGGACAGCAGCTTTTAGATATTTGAGTTTAACCTTCCCGCGTAACATTTATGCAAAACTAACGGAAAATTCCAATAGATTCACCCTTTTTTGGGGCAAATTATGGGTCTCTATTTGGAAGATGATCAGTCAGCTGCAGAAGGGATTGGACCTTGGGCCGACGGGTGGGGCCGAAATTCAGCCTCCCAAAAAGGCCACACCGCCAGAAAGCGGCGGCCAGGTGGTGGAGTTGAGCGGCCGCCGACTTCCTGTCCAATGGCCGCCACGATCGAAATTCAGCTCTGTCATTTTTCTGGCGTTCCTCACTTCTGCCCCGCTGATGTTGACTATCTTAAGTGCGTCATCAAAGCACTGATTTCCCGCACCTCCCGCGAAATTTAGCTGCAAAAATCCACGATCCGCTGCGCAGTGCCCCCGTCAGCCTTTTCTGTTGGAGCACCTTGCTTTCACTCTGTCAGCCACGGCAGCACGGCGCTTCAAGGGGAGGGCGCACTGCCACGGCTGCCATGTTTTTTTTTGTCAGCCGACTGCCAGTCCGGGCCGACAATTATGCCCTCGGGTTTGGCCGGGCCGCCAACAGGCAGCCTGGCACCCCTTTCTTGGGTGCGAGACCGCTGGCCCGGCCGAAACCCTCCCTGGTGGCCCAGTGGACTGAAGTATGTCATCTCCGCTCCACTGCTGACTGACAGCGGTGGAGACTTCGTCCCGCCTCCACTTCAGCCCCTCCCTTACCGCTCCAATTCCGCCCTCATTATGACCGACTTCCAATCCGCTGCAAAAAAAAGGACAAAGCGCTGAATATCAATCAGGAGTCGACCTCATCCTACCCAGCAGTGAAAACATCAAAAAAACGGTAAGTGCGCCAGGTTTCTGGTGGACCTGAATTTTAGCCCAATGGTGTCTTACCTTCAGCAAGGAGAATTCTGTAGCCGAGAGATTAGCCATGATATCAATCCAGCCATAAGATAACAGACACTTCTTTTCTAATATTTAGCTCACTATTTTCCCATGGCAAACAAGTGGTGAAAGTGCCTGTAAAAACTCGTAGAAGAAAACATTGCCTTACTTGTTACCATCACAAATTCACTGTTAGCCAAAGTTATGTATTTCGTGATGGAATATTGTAGTTCAGTTTGGCAGGCGACAGGAAAAAACATTCTCTATAACAAAGTTCTTCAAACTGCGAGCCATGAGCCACATGCAGGTCCTGAGGTCTGAAATGCAGCTCTCAAAGCCAAAGCAATTCAATCCTGTTGATGCTTGTTCTTATTTCCTCGTCTGCCCTGTTTGAATTTCATGGATTAGAGGTTTGGCAAGCGCTGTTCTTTAGATTTTATGTTTCATTTGCTTCATTTGGTCATAATTAAAAAGCTTGGATATTCCTGTTGTATCACAATGGAGAGTTGTGACAAGTCTGTGAGTCTTCTGCAAGTTACAGAAGGGGAACCTGTAGAAATGCTGGTGCTTAAGTCATATCTCTATGTTACAGAGGTACAGGTATAACGTCCCAAAACCAGAAACCTCTGGACCGAGGCCATTCCGGTTTTTGGGTTTTCCTGAATTTTGGAGAAGAAATCCGACGTCCCGAATCCAGAAACCCTTGGGCCGACTTTCAGGTATTTCCGGATTTCGGAGAAGAAAATCCGACGTCCCGAATCTGGAAACCTCGTGGACGATTTTTGGGTACAGTTGGACTGCTCTGGTCCGGCACCTTTGGGATTTGACCGGTGCCGGAACAAAGAATTTTCCGAACCACGGGAGGTCACAGCCCCCGGGCTCTTGAGTGTGTGTGTGCATGTTGGCAGCCTGTTCTAATTGACAGCCATTCCAGCCGATCACCGAACACACGTCTGAATGTCTTTGCCCACTGTCATGTTTTACAAAGAAAATTAAAGCTGCGTTAACAACTTTGAAGCCTCTTCTACTTTGCAGCAGTCCAAATATGCAGTATGGGCACATTCAGCCTTGACTATGCTTCCAACCCATGGCAAGTTCAGACCTTCCTCTCCCTCTTGATTACCAAGTTTGAATGGAGTACCGACTCAATTCGATTGACAGCCATTCCAACCGATCGTCGAACACACTCACTGGCTGGAGCAGCTGTCAAGCAAAACTTTAAAATAAAACCCTCAAGTCCAACATTTTCATGCCGAACCACGGATGTTTCCGGATTAAAGAGTCCCGGACTGGAGAGGTACAACCTGGATTTCCAGATTTCGGAGGCAATCCGACGTTCCGAATCCGGAAACCCTTCGGCTGACTTTCGTGAATTTCCGGATTTTGGAGCATTACATCCGATGGCCTGAATCCGGCAACCTCGAGACTGGGCCGCGTCGGTTTGTGTATTTTTTAGGATTCATATTTGGAAAAAGGTAAGTACAGCTGAAAAGTCTGTTTTTTGGGAAATATTTCCAGATTCTGGACAACAACTCTTGCAATCTGCACAATGTCTGGTTTTTGGACAATTCCGGTTTTTAGAACTCTGGATTTCGGAAGTTCTACCTGTACAACCACATATTGGGCCCAAGTTTCCACATGATTTGCGCCTGATTTTTAGGAGCAACTGGTGGAGAACGGACTATCTTAGAAATCGCAATTCTCCACATTTTTTTTTCTGCAGTTCTAGTCAGGTAGAACAGTTCTACTTTGGAACAGAATTTTTTCTTCAAAAGGGGGCGTGTCCGGCCACTGACGCCTGATTTGAAAGTTTCCACAGTGAAAACGTACTCCAAACTAAAGTAGAATGGAGCAAGTGAAGATTTTTGTAGAACTAAAAAAACCTGTTCTACACATTAAAAAATCAGGCGCAGGTTACAAATTAGGCGTCCAGAACGAGGTGGGGGGGGGAGGGGGGTGGGGAAGGGAACTTATTAAATTCTACAATAAATCCTTATTTATACTTCTACAAATATTATACAAATAAATCCAACCTGAATAAACATTTATAAGCAAAGAAAAGATTAAATAAACCATCTTCCTACCTGTGTGAAAGTGCTTCAGCCAGGGAGAATTCTGCAGCCGTTCGTTGCCGCTGAGCGGGAGAGGGGGGAGAAAGCCGTTTGTGCCGCTGAGCGGGAGGGGGGGGGTGGAGCGGAGGAGAAAGCGGTTTGTTGTTGTGGAGGGGAGGGAGGGGAAGGAGATAGCGGTTTGTTGCTGCGGAGGGGAGGGAGGGGAAGGAGACAGCCGTTTGTTGCCGCGGAGGGGAGGGAGGGGAAGGAGACAGTGAGAAGGGTAGCCTCAGTGCTGATGTGCTGATGGCAATGTGATTTTATTAAAAATTGTTCAAAAATTAAACAGCTACAAAGAACTACAAAAATGGCCGAGTGCCAATGTTTTTTTTCACACTGAGCATGCGCCAACGCTCCAACGCGCACGCGCAGCGTTGCCGGCAAGAAAAAAACTAATTTAAATAGTACCCGCACCCTCCCACTTACAAAATCGGCGCGAGTGTAGGCTCCACCCCCCTGGGCGCCGCGCCAAACAGACAAGGAGCTGCAAAGCGCTCGAGAATAGCGCGCTTTTTTTCTGGCGCCGTTTTAGGCGCGAAAAACGGGCGCCCAGCTCGGAGGGACGCCCGTTTTTTATCCTGTGGAAACTTGGGCCCATAAAGAGTTGATTGGGAGGTGGGGGGTGCGGGGGATTATGGTGATATGAGATGGGGGAAAATATCAGAATAAATATACTTGATAAATTTAAATTCATTCAATCATGATGCAATTGCAACATCTGTTCCACACTCAGTGGTATTATTACAAATCTTAAACGTGCTAATAGGAAAATGATTGAAAATGTCCTTTAGATAGATGCCCTATTTGATTATAGTGGTACATGCAAAATGTGTGTTTTTGGCCACTTTTGGGAGGTGGTTGAGAAAACGTTTATAAAAACAGTGAATAATACCTGCTACTTATTTGCTTCCCTGATGGCTCAGCATGTTTGTGTTGTGGATAACTGAGCTGCACAGACTGGAAATGTTCCCAGTTTCAGTCGTTGGTTCAGCTAGGTCAGCATAAGGTTACTATAATTAACATCGATCTCCTGAAGGGGAAAATGGATTGGGGTTTGTGCTCCTGATCGCCATCAAGACATCTCTACTGGATGTATGTGATTATGGATGTTGAGTGAGGGCATGATTTGGTGTGGTTGCCGCCCAGCCTCCCCCAGTTTGACCCTATCAGGGTTCACACTTGGATAACAGCTGGTTGATGAAGTGCTGTGGGTAACCCTTTCAGGCAGAGAGGTGAAGGGAGAAAATTGGTGGAGAAAAGGAAATGCTGCTTCCCATTTGTGAAATGGCAAGTTGTGGGACAAACTTCAATACTTACTGATTAATTAGGTGGTATTTTGGTTAATCGTCTGTTATGAGACTTTCAAGATGGTGATCTGTCAGTAAAGAGAGGCAATTCACCTGGATTAATGGAGAGTATTAAAGCACTGCATTCACAATAGCCTTATTAAGATGAATATTAAATGAAAATTAAGCATGTTTGAGAGAACTGAATGACTATGATGCACCACATGTATGGTGTCTAAATCACTGAATACAGTATGTAATGGTTCGATAATTAATTCTCCTTCATATGCAACGACTGGATGATGTGTAGCGTGAAATCAGCTAGTTTCAATTGTAGCACTGTTGCATTAAATTATTTTTGTCTCAACAGTTGCAATGAATACTGAAAACTTCTCTTTAAGTGAACAGATTGTCTCCCCTTCATACATTCGGCAAGGATTACAGGCCCGTCGCACACATGAGCACCTAATTCGGCTGCTAATAGAAAAGGTAATGAAAATAAATTAGGGTAACGACTAATAAAGACGTGCACTGTGTAATTTGTTTGGTAGAAGCACTTGGGTCATATCTTTTATTTTTTTTACTAATGCGCAAGTAGGAGCTAAAAACTTTGTTCCTTAAAGCTATTCTCAGAACTTATCAATTCCCCTTCTTTCTCCCTTGCTCCCTCGGTCTCTCTCTTCCTCTGTCTCTTACCTTTGCCTTAGTTACTTCGACTTTTGTTGATCGATAATTCTTCAGTTAGTTCCCTGTTAGTGGCTTATTTAAGAGAAAGCTCACAAAACATTGTATTTATGACATTTCTTTGTATATTGACTAATTTGCATCATTTAATTTCAATTTCATTTCCTTAGACTACTTCATGCTTTGATACTCCAAAGGCCATCCCAAAGTTTGGGATGACTATAGTCATTATTTGATTCTTTGGAATGCTGTAGCATATTTAAATGGCAGAACATTTACCTGGTTTCAATGATGACTTTGCTGCTGATCCGATATTAGATCATGAATTCAAGTTTGCCGATGACACAAAGACAGACGGCATTGTAAGCAGTGTAGGTGGAAGCATAAAATTACAGAGAAATATTAATAGATTAAGTGAATGGGCAAAACTGTGGCAAATGGATTTCAATGTAGGCAAATGTGAGGTCCACTTTGGACCCAAGAAGGATAGAACAGAATACTTTTTAAATGATGGAAAGCTAGAAACAGTGGAGATCCACATACATAGATTATTAAAATGGTACAGAAAATAATCAAAAAGGCTAATGGAATGCTGACCTTTATATCTAGAGGACTAGAATACAAGGGGATAGAAGTTATGCTAAAGCCCTGGTTAGACCACATCTAGAGGACTGTAAGCAGTTCTGGACATCACACCTTAAGAAAGATATATTAGCCTTGGAGAGCGCAGTGTAGATTTACCAGAATGATACCCAGACTCCAAGGGTTCAATTACGAGGAGAGATTACATAATCCAGGGCTGTATTTCCTGGAATTTAGAAGGTTAAGAAGTGGTGTGATCAAAGTTTCCAAGATATTAAGGGGAACTGATAGGGTAGATAGAGAGAAACTATTTATCTCTGGTTGGGGAGTCTTATGACTAGGGGGCATAGTCTAAAAACTAGAGCCAGACCTTTCATGAGTGACGGTAAGAAACACTTCTACACGCAAAGGGTGGTAGATGTTTGGAACTCTCTCCCGCAATTGGCAGTTGATGCTAGATCAATTGTTAATTTTAAATCTGAGATTGATAAATTTTTGTTAACCAAAGGTATCAAGGGATATGGGGCAAAGGCAGGTATATGGAGTTAGATCACTGATCAGCCATGATTTAATTGAATGGCGGAATAGGCTCGAGGGGCTAAATGGCCTGCTCCTGTTCCTATGTTCCGAATTATATTTGCACAGACATTCATAACTATTCCTAAATATACATTATAATTGACAGTGCACAAGAAAAGCTAGGAAATACGATTTTTTTTCCATCCTTCCCTAAGGTATTCCTTTAAGTCAACTAACATAGTCCACAGATTGTGGTTCTAAAGCAGTCAACTGGATAAGCAGAGGATAAATGTTTGAGTATTCATAAGCAAAGGTCTGTGTTATGTAGTGAAATCATAAATGCAAGACCAGCCTGAATAGTATCAGTGTAAAGCGCTCTGGTACTTTGTCCAACTAACCATTCTTTAGGTGTGAGCCTGGGCACTGACTGTTGGCAGGCTATTCACAGTTAAGTTTAATTGGCCTTACCCACATTGCACACTTTCCATCAGGTGTCATTGGCTAGTGGTCAAGCGTAGGAACTCTGGCTGATTTGTTTTCTCTGCCTGGACCAGGGGTGCTGAGGCCAATTATAGCATCCCCAGCTGCTGCCCTGAGGGAGATCAGCTAACTCAACCTCAACTGGCTTCTGGTAGCACCTTGGGTCTATATACCATGAAAAGGAGCCATATAGATATGGCAGATCCTAGCTCGATCGCCTTTTGATCATTGGTCTGTGCTGAAATAGCTGATCTTGGCGAAGTTGGCATCAAGGGCCTAGCATTGGCGGAGAAAAATCATCCAGGGTTTCAGCTCCTGATTGCTGTTCAGTTACACTTACTAGAAAGTGATTGTGTGTGTGTGTGTGTGTTAGCTGAAGATTGGGTGCAGTTATGATGGCACGGTAACATGGCTTGCTGATGGTCTCTGTCAGGGAACATGCATGAAAAATAGCTAGTTGGGCAATACTTAAAACTCTGTAACCAAAACCCTCCAGGAGAAGAGGGTGAAAATTGGGGACAAGAATTGAAAATTAAAATGCACAGATTTAGATGCTAGGGACAATGAACTTTAAAGATTTTCAAATATAAAAATGAAACTTATTTAAGAGTATGTTACAACGGCTCCAATGGTTAGATTATGAGGAGAGATCACATAAACTAGGTTTGTATTCCCTGGACTATAGAAGGTTAAAGGGTGATTTGATTGAGATTTTTAGGATTTTGAAAGGAATTGATGAGTGTAGATCGAGATAAACTTTTTCCGCTGGTGGGGGAGTCTAGGACAAGGGGACATAACTTTAAAATCAAAACCAGGCCATTCAGGAGAGAAATTAGGAAAAACTTCTTCACACAAATGGTGGTGGAAGTGTGGAACTCTCCCACAAAAGAAAGAAAGACATACATTTATATAGCGCCTTTCACGACCACTGGATGTCTCAAAGCGCTTTACAGCCAATGAAGTACTTTTGGAGTGTAGTCACTGTTGTAATGTGGGAAACATGGCAGCCAATTTGCGCATAAGCAAGCTCCCACAAACAGCAAATTGATAATGACCAGATATTCTATTTTTGTTATATTGATTGAGGGATAAATATTGGCCAGGACACCAGGGATAACTCCCCTGCTCTTTTTTGAAATAGTGCCATGGGATCTTTTACGTCCACTTGAGAGACCAGACGGGGCCTCGGTGTAACGTCTCATCCGAAAGACAGCACCTCCGACAGTGCGGCACTCCCTCAGCACAGCACTGGAGTGTCAGCCTAGATTTATGTGCTCAAGTCCCTGGAGTGGGATTTAAATCCACAACCAAAAAGCCGTAGATACCAGCTCAATTAATAATTTTAAATTTGAGATCAATGGGCCGTAAATTGTGGCCTCTCCGGGTGCGACGATGTGCGCATGCTTCCAAACCCACAAGTTCCGGGTTTAGGCTAGTAAAACGCATGCGCCTAAACCCGGCACATGTCATCTGTCAAAATTTATTTTGATGGATCGCGCGCCTCCCCAGGAGGTCAATTCCTGCCCATCGAATGTCCTTAAAACTCTTAGGCTTGGTAAAAGCATGTGTAAGGCCTGCTTTTACCAGCATAAGAGTTTTACAAGATAAAAAAATTAAATTTTATCACTAAGTTTTTTATATTAAAAACCCTGAGGCCAAAATTCAGTGCAGCCAAAAAGGTGGTGGTGTTGAGGCCTTTTTTCCCCGATTAGCGCCGCAAAGTTTGTGGCAGCCATTGGATCCAAATTCAGCTTTTTGACCACAAAAAAGTATTCCAGTTTTATTAGCCCTTCAAACCTGAAAGTTTGCAATCTTAATTGGGGCGTTATTCCCACGGGAAATTCACCCTTAGGGTGTTGTTGCAGCTGCCATTGCAGCACAGGTGCGAGGGAACGTGCGTATCGGTGCTGCTTTGGAGAGGATGGCCATGGCTCTGCAAGAGTCGACGGAGCGTCTAAGTGCTGTCATATCTGGTGGCTTTCAGACTGTGGCTGCTCGCATGCAGTCTCAGCTGGATGCCCCCATTAAGACCTCAGTGTTGCTTTCACGGCTGGGTCCTCCATGGCCACGGGGGACCTTCCGGTGTGGCACCACAGCACCGACCTGAGCTCCCTCAGATTGGTGGTGGTGGTATTGTGCCGCTCTTGGTGGGTTATTCACGCTACTCGGGCCAGGATACGGATGATGCGCTCCCTCCGGCTCGCAGCATTCTTGGCCCCAGACCTGCCACTCCGTCAGTGCCTCCACGCATGGCCTCGTCCGAGCCTCATGAACCCTCCCATGAGGGTGTTGACCAGTCTCCAGGCCCAAAGCTGCTCGAGGGTGTCATCTGCAGCTTCCACACAGGGAACACAACAGCCTTCCCAGACCCATGAGGCAGCCACAGGGGAGACACTTGAGGCGAAGTCGCAGGTTAGGTATGCGTAAGATCATTATAGGCAGTCCCGTGAAGTCGAGGATGACTTGCTTCCACTCTAAAAGTGAGTTCTCAGGTGGCTGAACAGTCCAATGCAGGACCTACAGTCTCTGTCATAGGTGGGGCAGACAGTGGTTGAAGGAAAGGGTGGGTGGGGAGCCTCAGTTGCCGCATGCTCCATTCGCTGTCTGCGCTTATTTTCTGCATGCTCTCGGCAACGAGACTCGAGGTACTCGGCGCCTACCGGATGCTCTTCCTCCACTTAGGGGGGTCTTGGGCCAGGGATTCCCAGGTGTCGGTAGGGATGTTGCACTTTACCAAGGAGGCCTTGAGGGTGTCCTCGAAGCGTTTCCTCTGCCCAGCTGGGGTTTGCTTGCCGTGTCGAGGCTCCGAGAAGAGCGCTTGCATTGGGAGTCTTGTGTCGGGCATGCGGACGATGTGGCTCGCCCAGCGAGCTGATCGATCGTGGTCAGTGCTTTGATGCTGGGGATGTTGGCCGGAGCGAGAACACTAACGTTGGTGCGTCTGTCCTCCCAATGGATTTGCAGCATCTTGCGGAGGTAGCGTTGGTGGCACTTCTCCAGTGCTTTGAGGTGTCTGCTGTACATAGTCCATGTCTTTGAAGCATATAGGAGGGTGGGTATCATTACTGCCCTGTAGACTATAAGCTTGGTGCCAGATTTGAGGTCCTAGTCTTCAAAAACTCTGTTCCTCAGGTGGCCAAAGGCTGTACTGGCACACTGGAGGCGGTGTTGGACCTCGTCTGCCCATGCTGATAGTGGACTCGCGAGGTATGGAAAATGGTCCACGTTGTCCAAGGTCTTGCCGTGGATTTTGATAACCGGGGGGGCAGTGCTGTGTGGCAGGGTCAGGTTGGTGGAGGACCTTTGTCTTTCGGAGGTTTAGTGTAAGGCCCATGCTTTCATACGCCTCGGTGAAGGTGTTGACGATGGCTTGGAGTTTGGCCTCCGGCTGTGCGCAGACGCAAGCGTCGTCTGCATACTGTAGTTCGATGACAGAGGATGGGATCTAGCCTGGAGACGGCGGAGGTTGAACAGATTCCCATTTGTTAGAAAATAGATCTGCGGGTGGAGTTGCAGCGGTGCGCACTTTTAGCGCGTCACTACTGCCGCAAGCCCCACACCACCACAAGAGTCGGCGGTGGCCCGCACGCTGCAAGACCTCCCGGGCCGAATCTATGTTGGGGTGGCCAGTTGAGCCCAAAGCAGCAACCATTCGATTTTGACGAATGGTCGCTGCAAACAGGCAGTAACGGTCCTTCCGGGACTGTGAATTTCGGGGCCCCTGTCCACTTAGGTACGTTTATTTTTAATCCTATTAAAACATATATATTAAAAAAAAAGTTATGTTTTTCTAAAACCATTTAATTTAATTCAATTTCAATTAATTTAAAATATGTGAGTTTTTAAAAAAATTTATGGTTTGTGTTTCTGTGTTTTGGGGGGTATTCTCATTGATTGTACGGACCTCCCATTACTATCAGAACTCACCATTACTATCAATGAGAATACTCCCATGTTCATTGGTGGTCCAAGCCCACGTAATCCTAGGATGTTCATATGCTCCTGGGATGCATGGGCCTTTGCGTTGGACTGCTAGGGCTCAGAGCTGAAGTGTTCGTTCGTACTTTCGTAAAAAAAGCCTGGCCCAATACATTTTTGCTAGCCATGGGTATTAAGGGATATAGAGCAAGACGGGTAGATAGAGTTAGGGTACAGACCAGCCATGGTCTCATTGAATGATGGATCAGGCTCGAGGGGCTGAATGGCCTACACCTGTTTCTAAGTGCAACTGAGAATTTAAATTTAAAAAAAAAAGATAGTAAACAGTGGGGATTTGGAAATATACATTTTACCTGACTATTTAAAACTTACTTTGAGTTTGAAGCTGTAATTCTTGCCTTGTATGCTGCTACAGCTAGGTTCAGGCTATGTGTATTTTTGTTCTTTAGTCTGGTAAAGAAAAAAATTGAAGTACCAAAGAGAAGCTGGAGTTAAGGTATATGTTGTGACGGACACGGTCGTAGTAAATGTTCCAAGTCCCATCATAGATACTTTACAGTCGATGGGAGATGTTAAAATCTGCACAGACTTTTCATTGTTCCATCATTTCCTTAGGGTAAATGCCCAGAAGATGGATGGGATGAGAATACCATTGAGCTTTTTCTACATGAATTGGCCATTATGGATAGTAACAACTTCCTTGGTAATTGCGGAGTTGGCGAGAGGGAAGGAAGAGTGGCCTCAAACCTAGTTGCTCGAAGACATTACAGGTATAGTTATATATATTCTTTTTAACTGTTCAGTGCATTCTCTTAAGGGAAACTGCAGTACACCCCTGAACATATCAACTCTATTTTGTGAAGGAAATGTGATCAGATTTCGGCTTGGAGGTCACTGAGAACAAGAGGCTAAATTTGAACAAATAATGCTTTTAACCCCCCAAAAATTCAGTTAGCTTTACCTTTCTTTAATTCATCCAGATGTTGCAATGTATGTATGACAGATACATTACCTGTACACTGTTTCCAAATGCCCGTGTACATTTCGGAAGAATATGATTTTCATTGACGATTCTTTTTAAATATTATCTCATACTCAGCAATAATAAATGATTTTAATGAATATCCTACAACGTTATTTAAAAGCCTTATCCTGAGGTATCATAGAAATCTATTCCTTCTGGCGTGTTGGCTGATCTTACCTGGGCAGGGGCGGGGGGTGGGTGCAGTTGGGGGCTATAATTGGCCTTAGCATCCTAGGCTAGAGAAAGATAATGGGAACATTGGAACAGGAGTCAGCCATTGAGCCCCTCGAGCCTATTCCGCCATTCAATGAGATCATGACTGATCCGTGACCTAACTCCATAGTTAACAAAAAGCTATTAATTTCCAATTTAAAATTAACAATTGATCTAGCACCAATTGCCACAGTGCCTGTTCCTGATTGCTAATGACCCTCCTTCCCACTGAGCAGCATTTAGCACGTAGACAACACCCAATCCACATTGAAGAGCATGCCAATCTCCTTTGGATTTCCCCCCCCCCGCCCTCTTTCCCCCCCCCGCCCTCTTTTCCCCCCCCCCCCCCGCCCCCCCCCGCCCTCTTTCCCCCCCCCCCCAATCTCAGCTGAGCATCAAATTGTCTCTGCATCTCCCCACACTGTCTTTTATGGCTTCTCCTTATGCTTTTACATGTTCCCTCTTTGGCCTCCGTCCCTCACCCTGCCATCATTTATCCAGCTCTCCTTTCCTCTCCCTCCCCTTTTCAAACCCGCCCCCCCCCCACCCCCCGAGCTTCTCTCTCATTGTTCCCCTTGTACATCACCTTTTCAACCTCCCCCCATCCCTTTTCCTTTGCTCCCTCACACTGAGTACCAGTTTGGATTTTGGCACTGGTGTTCAGGCCATGTTCCCCCCCACCCCCTCCCCCACTGCCCAACAGTGAACAGGAATGAGATGTGCTCGTTTTTAAGTAATTAATCAACATAATTAAAAGTGTTACTCCCTGATGGTTGACCTCTTAATTGGAGACACCATTTCTATGGTATCTGGAGCCTAACCTAGCAGCTTCCAGCATCCCAGCTTCTTACTATGTTCAGTGGTGTCTGTCACCTGTTTTTAAAATAGTTGACTCGATTCTAGTTGAAATGCATGGCTCATTGCACAGTGCTTGTTCAAGCAGTTAGTTACTCGACAATTCTTTTACAGGTTGCCTCTAATAAACACTTGTAAGTGAGATCGTCATGCACCAAGCCAATTAAAATATAATTCACAACTGTCATTGGTTACAGTCTTGAAAGAGAGATAATTCAAACTTGAGCAATTTTGGGTGACTGTCTTTTTTGAATTTGAGAGGTCAAATATGAACATTTCAGGAAATCTTACTAACTCTTTTCTGAGATATAAAACAGACTGTTTTGTTTAAGTTGGGGTCAGTTGGAAAATCCCATGAGTAGAGACCGTGTGGAAACTTAAGGAAGTAATCAATCAGTACCAGTCAGTTTGATATTCCTTCAAGAAAGGAGAAAACACTGTATTTTACATAGAATTTACAGCACAGAAATAGGCCATTCGGCCCAACTGCTCTGTTCCAGTGTTTATGCTCCATATGAGCCTCTTCTCACTTCTCTTTATATAACCCTATCAGCATATCCTTCTATTCCTTCCTGCCTCATGTGCTTATCTAGCTTCCCCTTAAATGCATCTATGCTATTTGCCTCAACTACTCCTTTGGGTAAAGAAGCTTACCTGAATTCCTTATTGGATTTATTGGTGAATATCTTATATTTCTGTCCCTAGTTTTGGTCTCCCCACAAGTGAAAACATCTTCTCGATATCTACCCCATCAAACCCTTTCATAATCTTAATGACCTCTATCAGGTCACCCCTCAGCCTTCTCTTTTTCAGAAAAAAGAGCCTCAGCCTGTTCAGCCTTTCCTGATGCCTTTCCTGATAAGCGTATCCTCAGTTCTGGTATCATCCTTGTGAATCTTTTTTGCACTTTCTCCAGTGCCTCTCTATCCTTTTTGTAATATGGAGACCAGAACTGCACAGTACTCCCAAGTGTGTTTTAAAGCACGTTCAAAAGAAGTTTAATATAATGGGCCCAAGTTTCAGGCCGCGCCTAAAACGGCGCAGCCCGGACATGGACGCCCGTTTTTCGCGCCACAAAGTGCGCCTAAAAAAAACTCACCTATTCTCTGGCTCCCTGCAGGTCCTCTGGAGCTGGGCGCGGCGCAGCAAGAGCTATGGGGGGCGGAGCCAGGTCCCTGCGCTGAAAACTGTGCGGGGACCTCTGCACATGCGCGCTACAGTGGGCGCGCATGTGCAGAAGCTCCAGGCGCCCAAAACTGTGGGAGGGGCCCTAAGCACGCAGCCCCTGGCCGAATGGCCTCACTGGGGCTGCGTGGATAAGGCTCACCTCCCACTGACCCGACTTGACTCCCGCTCCCCAGACCCGACCCGACTCCTGCTCACCCCACCCTGGCGACCTGACCCCCCTGTGACCCGACCTCCGCTCCCTCCCCTTCCCCCTCCCCCCGCGACCCGAACTCTTCTGCCCCCCCGACCCGACCTCTGCAACCCCCTCCCCCCCGACCTCCGCAACTCCCCCCCCCGCGACACTCTCCCCCTGATCTCCGCAACTCCCCCCCCCCGCCACCGGCGACCCGACCTCCGCCCCCGCCCCCCCCCCCGCGACTCTCTCCCCCCCGACCTCTGCGACTCCCCCCAAGCAATATGTGGCCTCCATATCCATCCTACCAAAATGTAACATTAAAAATGTTTACAAAGCTTGGGTCGTAGATTTGCAATTTTTAAAAATTATTTTGTCTACTCAAGGAGTTAGGTAGAAGATTGTTGAATGTAAATATGCTTGTTAATATTTTGTAAAGTAAATTCAAATTATATTTTAAATTGAAATTGAAATATGTGTTGCTTTGTCGCTTTTGAAGATCAGAGTGCGATCTTATGAAAGCATAAGTTAAATCCAGCAGCCAAAACAATTACTAGATAGGTGTTTGGTATGCAGAAAGCTTACGAGGATCGTAAGAATGAGGAGCAGGAGTGGGCCATACGGTCCTTCGAGCCTGTCTCAAGGCCAAGTTAGGCACTGAAAGATTGGGGAATTGAGACTCGCCCATAAGAATGATTTAAGATATGCGAGCCAAAATAATCTAGGTATAATCCTGGGATAAAGAAGGCTAGAAAAGACCCCAAAATATAACTTTTTCAATCCCAGAATGTGATCAAGAAGCAAGATGGCTACCAACTGAGCTAAATTGACATTATTGAACATTGAAATGCATTTGTTTCTTCGCGTGAACAGTAAGTAATGTTATTAGTTCATAAGACTAACTTTTAGTAATATGTGACCTACTGTTTTAAGCTTTGAATTTGTTTTTCTTTTATTTTTTCAGGTTTATGCATGGGATTGGAAGATCAGGTGACATTGCAGCTATTCAGCCCAAAGCAGCAGGATCCAGTCTCCTGAACAAAATTACAAACTCTATAGTGCTGGACATTCTTCGAGTTGCAGGTTTGACAAAGTTTGTAATATTGCAGGCTCTGTTTTATTCAGCAGAAACAAAATGCGACAATTTCCATGGTCTTGTCACTTGTGTATAAATAAATATTTATGAATAATTTGTGTTCTTTATAAATTTAAAGTTTAAAATGTCTACCCAGCTCCAGTTTATCTGGCTTTTGGAAGGTGGCCTTCACTCCCGACTGCCAGACTGTTTCTGTGTGTTAATTAAGCCAGGAAGACATTGGCCAAAACATTGGAGTAACACCAGAAACCGGCATGAAATAGGTGTCCTGAAGGTAATTCGCTCCTGAAGATGTCGGCCTGAGGCTCACTTAAAATTGGGCCTCAGGCCTCCTCTTCATAAAATCAACGAGCTGCAGATGCACATTGGGTGTCCTGATACAGCTCGCAGGTCAGGACTACAAGGAAATCGGATGGCTCCAATGCTAAGATAGGTCCTAAGAGGGATTAGATGAACTGGAGGGGGGTAAACCCGGCCGACAGCGGCCCATCAGTACTGTCGTGGAGCCAAGAGGAGCAGGAGAGCTATTTGTGGCTCTACACTGAAGTAAGTTTAAAAAAAAATGTAACTTACATTTTCATCGGCGGCTTCCAGTAGTCCCTTTAGGCTGCTGTTGACCCTCAAAAATTGAGTAGAGCATGCATGCACAAGCTCTGCCCACTTTTTCTGAGATCTCGAGCTATGCCTTCTTGGTCTCAGCAACTGGATTTTTCCTCCCATTAGCAGGGAAGAGGGCCTCCCTGTCGGCCTTGAATCCTTGGAGTAGGATTTCCAGTGAGGCATCACTGAATCCCGGGGCAGCTTTTTGGCGATGAGCCTGCATTTTTGATTATCAAGCAATATAAATTTATATACGACAAGCAACTTACTATTGACACAATCCACTCTCTTTCCCAACATCCTCTCTTCCACCTCCACCAACCTTCAACTGCCGTCTGTGCATTGGTGGTGGATAGAGAAAGCACAGGAGATACAGCAGCTGGCCGACAGCCATGATGTGCGAGGATTCTCCACCTACGGACCAAACACCCAAGGCCCCACCCCACTGCTGGCCAAGAATGGGGAAACAATCATCAAGGACACCGAGGCAGTCAGGGCCCGCTGGAAGGAGCATTTCGAAGATCTCCTCAATCGAGACTCTGCCTTTGACTCGAGTGTTCTTGACTCCATCCCACAGCATGCCACCCGCTACACCTCAGTAAAACCCCAACACTGCACGCGGTAGAAAAAGCCATAAGACAGATTAAAAACAACAAGGCTACGGGAGCGGATGGAATCCCCGCTGAGGCACTGAAGTATGGCGGAGAGGCACTGTTGGCGCGAATGCATGACCTCATGTCCCTCATCTGGAGGGAGGAGAGCATGCCTGGCGATCTCAGAGATGCAGTGATCGTGACCATCTTTAAAAAAGGGGACAAGTCCGACTGTGGCAACTACAGAGGAATCTCCCTGTAATCAGCCACTGGGAAAGTCATCGCTAGAATCCTCCTCAACGTCTTCTCCCTGTGGCCGAGGAGTTCCTCCCGGAGTCACAGTGCGGATTTTGTCCCCTAAGGGGCACAACGGACATGATTTTTGCAGCGTGACAGCTGCAGGAAAAATGCAGGGAACGGCGCCAGCCCTTATACATAGCCTTCTTCGACCTTACAAAGATCTTTGACACTATCAACCGCGAGGGTCTATTGAGCGTTCTTCTCCGCTTTGGATGCCCCCAAAAGTTCGTCACCATCCTCCGCCTGCTCCACGACGACATGCAGGCCGTGATCCTTACCGACAGGTCCATTACAGACCCAATCCACGTCCGGACCGGGGTCAAACAGGGCTGCATCATCGCCCCAACCCTCTTCTCAATCTTCCTTGCTGCCATGCTCCACCTCACAGTCAACAAGCTCCCCGCTGGAGTGGGACTAAACTACAGAACCAGTGGGAACCTGTTCAACCTGCACTGTTTCTAGGCCAGGTCCAAGACCACCCAACCTCTGTCGTCGAGCTACAGTACGCGGACGACGCCTGCGCCTGCGCACATACAGAGGCTGAACTCCACGAAATAGTCGATGTATTTACTGAGCCGTACGAAAGCATGGGCCTTACGCTAAACATCCGTAAGACAAAGGTCCTCCACCAGCCTGTCCTCACCGCACAGCACTGCCCCCCAGTCATCAAGATCCGCGGTGCGGCCCTGACAACGTGGACCACTTCCCATATCTCGGGATCCTCTTATCAACAGCAGACATTGACGACGAGATCCAACACTGCCTCCAGTGCACCAGTGCAGCTTTCAGCCGCCTGAGGAAAAGAGTGTTTGAAGATCAGACCCTCAAAACTGCCACCAAGCTCATGGTCTACAGGGCTGTAGTAATACCTGCCCTCCTGTATGGTCCAGAAACATAGACCATGTACAACAGACACCTCAAGTCGCTGGAGAGATACCACCAATGATGTTTCCGCAAGATCCTACAAATCCCCAGGGAGGACAGACACACCAACATCAGCGTCCTCAGCCAGGCCAACATCCCCAGCATTGAAGCACTGACCACGCTTGATCAACTCCGCTGGGCAGGCCACATTGTTCGCATGCCTGAAACAAGACTCCCAAAGCAAGCCCTCTACTCAGAACTCCTTCATGGCAAACGAGCCAAAGGTGGGCAGAGGAAACGTTACAAGGACACCCTCAAAGCCTCCCTGATAAAGTGCAACATCCCCACTGACACCTGGGAGTCCCTGGCCAGAGACCGCCCTAAGTGGAGGAAGTGCATCCGGGAGGGTGCTGAGCACCTCGAGTCTCATCGCCGAGAGCATGCAGAAAACAAGTACAGGCAGCAAAAAGAGTGTGCGGCAAACCAGTCCCACCCTTCCCTTCCCTCAACGACGATCTGCCCCACCTGTGACAGAGTCTGTGGTTCTCGTATTGGACTGTTCAGCCACATAAGAACTCATGTTAAGAGTGGAAGCAAGTCCTCCTCGATTCCGAGGGACTGCCTATGATGATGATGCTCCTTTAAATAGCTAAGCTGAAGTCGAGTGATCCGTGATGTCATCGAACCCACTTGAGGTAATTGGTCGTGAAAGCCGGAAGTCTGATTCAATTGCAGTGGCTCTTTAACAAAGCCACTGCAATTAAATCAGACTTCCGTGTTTCACGACCAATTGTTAAAAAGCCACTGGAAGACGTGCCACTTCAGAGCAGTGTTCTAAGCCCAACCATCTTCAGCTGACCTTCCCTCCATCATAACGTTAGAAAGGGGATGTTCACTGATGATTGCAGTGTCTAGTTCCATTCGCAACTCTTCAGAAAATGAAGCAGTCCATGCCCACATGCAGCAAGGCCTGGACAACGTGTGGTGGCCGTTGCACACCAGCCACCATACGGACTTGACAGAGTTAGGTCTTGGTCCAGTGGCAAGGATTACCCAAGATGACTGGAGACCAGCTCTGCTGCACGGGCCTAGTGCGCACACATATCGCAGTGTGGGCTGGCCCGTGCTGCCCTTGGGCCCTCGCCTCTTCTGGCCCTGAACTCTCGCCTCTCCTGGGTCCTGATCACCTCCCTCTACATTCTCTCGCCGCTCCTTCGCTCCGACTTCGCCGCTCCTGATGTACCTGCCCACGCTTCAATCACCAATCTGGACTTTGATGACGTCCCTCTTCGTTGCCGTTGCCCTTCTGCACCAGCTCGTGCTGTACCTTGAAGTGGTACACCACCACACTGCCCATGGCCACCATTCGCCGCTCCTTTTATGGCCCCGACCTGCCACTGATGGTCTCTCGCAGGTCAGGGCCATTATTAAGGAAGCGGTAGCAGGACATTTGGAAAACCATAATTCAATCAAGCAGAGTCAGCATAGTTTTATGAAAGGGAAATCATGTTTGACAAATTTGCTGGAGTTCTTTGAGGATGTAACGAGGAGGGTGGATAAGGGGGAAACCAGTGGATGTGGTGTATTTGGATTTCCAGAAGGCATCCGATAAGGTGCCACATAAAAGGTTACTGCACAAGATAAAAGTTCACGGGTTGGGGGTAATATATTAGCATGGATAGAGGATTGGCTAATTAACAGAGAACAGTGTCCAGATAAATGGGTAATTTTTCGGTTGGAAAACTGTAACTAGTGGGGTGCCACAGGGATCTGTGCTGGGTCCTCAATTATTTACAATCTGTATTTTAGAAATTGCTCTCATCCATTTGTGTGGAAGTGTATGCTTCCGCCCCACCCTTTTTCCTACCCTGTCAACTGTGCGACCGGCAGCAACCCCTTTCCGCCCTACGTGGGAAATTGCCCCGCAGGAGCGGGAAGCTGACTAGTGGCTGGGTGGGTGGCATGTCCACTCTTAAAGGGGAGGACTCACTGCTGCCGCCACCATTTTATTTTAATTGTCGGCTGACTCCGAAGTCGCCCCGACAATGGTGGCCATGGGCTTGGCCAGGCCCAGGCAGCCCAGCACTCCCTCTTGGGTACTGGGCCGCTGGCCTGGTCGAAACCCTCCCTGGTGGCCCAGTGGGCATCACTAATGTTTATGCAGAGCTTGTAGCGGCCCTCCCCTTTAACTGAAGGGAAGGGGCGCTGACGTCATAAGCACCGCGCTGACATGTTAGCCCGACGCTCATGAATTCACCTGCCTTCCGCCCCATTCCCCAACGACTTCCGCCCCACTGCACCCTGACTTCACCGCCCCACCAGAGGAAAAATGAAAAAAAGGGCAAAATCGCTCCAGACACCGCCCCAATCAACAAAGAAACAGCGATTGTGCGCTGTTTGGTCGGAGGGCAATTTTGGCCCCAATGTGTTAACCAGTCCCGACATTTATTCTTCAGCCTTGTAAATGCCAGCATGTGTGTGAATCTTCAAAAGGTTATCCTGCTTATCACTAATCTTATGGAAAATTGGGAATACAGTACCCCAGTCAAAGCATTCTTATAAGTACCACTGTGGGAGATGCTTCTGTAGCTAGTGAATATCCTATCCCTTCAGATGTAGTTTCCACACCTACTGACTTATCAAATGATCGGCTTTAACCATCCATATTATTCTCCTTGTCCAAGGCAGAAAATGCTGTTGCAACACCAGCCTGATGGGTATTTCGAAGTTGTTTTTGTTATCATCTCTATAAAGCACGAGAGTCATGCTTCAGTTTCTTACAGCAGCCTTGAGCAACAATATTTTCCTGACAGACTTGTAGCAGTTCACAAACTGTGTATGTGAGCTAAAAGATTCAGGTCTGATCCATTCAAACAATATGGTTTTACTTGAAGCCTTTGGGGTTTTATTCAGATACCTGCCCTTAGCTCTCTTGGACTATCTCTCAACAGCTAATGAACATGGACTTGAAACCAAGATCTGTCAGTGCACATTTGCAGTTACTGCAATTATCTACTTCTCTCAAGCACTGCCTCCTTTCCTATTTCATCGAAGGGTTGTAACAATCTGTTTTTAAAATATTTGTTCTTGAATGTGAACGACATGAGCAATGCCACATTTATTGCCCGTCCTTAATTGCTCACAGAAAGTGGTAATGTGTCATCTCCTTGAAACATTGAGTCTTTATGGTGTTGGGGCTCCCACAATGGTGTTAAGCAGGGAATTCCAGGATATTGACCCACTAATGATGAAGGAACAGGAATGTGTCCCAGATTAGGATGTTGTTTGACTTGGAGGGAAATGTTGCCAAACTAACCTTGATGAGTAACTACTGCAGCCAGTTAGTTTCCCACCTCCTTCACTTTGAACTTGTCTCCCCCGCCCCCCCTTCATCTTAGAGGGCAGATGGGGCCTCGGTTTAACATCTTTCATCTGAAAGACAGCATCTCTGACAATACAGCGATCCTTCAGCATTGCACTGGAGCATCAGTCTTGACTTTTGTGCTCAAGTCTCTGGAGTGGGACTTAAACCCACAACCTTCTGACTCAGAGACGAGAGTGCTACCCACTGAGCCACAGCTGACACACATTGTTTAGAATTATGAAGGGATAGTACAGACTAGATGGAAACAGAATGTTTCCAGTGATTGACGGGTATAGAACAAAGGGGGGAGGGAGGACGGGGAGGGGGAAAGTTAGGTAAGAGTGTCATGGGATATGGAGCTAAGGCAGGTAAATGAAGTTCAGATCAGCCATGATCAAATCAGATGGCTTGACAGACTGAATGGCCTACTCCTGTCCCTCTGTTCCTAAAGGAGAGGCGGCGGAAAATAAATAGGAGGGGGGGAAATGGAAGGAGGGTGCGGGGGGGGACAGAGGAGAAGGCGGGGGGGGGTGGGGGGGGACAGAGGAGAAGGACATCCTGAGATCATGAAAGGCACTATATAAATGTACGTTTTTTTTTAAACAAATATATCAAATGTAATCTCTTCTGTTCAAACGAAGACAACGCCAATTTTTCAAATCTTTCTTCATACTAGGCAGCATCCCATTGAACCTGTGCTGTACCCTCTATTGCCTCAATATACTTTCAGTAGTGTGGAGCCAAAAATTGCACACAATATTCCAACTCTGGTTTTACTAAAGTTTCAAGTAGATTCATCTTGCAAAAGTTTCTATAGATATGTAAAGAGAAAAAGGTTAGTAAAGACAAATGTAGGTCCCCTGCAGTCAGAATCAGGGGAAGTCATAACGGGGAACAAAGAAATGGCGGACCAATTGAACAAGTACTTTGGTTCGGTATTCACGAAGGAGGACACGAGCAACCTTCCGGTTATAAAAGGGGTCGGGGGGTCTAGTAAGGAGGAGGAACTGAGGGAAATCCTTATTAGCCGGGAAATTGTGTTGGGGAAATTGATGGGATTGAAGGCCGATAAATCCCCAGGGCCTGATGGACTGCATCCCAGAGTACTTAAGGAGGTGGCCTTGGAAATAGTAGATGCGTTGACAGTCATTTTCCAACATTCCATTGACTCTGGATCAGTTCCTATGGAGTGGAGGGTAGCCAATGTAACCCCACTTTTTAAAAAAGGAGGGAGAGAGAAAACAGGGAATTATAGACCGGTCAGCCTGACATCGGTAGTGGGTAAAATGATGGAATCAATTATTAAGGATGTCATAGCAGCGCATTTGGAAAGAGGTGACATGATAGGTCCAAGTCAGCATGGATTTGTGAAAGGGAAATCATGCTTGACAAATCTTCTGGAATTTTTTGAGGATGTTTCCAGTAGAGTGGATAAGGGAGAACCAGTTGATGTGGTATATTTGGACTTTCAGAAGGCGTTCGACAAGGTCCCACACAAGAGATTGATGTGCAAAATTAGAGCACATGGGATTGGGAGTAGTGTACTGACATGGATTGAGAACTGGTTGTCAGACAGGAAGCAAAGAGTAGGAGTAAATGGGTACTTTTCAGAATGGCAGGCAGTGACTAGTGGGGTACCGCAAGGTTCTGTGCTGGGGCCCCAGCTGTTTACACTGTACATTAATGATTTAGATGAGGGGATTAAATGTAGTAACTCCAAATTTGCGGATGACACTAAGTTGGGTGGCAGTGTGAGCTGCGAGGAGGATGCTGTGAGGCTGCAGAGCGACTTGGATAGGTTAGGTGAGTGGGCAAATGCATGGCAGATGAAGTATAATGTGGATAAATGTGAGGTTATCCACTTTGGTGGTAAAAACAGAGAGACAGACTATTATCTGAATGGTGACAGATTAGGAAAAGGGGAGGTGCAAAGAGACCTGGGTGTCATGGTACATCAGTCATTGAAGGTTGGCATGCAGGTGCAGCAGGCGGTTAAGAAAGCAAATGGCATGTTGGCCTTCATAGCAAGGGGATTTGAGTACAGGGGCAGGGAGGTGTTGCTACAGTTGTACAGGGCATTAGTGAGGCCACACCTGGAGTATTGTGTACAGTTTTGGTCTCCTAACCTGAGGAAGGACATTCTTGCTATTGAGGGAGTGCAGCGAAGGTTCACCAGACTAATTCCCGGGATGGCGGGACTGACCTATCAAGAAAGACTGGATCAACTGGGCTTGTATTCACTGGAGTTCAGAAGAATGAGAGGGGACCTCATAGAAACATATAAAATTCTGACGGGGTTAGACAGGTTAGATGCAGGAAGAATGTTCCCAATGTTGGGGAAGTCCAGAACCAGGGGTCACAGTCTAAGGATAAGGGGTAAGCCATTTAGGACCGAGATGCGGAGGAACTTCTTCACCCAGAGAGTGGTGAACCTGTGGAATTCTCTACCACAGAAAGTTGTTGAGGCCAATTCACTAAATATATTCAAAAAGGAGTTAGATGAGGTCCTTACTGCTAGGGGGATCAAGGGGTATGGCGAGAAAGCAGGAATGGGGTACTGAAGTTGAATGTTCAGCCATGAACTCATTGAATGGCGGTGCAGGCTAGAAGGGCCGAATGGCCTACTCTTGCACCTATTTTCTATGTTTCTATGTTTCTATCTTGACTTTAATATTCTATACTTCTTGTCATAAAATCTAGTATTCCATTATCTCTTTTTAACGGCCTCATCCATTTAAAGTCTTGTGATCCCAAACCGCTAAAACCCTCCATTCTTCCATTTCACCTAGTCGCCGCCAATCAAAGAATAATTCTTTTTTACTGAAATGTACCACCTCATATTTACTAACATTGAATTCCATATGCCACTTTTTTCCCCATTTTTTCATCTTCTAGGTATCCTATTGCAGCTTCCTTTTCTACTCCGGATCATTTACTATGCCTCCTATTTTAGTACAGTCTGCAAATTTCAACACCACTTGCTGACGCCCTATGTCCAAATAATTGATTTATACAGTGGATAGGAGAAGTCCCACAACATAATCCTAAAAGTTGTGAGTTTCCACACGAAATCCAGGCGCAGGTTTCATTGTTTCTTCCACATGTTCGTCCAAGGCTCCCAAGATCCAGCACTCCTTTAAGCAGCCACAGACTTTTGAGGCTTGCAGCAGCCCTTTGGTTTCCGGTCCCCTCATGACTGTGCCCAGGGCAAAGAAGGCTTCAGCACCCACCCACGACAACAACTCAGGGTGCAGAGAAGTGATGTCAAGTTCAGGACTATTCTCGTGTGTTGCGCTCATTTCCATGGGCCCGAGGAAAATTGGCACTTAAAGTGCTTTGATTTTATGTCATTGACTTGCTTTGCCAAGAAGTGTTAGGTTATGGATTTGCCTCCTGCTACAGTTTTGCATCCAGTGAAGTTTTTAGCTCTGTCTTTGTCATCTGTAGAAAACAGGACATTGGACAAGTGAAACCAGTGTCAATTAAGTGCACATTTTTGTGGTTTTGGCAGGGGACTGTGCGTATGCAATACCTGCTAGTTCTACTCATTGTGATTGTTGTATGATATTGAGGACTTAAATAGATAACTGAAGAGGTAAAATTATATGAAGAATGGGAGGAATAATAATTCAGCAATATTGATCTGTTCAAACTCAGTCTCCGTCAATTGTCAAGTAATAATTGATAATTGTGGCTACCACTCCCCCCAATCCCCCCCACCCCCCTACCCACATAACATTACCTGAAGGAATTTCAAAGCCAGTCGCATTGGAGGAAGTGTATGTTGAGGTTCTGAAAATTGTTGTATCATGTGAAGGATGATCCAGTTGTTACTGCAATAAGTACAGTTTTCACACACATTAGCATATCTTTCAAATCAAAAAACAATCCATTTCTGGTTTCTGCATTTTTGTTTTATTTGGGCGGTGCTGACGAGGCCACACTTATTGCCCAGCTCTACTTGCCCTGAAAAGGTGGTGCTGCAGTTCTTTTGATGGTGCTCTCTCAATGGTGTTGGGTGGGGAATTCCAGGATACTTACCCACTGATGATGAAGAAACAATGGCCTAGACTTTCCACTGCACATCACCCATCTATGGCCCATCTATCGCCCATTTTGAGCAAAAAGTGGAAACTAGGCCGGAAAAACAGGTGTCTAAGTTTCCACTTTGATCACTGAGATGATCAACCACACAAGGCCCATCCCAATTTTCGTCACCTAGCATGCACTTCGCTGGGCCGATGCAAGGCCCAAAAGACTGCTGAGAAATAGTTGCTTTTACTGGGCCCGAGAGAAGGAACTGGGCACTACGGACGCCATTTTGAACTTCGGAGGAAGAGTGGAGGATTAATTGTGAGTTATTTAGAGAGTTCATTTAAAGATAATTGTACTCAGAATATTGGAACAGGGAATTTAAAGAGGTATTATCAAGTTATTTTTGGTAAATAGGTTTTATATATTGAAATTATTTTGTAAATAGCTTTTACATAGTGAAGTTATTTATTGATATTGTTGGGGCCTATCAAACTGACTGGTATACAGTGTAGCGAGTGCAGAGTACAGTGATTATAGAGTATAGACTAGAGAGATTATTAAAATTAGTGAAAGTAGTTATTGATAGTGATAGTGATATGGGGCCTATGCATTCCCTGCCTTGAATTGCAACTGTTCACACACTGGTTACTGAAAGGATCAAAGATTTGGCAGAGTAATGCGTAGACAGAGACGAAGATAGAGGAGAAGACCGTACAGCCAACTGTTGTGTATCTATAAAGCATGCACTCCCATGTTCCGCCACCAGGCAGCTCATCCCCTGAAGTCCCAAGGGATCCCAGCATCCCTTGGGAGCACTGTATATAAGCCGGCCCCTAAGGCCTGTTCCTCACTCTGGAGTGTCTTATTAAAGACTGAGGTCACTGTTATTTTAACCTCCCTGTGTGCAGTCTCATCTGTGTTAGGAACACAAGAACTGGCGACGAGTATACGAATCCAACGCAAAGACGCAGCAAACTGGGCATCCTGGAGAAGTTCTTGGAGGGTGAGGACTGGGAAGCCTATGTCTAGACCAGTACTTTGTAGCCAACGAGCTGGACGGAGAAGGAAGCGCTGCAAAAAGGAGAGCGGTCCTCCTCACGGTCTGCGGGGCACTGACCTACAGCCTCATGAAGAATCTTCTGGCTCCGGTGAAACCCACAGATAAGTCATATGAGGAGCTGTGTACACTAGTTCGGGAGCATCTTAAACCAAGGGAGAGCGTGCTGATGGCAAGGTATCGGTTCTACACGTGCCAGCGATCTGAAGGTCAGGAAGTGGCGAGCTACATTGCCAAGCGAAGGCGACTTGCAGGACAATGTGAGTTTGATGGCTACCTGGAGCAAATGCTCAGAGACTTTTTTGAACTAGGCATTGGCCATGAGACCATCCTACGAAAACTTTTGACTGTAGAGACACCGACCCTCAGTAAGACCATTGCGATAGCACAGGCGTTTATGTCCACGGTGATAACACCAAACAAATCTCTCAGCACACAAGTGCTAGCAATGTTCATAACTTAACTGAAACTGTGTTTGCGAGCAGAAATGTACAGGGCAGAAACCACGAGTCTGCAACTGCCAGCAGGCCTCAGGTGACCCAGATGACCCGCAACAAAGGATGAATGCAAGGCAATTCACAACTTGTTGGCGTTGTGGAGGCTTCCATTCAGCCTATTCATGCCGCTTCAAAGGGTATGTTTGCAAGAGCTGTGGAATAATGGGACACCACCAACGAGCTTGCAGATGAGCTGCAAGCTCTGCAAAACCTGCTAACCACCACGTGGCAGAGCAAGATCGGTCCATGGTGGATCAAAGCAATTTCAAGCCTCAGAGAGAGGAGGCAGATGCTGAAGTACACGGGGTGCACACATTTTCGACGTAATGTCCACCTATAATGCTAAATGTAAAATTGAATGGCTTACCCGCAGCCATGGAACTGGACACTGGGGCTAGCCAATCCATCATGAGTAAAAAGGTGTTTGAGAGACTGTGGTGCAACAAGACATTCAGACCAGCCCTGAGCCCCATCCACACGAAACTGAGAATGTACACCAAAGAGCTTATCACTGTCCTGGGCAGCGCCATGGTCAAGGTCACCTTCGAGGGCACGGTCCACGAACTGCCACTCTGGATTGTCCCGGGCGATGGCCCCACACTGCTTGGAAGGAGCTAGCTGGGCAAAATCCGTTGGAACTGGGATGACATACAAGCGCTATCACATGTCGATGAGGCCTCATGTACCCAGGTTCTTAAAAAAATGTCCTTCCTTTTTGAGCCAGGCATTGGAAACTTTTCCGGGGCGAAGGTACGAATCCACTTGGTCCCAGAGGCACGACTCATTCACCACAAGGCGTGAGCAGTACCTCACATGATGAGGGAGAGAGTGGAAATCGAGCTGGACAGGCTGCAATGCGAGGGCAACATCTCCCCAGTGGAATTCAGTGAGTGGGCCAGCCCGATTGTTCTAGTACTCAAAAGTGATGACACGGTCAGGATTTGCGGCGATTATAAAGTAAATATTAATCGTTTCTCGCTACAGGACCAATACCCTCTACGTAAGGCAGACGACCTATTTGCGACGCTGGCAGGAGGCAAGACGTTCACCAAGCTTGACCTGACTTCGGCCTATATGACGCAGGAGCTGGAGGAGTCTTCGAAGGGCCTCAATTGCATCAACACGCACAAGGGATTGTTCACCGACAACAGATGCCCGTTTGGAATTCGGTCGGCTGCAGCAATCTTCCAGAGAAACATGGAGAGCCTACTCAAGTCGGTACCACGCATGGTGGTTTTTCAGGGTGACATATTGGTCACGGGTCAGGACACCATCAAGCACCTACAAAACCTGGAGGAGGTCCTCCAGCGACTGGATCGCGTAGGGCTGCAGCTGAAGAGGTCGAAATGCGTCTTCATGGCAACAGAAGTGGAGTTTTTGGGGAGAAAGATCGCGGCGGACGGCATTCGGCCCACAGGCGCCAAGACGGAGGCTATCAGCAACGCGCCCAGGCCACAGAATGTCACGGAGCTGCGGTCATTCCTGAGACTCCAACTATTTTGGTAACTTCCTACCGGGGTTAAGCACTCTCTTAGAGCCCCTACATGTGTTATTGCGTAAAGATGAGAACTGGGTATGGGGAAAAAAACCAAGTAATTGCTTTTGAGAAAGCCAGAAACATTTTATGCTCCAACAAGCTGCTTGTATTGTATAACCCGTGTAAAAGACATGTGCTGGCATGTGACACGTCGTCGTACGGAGTCGGGTGTGTATTACAACAAGCTAACGTTGCGGGGAAGTTGCAACCTGTCGCCTATGCTTCCAGGAGCTTGTCTAAGGCCGAGAGGGCCGACAGCATTAGCGTGTATGTTCGGGGTAAAGAAAATGCATCAGTACCTGTTCGGCTTGAAATTTGAGCTGGAAACCAATCACAAGCCCCTCATATCCCTGTTCGCTGAAAACAAGGGGATAAATACTAATGCCTCAGCCCACATACAAAGGTGGGCACTCGCGCTATCAGCGTATAACTATACCATCCGCCACAGGCCAGGCACCGAGAACTGTGCGGATGCTCTCATCGGCTACCATTGCCTACCACGGGGGTGGAAATGGCACAGCCTGCAAACTTGTTGATGGCCATGGAAGAGTTTAAAAATGATAAATCACCTGTCACGGCCTGCTAGATTAGGACTTGGACCAGCCAAGATCCTCTGCTGTCCCTAGTAAAAAAAGCTGTGTACTGCATGGGAGTTGGGCCAGCATCCCCGTTGAAATGCAAGAGCTAATCAAGCCATTCCAGCGGCGAAAGGACGAGCTGTCCATTCAGGCAGACTGCCTGTTGTGGGGTAACCGCGTAGTGCTACCAAAAAAGGGCAGGGAGTCATTCATCTCGGATCTCCACATCACACACCCGGGTATAGTAATGATGAAAGCGATAGCTAGATCCCATGTGCGGTGGCTCGGTATCGATTCCGACTTGGAGTCCTGTGTATGGCAATGCAGCGCGTGTGCTCAGTTGAGCAACGTGCCCAGAGAGGCACCACTAAGTTTGTGGTACTGGCCCTCCAGACCATGGTCGAGGATCCATGCCGACTCTGCGGGCCCGTTTCTCGATAAAATGTTCCTGGTGGTGGTGGATGCTTTTTCAAAATGAATTCAATGTGAAATAATGTCGGGAAGCACCGCCACCGCTATCATTGAAAGCCTGAGGGCCATGTTTGCCACCCACGGCCTGCCTGACATACCGGTCAGTGACAACGGGCCATGTTTCATCAGTGCCGAATTTAAAGAATTCATGACCCGCAATGGGACCAAACATGTCACCTCGGCCCCGTTTAAACCAGCCTCCAATGGGCAGGCAGAGCGGGCAGTAGAAACAATCAAACAGATCCTTAAACGAGTCACAGAAGGCTCACTCCAAACCCGCCTGTCCCGAGTACTGCTCAGCTACCGCACGAGACCCCACTCGCTCACAATGGTGCCCCAGGCTGAGCTACTCATGAAAAGGACACTTAAAACCAGACTCTGGCTGGTTCACCCCAACCTGCATGATCAGGTCGAGAGCAGGCGGCAGCAACAAGATGTAAACAATGGTCGCGCCACTGTGTCACGGGAAATTGATCTGAATGACCCTGTGTATGTGCTAAACTATGGACATCGTCCCAAGTGGATCGCGGGCATGGTGATAGCTAAAGAAGGGAGTAGGGTGTTTGTAGTCAAACTAGACAATGGACAAATTTGCAGAAAGCATCTGGACCAAACGAGGCTGCGGTTCACAGACTGCCCTGAACAACCCACCGCAGACACCACTTTTTTCGAGCCCACAACACACACCCAATGGATCAACGACACTACCCCGGACCAGGAAATCGAACCCATCACGCCCAACAGCCCAGCAAGGCCAGGCTCACCTAGCAGCCCTGCAGGACCAACAACACGCCAGCCCATCGAGGGCACAACCAACACACCAGAACAGACATTTGTACCGAGGTGGTCCACCAGGGAAAGAAAGGCTCCCGACCGCCTCATCTTGTAAATAGTTTTCATTTTGACTTTGGGGGGGAGTGATGTGTATATTTAAAGCATTTTCTCCCATGTTCCGCTACCAGGGAGCTCATCCCCTGAAGTCCCAAGGGATCCCAGCATCCCTTGGGAGCACTGTATATAAGCCGGCCCCTAAGGCCTGTTCCTCACCCTGAAGTGTCTTATTCAAGACTGAGGTCACTGTTACTTTAACCTCTCTGTATGCAGTCTCATCTGTGTTAGGAACACAATACGAATGAAGGTACTTGGAAAAGCAAACTTACCTGAACTTGTCTGAAAATGCTTGTTTTAGGAGGCTGCAATTCTGGAAGGAGGTCATCGATGAGATATGTCAACTCGTCAAGGATGATCTGCAGCCTTCTGGCACCTTCAAGACCGCACTGTCCGTTGAGGTGAAGGTTACTGCTGCCCTAACCTTCTACGCATCGGGATCTTGTCAGGCTTCAGCTGGCGACATCTGCCATATCTCTCAGCACGTTGCACACTGCTACATTCGACAGGTGACTGAAGCCCTTTACGCTCGCAGGATGGACTTCATAAGCTTCCCAATGACCAGGGAGGCACAGACCAAGAGGGGTTTGGGTTTCTACAGGATTTCACAGTTCCCCAAAGTACAGGGAGCAATAGACTGCACGCACATTGCCCTGACAGCACCCTTAAAGAACGCGGAGGTGTTTCCTAACAGAAAGGGGTTCCACTCACTAAATGTGCAGCTTATTGTCGACCACAATCAAACAATTTTAACAGTGAATGCTACATTTCCTGGCAGCATCCATGATGCGCACATCTTAAGTGAAAGTGCTATTCCTGACCTGTTAATCAGCCAGAAGGTCACGGTTGGATGCTGGGGGATAAAGGGTATGGCCTTGCAAGTTGGCTGATGACCCCTCTGCGTAATCCCGTCACTGAAGCACAGAAACGGTATAATGAAAGTCACACAGCATAGTCGCAACATCGTTGAAAAGACAATTGGAGTCCTAAAACAGCGCTTCAGATGCCTGGATCATTCTGGAGGCAGCCTACAGTACCACCCTGATCAGGTCGCAGAGTTTATTGTGGTGTGTTGCATGCTGCATATAACCTAGCTATAAAGAGAGGACAGGTAATGCCAGATCAGGCTGCAGGTCCACCTCCAGAAGGAGGTGAGACAGAAGAGCCAGCCGACGAGGATGAAGATGAACAAGCGGGAGAGGACGCAGGCGAGGACCTAGGGGAGCTTAATCAGCCTGGCGATCTCGCACCGGTACCACCACAGCCCTCCCGAAGACCAGTAGCCAGTGGCAGTTACTCGACCGCTAAGCTGTTGCATCAGCAGCTCATTAATGAACGCTTTGCATGAACTATCATTGTGGATATTCAAATGTTCATTTACAGTTAGGGTTAATCAAAAGTTTCATTTGCGTGGGGTTTCCTTGTTGTGTTTCCTGCACTGGCCTATTATGGGAATTAGTTTAAGTAAAGTTTAAAGTACTAGTATAATAAAAGTACTGGTATAATAAAAGAATAAACAAACAAATACGGATGAAAAATTGTACATTTGATAACTAATGTAACTAAGAGAGAAGGCACAAAATTTGTTGAATTAAAGATTTTTTTTTATTAACAAAGAAATGGAAAATGTTTAATAAACTATTGAACAACACCCTCCCTCCAACCCCCTGCCCCACACCAACCGCATCCTTCCCTCAAATCCCCAAAACTTTAACAATTAACAAAAAGGAAAAAACGGTTGAACATTGAACTTTGAACATTGAAACTTTTGAAAAAGACTCCCCTCTCCCTACCTCTGGCCACGTTTCCCTCCAGATCCTGTCCCACCCCGTGTTCGCACCCCACCCGCCCATTTTGGTCTACGCAGACCGACACAAATGCGTTGTGCAGTGTGTGACGGCAAGACTTCCTGCCGTGGTGGAGGTGACAGAGTGGAAGCAGAAGTCTGAGGCTCCATTTCCGAGTCAGGAGGAACTGTGGCCTCCGTACTCGCTTGCGTGCTTGGGGTCTCACTACGAGTTGACATGACACCTGGTGCAGCGCCGTGTCCAGCCAGCACCGCATGCGGTAGGGCAGTGGTTGCGGCTGTCTGCGGCCGAATGGCCTCCAACGTTTCCTGAACAGTCTGTGACTGCTCAGAAAACCAGTTGGAGAAGTTCGTGCAGAACTCGCTCCAGGTTGTGGAGGACTGGCTCCAGTTAGCAGAGAAACCCGCAAAACCCTGGATAAGGTCGCGCCCGATCCCGACCGTCTCCCTGCACAGGGATAATAAGCTTTCTGTCTGGCTCTCCGTGGTAGGTGATTGCTCACCACGCTGACCGGACCTCAATAGAGATGGCCGCAGGTTGTTCCCCCCCCCCCAAAAAAAATGTGTCTTCCTCTTGCTCCTGCACAGCATGAGGCAGCAGTGCCTCCTCTTCTGCCTCTTCCTCCTGTGAACTATTGTCTGGCTCTGTAGTAGTGGAGGTGTCCATTGGCTCCACGGACACTTCACCACCTTAGAAAGACAAATGACATTTTTAAACAATGTACAACAATACAAATCAATACATATCAATATTTCAATAACCCAAAACATTACAATGCTTTCCATTACTCCATTTGCACAAGGGTTCACCAGGCCTAACATGACCTCATTCGTAGATCAAGAGTACATCAAAATTATATATCAAATTGCATTATAATTGCATAACATGACATGCGTAACCAAGATATTTTTAGTATGTATTTACTACTGTTTCACACATTACATAGTGCACAGTTCCCATTACTCACGTGACTCAAGGGTGGGTTCGGCCACACCACGGGTCGTGACCGAACTGCTTTCAGACCCCTCGTATTCACTGAGTCTGGGACTGTTGCAGAGCTGCCGCCTGTCCTACGTTGCTCTGACCGGTTGATAGATATCTTCTTCTGTAAATGATAAGATAACACTGCATGGCATAAACTAATGGATTTGGCAATAAACATTTAAGACTGACAGATTTAAATGTTCAATTAAAAATTTGAATTACATTGCATATGAATAATATTTCATACTATAAGATTCAACTTAATGTTAGGGTGCAGACATTTATTCATTATTTAATTATGTTATAATATAACGAACTGACATTGAAGATTCTAATTAAAATTTCCATACATCATTAAATAATACATATGGATGATTTTAAATGTAAATTTCAACTTACTCTGGCTGCTGTCTGCAGGCTGTTCCATCTTTTGCGGCACTGTCAGGTGTGCGTGCTTCGTTCGATCACGTTGGCAATCTCAGCCCATATTCGTCTCTATGCACGGGGTCCACCCCAAGTCAAGTCCTCCCACCTCGTGCTCACGATATTTACAAGGGCCTCATTGGCCTCCTCGCTGAAGGGCTTGGTCCTTCTCCTCTCATTTTCTCCTTCCATAGATTTTTTTTTTATATAGCAGTATTTCAGCAATTAAATACTGTTGACAAATATATAATTATACTTATAAGTTTTTATAAGTATTTTAAATTCAAAAAAAAAGTAAGATCTCTCAAATTTATTAATTTTACTTTAAATTCCAAGATACCATCTACCGAACACAAAAGCCTCTCTCCTCTGTCTCTTTCTCTCTCTCTGACCCTCCCTGTGCTTTTGAGCATGTGTGATGACCCCTGACCTCTCACAACGCGGCAAAGAAAATCAACCTCAAAAAAAATCCTACACACGCACAGAATAGCATTGCTAGGGAAGCTTTTTTTTTCTTCTTTGACTTCCGTTTTCTTTCGCCGATTGTGAGATCGCCAAAAAATCAGATTGCCCATTTGACATCGCCGGAGTACGGTTGAGTGGAAAATTGCAAAATAAAATGGGCCTTGTGCCGGCAATCAGCACGGTCGATACGTCCCACATCGTGGAACAAGGCCCATTTTTTTGGGCCTTAGCCATCTAGTGGAAAGTCTAGCCCAGTATATTATTTCCAAGTCAGGCTGGTGTGTGACTTGGAAGGGAGCTAGGAGGTGATGGTGTTCCTACAACATTGCTGCACTTGTCCTTCTCTGTGGTAGAAGTGGGAAGAAGGTGCTGTTGAAGCTATTTTGGTGACTTGTTGAAGTGAGCCCTGTAAATAGTACAGGTATATGCTACAGCTATAGTTCACCACCCATGATGAGGGATAGATATTGAGTCCAAGGGCAGCCATCAAGTGAGCTGCTCTGTATGTTACTTGCCAAATTTGGAACATTCAGCAATGAGACATTTTGGGGGCTATGAAAATCTGAAACAGATTGCAACCCACGGAAATGAATAGCTTTTGCATGTTTTAATAGTTGTGTGTGTGATATGTATATATATATAACTGATGTATGTACAGAAGCAGAGTTTTCACAGGAATTAGTGAGTCTCACTGAACAGAGATGAAACTTGGCAGGTCTGCAATCTTATTAAATTATCACAAGTACACAGCACTCAACAACTAATGTGATGGTAATGTTCTTAATTTGGCTCTTAAGTCAGCGATTTACCTTAGCTACAGAAAGACTGTGAGACTTAACTGTTTAGAACATGACAAAGAACTTGAAATGGGAAATGATAATTTGGCCCATCAATTCTCTTCCTCAGACCATGTACAGTTTGCTTTATGGAATCCACCACGTTTAATTACATAGGATTTCATAGGATATATGGTACAGAAACAGGCCAATCAGCCCAACTGGTCCATGCGCTGCATTTGGAAAGCAGTGACGGGATCGGACCAAGTCAGCATGGATTTATGAAAGGGAAATCACGCTTGACAAATCTGGAATTTTTTGAGGATGTAACTAGCAGAGTGGACAAGGGAGAACCAGTGGATGTGGTGTATTTGGATTTTCAAAAGGCTTTTGACAAGGTTCCGCACGAGAGATTGGTGTGCAAAATCAAAGCGCATGGTATTGGGGGTAATGTACTGACGTGGATAGAAAACTGGTTGGCAGACAGGAAGCAGAGAGTCAGGATAAACGAGTCCTTTTCAGAATGGCAGGCAGTGACTAGTGGGGTGCCGCAGGGATCAGTGCTGGGACCGCAGCTATTTACAATATACATTAACGATTTGGATGAAGGAATTGAGTGTAATATCTCCAAGTTTGCGGATGACACTAAACTGGGTGGGCGGTGTGAGCTGTGAGGAGGACGCTGAGAGGCTGCAGGGTGACTTGGACAGGTTAGGTGAGTAGGCAAATGCATGGCAGATGCAGTATAATGTGGATAAATGTGAGGTTATTCATTTTGGGGGCAAAAACACGAAGGCAGAATATTATCTGAATGGCGGCAGATTAGGAAAAGGGAAGGTGCAACGAGACCTGGGTGTCATGGTTCATCAGTCACTGAAAGTGGGCATGCAGGTACAGCAGGCGGTAAAGAAGGCAAATGGTATGTTGGCCTTCATAGCTAGGGGATTTGAGTATAGGAGCAGGGAGGTCTTACTGCAGTTGTACAGGGCCTTAGTGAGGCCTCACCTGGAATATTGTGTTCAGTTTTGGTCTCCTAATCTGAGGAAGGACGTTCTTGCTATTGAAAGAGTGCAGCGAAGGTTCACCAGACTGATTCCAGGGATGGCTGGACTGTCATGAAGAGGGACTAGATTGACTGGGCCTTTATTCACGAGTTTAGAAGGATGAGAGGGGATCTCATAGAAACGTATAAGATTCTGACGGGACTGGACAGGTTAGATGCGGGTAGAATGTTCCCGATGTTGGGGAAGTCCAGAACCAGGGGATGTAGTCTAAGGATAAGGGGTAGGCCATTTAGGACTGAGATGAGGAGAAACTTCTTCACTCAGAGTTGTTAACCTGTGGAATTCCCTGCCGCAGAGAGTTGTTGATGCCAGTTCATTGAATATATTCAAAAGGGAGTTAGATATGGCCCTTATGGCTAAGGGGATCAAGGGGTATGGAGAGAAAGCAGGAAAGGGGTACTGAGGGAATGATCAGCCATGATCTTATTGAATGGCGGTGCAGGCTCGAAGGGCCAAATGGCCTACTCCACCTATTTTCTATGTTTTTATGCCGGTGTTTATGCTCCACGTTTTCCCTCATCTAATTCCATCAGCATAACTCTCAATTCCCTTCTCCCCCATATGTTTGTCTAGCCTCCCTTTAAATGAACCTATACTGTTAGCTTCAATCACTCCCTGTGGTAGCGAGTTCCACATTCTCACCACTCTTGGGGTAAAGAATTTTCTTCTGAATTCCCTTTTGGATTTCTTGGTGACTATATTATATTGATGGCCTCTAGTTATGCTCTTCTCCACAAGTAGAAACATTCTCTCTCTATCCACTCCATCAAAACCTTTCATAATTTTAAAGACCTCTATTAGGCCACCCCTTGGCCTTTTATTTTCCAGGAGAAAAGAGACGCAGCCTGTTCATCCTTTCCTGATATGTATACCCTCACATTTCTGATATCGTTGTAAATCTTCTCTGCACCCTCTCCAGTGCTTCTATATCCTTTTCATAATATGGCGACCCGAACTGCACACAGTACTCTTAATTGTGGTCTAACCAAGGTTCGATAGAAGGTTTAGCATAACTTCCCTATTTTTCAATTCTATACCTTTTAAAAATAAACCCTATTTCTTGATTTTCTTTTTTTTTTATGGCCTTGCTAACCTGTGTCACAAGTTTTAGTGATTTGTGTATTTGTACTCCCGAGATCCTTTTGATCCTCTATCCCACCTAGACTCATACTCTCCAAGTAATAAGTGACCTCCCCATTCTTCCTACTAAAATGTAATACCTCTCACATTTATCCGTGTTAAACTTCATTTGCCAATTATATGACAATCCTGCAAATTTATTAATGTCATCCTGTAATTTATTGCAGTCCTCCTCAGTGTTGACTCGCAACTTGGTGTCATCCGCAAATTTAGAAATTGTGTTTTTGATTCCAAAGTCTAAATTGTTAATATAAATGATGCGGCTCCTGGTGACGACCGGAAGCATTCTGCACTTGCGCACTTCCGGTTCTTTTACGAACTCAAATGTACAACGATAGAAAAGATTTGCGTATGCGCAGATGTTGGCCGGGACCCAACAGCCGTGTCCATCTTGTTTTGATTGATCGAACTTCCTGGAGCTGGATGGGGGGGCAGAGGCAGAGAGAGAGAGAGAGAGAGAGAGAGACACTGGGGAGGAGGAGGGAGAGAGATAGAAACTGGGGAGTGGGGGAGAAGTAACATGACTGGGATGAGGGTGATTGTGGGGGGGGCGGCTGGAGAGTGAGAGAGACTAGGGTAAGTGAGACTGGGGGCAGAGAGAGAGAGAGTTGGGCAGAGAATGAGAGTGCGGCAGAGAGAGAGAGTGAGTGGGGAGGGGAAGCGAGAGAGAGAGCGAGAGAGACACTGGGGGGCAGGGAGAGAGAGGGGACGGGGAGAGAAAGAGAGGGAACTGTGGGAAGCCGGGTCACATTCTTCCAACCCCACCCCTATTATGTCCATAATGTACTTATGAATGACTCCACGAGGCAATGTGTTGTACTCAAACTGGAGTGACCTTGGTCCTTTATTCCAAACTCCAGAGTGAGGCATAAGCCTGGTGTGCAGCCTTTTATACCGGGGCAGGAAACTCCCGGTCTCTACCAGTTGCACCCTCTAGTGGTACCAGCATGTATACACACAGCGTAAACCTTACTGATCAGTACATCAGGTAAACAAGTCTCCATCTTATGCAACCACACAATGACTATACAGAGAGTACATCGATAGCCTGCATATACATCATCACTCACCCCCAAGTCCTTTGTTCCAATTACCTTTGCACTATGTGCTCTGGCTTAGCTCTCCCCAGACTTAAGTGCCAATAGCCCTTGCACCTTGGCTGTGCTTTGGCTTGGCTCTCTCCCTGTTAACCCCCAAGTCCTTTTGCCACAACGTTGAGTAGTGGCAAAAGGACTCGGGGTTAACAGGGAGAGCGCCAACCAGTTTGGATGGTTCGATGATGCAGTGGAAGTTCCAGAGGGTTCTGGGTGTGATCCATGTATGTGTCCATGGTTACGTATATTCATTCCCCTCCCCCCACAGCGAGGTCATGCAGCTGGCCCATTACATTAGCATATAGGATCATACACAGTGCAAGTTCAAAGAAAGGAAGAAGAAAATTCTTTACAGTTTGTATCGTGACACCTTGGTTCAGTGACTTACTTTCGTTACATTTTACGGTCGTGCGCCAGGATTGGGTAGTTTTCATTCATGGTTCAGTCATGATCAGTACTGAGGTAGCAGTACAGGTATGCGAGGACGCTAGTTCCAGAGTAACCGGACGGGGTCCTAGTCGTCTGATGGCGGCGCTGCGCCCCCTGCTAGTGGGGTGGGCTTGGTTCGCTCACCTAGCCAGGACTCGGGGCCTTTGCTGTTGCCTAGTGGTGGGCAGAGCCACAGATGTATGTGGCCTCCCTGTCCTCCTTTGAGAGCTGCAGAATCTTCTGCCTGCTCTCTAACGGTGTTGGGAACGTGGCTGTTCCAGGTCCCGTTCGGGGAACTCGTTGGTTCTGACCTTTCGTTCCCGGACATGGCCGAGGTAGCGACTGGGTCTGGGGGCTGCACCGTCTCCACCCGGGTGGTGGGCAACGGCGGCCGACTGCGCGTATTGGTGCCGCCTTCGTTTCCAGGTCCGTGGCGAATAGTGCCATCGGGTGCCTGCAGTGTGGGATAGACCTGGGGCAGGGTATCAGGATCAGTGACTTCACCCTCCTGAGGTCGCTGGCTTGCTACTTTTGGGGACACTCTATTCCCGACATCTCGCAACAACATTTTGTTCACAATCTTAATCGATTCGCTACATTGATTGCCATGCATACAATGTCTCATTAAGTTCAGTTGGTTGCTGATCTTTTTTTTCAGCCACGCTGCACCTCGCTGCAGCATGGACGCCATCTTGCCTCTGTCCTCGAGGTAGACTGCCTTGATCCTTCTCTCCCGCGATTCTGCCACAAAAGCTGGAAGAGTGCCTGTGAATTTGATCTTCCTCCCCAGGAGTCCTGCCACTGGAGTGAAGAGATCTTCCCATTTCCACTGGATCTTCCCCATCCACCTTCTTCCGAGTAGCGTTGGGCCATCAATCCACAGAGGTAACTTGTGCACCACGCCATTATGGATTACACTTACATCCGCACTACCAAGGACTGGGATCAGCTCCTTGGTGTAGGTGCCTAACTTTTCCTGTACTGGAACCAGCTCTGGTCGTTTTTCGTTCCATAGCCTCTCGAAGGTATCCTGGATCATCACTGACTGGCTCGTTCCCGTGTCTACTTCCATTTATCCCGACTTCCATCTTCACTGGAGGACAATCAGTGGTGCAGGTGTACACTCCATACGCTTCTTCTTGGGGCTGAGCTGCCTCTCTGGCCAAATCATCATACTCTGGATTCAGAGTCATCTACCGATTCCTCTGCTAGGCGGTGAGTCGTATTTCTTTTACACATACGCTGGAGATGGCCCTTCGTGTCACAGGCTTTGCCTTCGTACTCAGCAAACGGACACTGGTGAGCCCTATGGTTTCTTCCCCAACGCCAGCATGGTGCTACTCGATTAGCACCCCTCGGCGGACTCTGAGTTCTGGAACCCTGAGGTCTGTGCTCTCTGCCCTGGGCAGAGCCACGTTCTACAGTCTTGCCTGTGAAAGGCACCATTCTGTGTACAGTACTTGCCGGGTTTGAGTCCGCAGGATGAATAATTTGCTTGATGCTGCAGGTCGAGGTCATGAACACCTGTCTGATGCTGATGGCTTTCTGTAGGTTGACTGTGGTGTCGGCAGATAATAGCTTGTGAAGGAGGCCCTCGTGGTCAATTCCTATAATGAAGATGTCTCGCAATGCTTCGTTGAGGTGCGTGCCAAAATCACACGGTGCCGCAAGTCTCCTGAGGTTGGCAGCATATTTTGCAATCTCCTGGCCCTCAGGTCTGCGGTGAGTGTAGAATCTGTGTCTGGCCGTGAGGATGCTCTCTTTTGGTTTTAGTTGATCGGGAATTAGTTCAGTCAGCTCATCGTATGTGTTATCCTTGGCCTTCGTGGATGCCAGCAAGTCCCTGACGAGGCGGTAGACCTCGAGCCCACAACTGGTCAGCAGTATGGCCTTGCGCTTCTCCGCTGATGCGTCCGTCTCCCCTGCCAGGTCGTTTGCCACGAAATATAGCTCGAGCCTTTCTGTGAAAGCATCCCAATCGTCACCCTCTGCAAAGTCTTTTAGTGTGCCAAAAGTGGCCATAATATCGCGTGAAAGTCCTTATTCTCGTCGCCAGTTATTATGTCCGTAATGTACTTATGAATGACTCCACGAGGCAATATGTTGTACTCGAACTGTAGTGACTTTGGTCCTTTCCTTCCAAACTCCAGAGTGAGGCACAAGCATGGTATGTAGCCTTTTATACTGGGCCCTGCCACCGGGGCAGGAAACCCCCGGTCTCCACCAGTTGCACCCTCTAGTGGTGCCAGCATGTATACACACGGTGTAAACCTTATTGATAATACATCAGGTAAACAAGTCTCCATCTTATGCAAACACACAGTGACTACACAGAGAGTACATCCATAGTCTGCATACACAAAAACCCCCTTTACAGCCACACCTGATTTCTCGTAAAGCTTGGTGCGTGTGTGACAAGTGACATTGGAATGGAAGAAATATGGAAGTCACAACACACTCACTTTGCTTCACACCCAATAAACCTGTTAACACTCCGTAACCCACACACACTGCCGCATCCATGGGGGCGGAGGGGAGGGGAGGGGCTGTGCTGGGCTAAGGTCAGGAAAATCGGCTGGCGGCGGGGGCAGGAATCTGGGCTGGGATGGTGCGGGAACCTGGGCTGGTGCGCGTGTGTGTGTATGTGTGCGTGTGTGTACGCACGCACGCGTCCCCTCTCCCATTCCCTCCCCAGTGTCAACTCCCATCCCCAGTCTCCCCCCTCCATCCCCGGTCTCTCCATCCCCGGTCTCTCCATCCCCAGTCTCTCCATCCCCAGTCTCGCCCCCCTCCCCCCTCCATCTCCAGTCTCCCCCCTCCATCTCCAGTCTCCTCCCTCCATCCCCAGTCTTCCCCCCCCCCCCTCCCCCCTCCATCCCACGTCTCTTTCTCCTCCCCGCCCCCCCCCCCCCCTCCATCCTGGGTCTCTTTTTCCCCCCCCCCTCCATCCCCGGTCTCGCCCCTTTCCTCCCTCACGGCCTCCCTCCCCCCCCCCCCCCCCCGGGTCTCCCGCCCCCTTCCCCAGTCTCTCGGCCCCCGCCCCCTTCCCCAATCTCTTTTTTTCCCCACCCCCTTCCCCAATCTCTTTCTTCCCCGCCCCCCCCTCCCTCCCATCTCTCGTTCCCCCTCCCCACTCCCTCCCCAGTCTATCTCCTCCCCCCCCCCCCCAAAAGTCTCTTCACACCCTCTCCAGTCTCTCTTGCCACCCCCCTCCTTCCCCAGTGTCTCTTCACCCCCTCCCCAGTCTCTCTTTCCCCCTTCCCTCTCCCTCCCCAGTCTATCTCCTTCCCCCCCCCGTCTCTTCCGCCCCCCCTTGTCTCTTCCCCCTCCCCCCCCTTCAGTCTCTCTTTCCCCGCCCCCCCCCCCCCCACTGTGTCTTACCCCTCACTCCAGTCTCTTTTTCCCCCCACCTCCCTCCCCAGTCTTTCCCCCTGCTCTGTTTCCTACAAGCTCTTCCCCTCCCTCCCCCCACTGATGTCATGGTGACTGGTCGGGGTGGCAGCAAGGGCACGTCCGCCCCGCATCCGCCCCAGTATCTGCCCTACCAATAAAGAATTCTAGCAGCTGAATTTCTCCGGTATCTTCGCTCCATGTGTTGGGACGGAGAGAAAAAAAACCGGAAGGTGCGCTCCATTTGGGTGGGGGCCAATTTCAGCCCCAGAGAATCTTCACCAGTCACAATCATGTTGCAGAATTCAATTATGAAACGGGGAAAAATATAGATCGACCAAATTATCTCAAGTCCAATTGGGTGTCAAATTTTTTTAAGTTCTTATATTGACTGTTTCTTTCTATGAGGGATCACAGTTGAATGTAATTCTGTTCTCCCATGATGTCCATATGTGCGCTTTCAAGAGGTGGATCAATGGCTATCTGGAAAAAGAAAGGATGTACGAGTAAATTTCGTGATTCTGTTGTCCCAATACGGAGTTTCTCTTGATGGATGCATGTGCTGGAGACAGGGCTACGACATTCTAGCTAGCACTGAATCTCTTCTGGGAGTGCTGGATTGCTGAATTTGCACTAGGGTGAGACGGGTAAGTGGGCTAATCTACCTAAAAAGGATAGGTTTGTTTGACCTAATGGATTTTTCCTGTCCTAAAAACCTCATGTTCTTGTACCCACATATAGGCAGCACTAATTGTTTATGGATTATTGTCTGGAATGTTTAAAAAAAATTGTTTCATATGAAGGTTATCAAGTAGGTTAGCAAAGCAGTTAGTAAAGCATATGGGATCCTGGGCCTTATAAATAGAGACATTGCTACAAAAGCTAGGAAGTTATTCTAAACCCATATAAAACACTCGTTTGGCCCCAGCTGGAATATTGTGTCCAATTTTGGACACCACACTTGAGGAACGTTGTGAAGGCTTTGGAGAGGGAGCAGAAAAGATTTTGTAGAATGGTTCCAGGGATGAAGGATTACAGTTACGTGGATAGACTGGAGAAGCTGGGGTTGTTTTCCTTAGAGCAGAGAAGGCTGAGTGGAGATTTGATAGTGTTTAAAATCATGAAGGGTTTAGATAGAGTAAATAAAGAGCAACAGTTTCCAATGACTGAAGCGTTGATAACCAGAGGGCAGAAATTAAAGGTGATTGGCAAAAGAACCAGAGATGACATGAGGAAAAACTTTTTTACGCAAGGAGTGGTTAGGATTTGGAATGCACTGCCTGATAAGGTGGTGGGTACACATTCAATAGCAGCCTTCAGAAGGTAATTGGATAAATATTTGAAGGAGAAAACATTGCAGGGATATGGGGAAAGAGCAGGGGAGTGGGACCAATGCTCCCTTTAAGCTGTATGGTCACGAAGCTTATCCAGTTCTCCTATAATCTAAAAAGACATTCTGTGAATATAATGAATTGGTTAATTCCAAAATCTGGGGCTTCCTTTATTGCTCTACTTTTAGGGTAACATAAACATGTTTGACACCCAGTATAACTGCTGCTTATTTGCTCTTAAACCATTCCTTTATCCAGGTAACGTATATTTGGCTTTAATATTAATCATTCAGAATTCGACTCTGTAACCCAATCCTTACTGGTGCAGTGTCTCAGTATTTGTTTTCCCTCTTGTGATTCTGCAGGTTTGGGCGGTTCTTTCCTTTTTTGTAATAGATCAGTCTTTTTCACATCGTCCACATTTCAATACTGGACATAATTGTAACAAGCGTTCTTAGACAAAACAGCAGTGTGATTACATTAGATTATTAAATCATATCCTTCATGGCCATCACATATGCGCATATTGTTTGACTGTTGATAATCTGTGCTCTAGAAGGTGCTGACAGCGAGCCTCTTGTATTACCAGGTGTTCGAACTGTATCTAGCTGCTTTGTGGTTCCAATGGCAACAGGAATGAGCCTGACACTCTGCTTTCTTGCACTGCGACACAGGAGACCTAAAGCAAAGTTTATCATATGGCCAAGGATTGATCAAAAATCATGCTTCAAATCCATGATCACAGCAGGTACAAAATTAATATCATGGTATCAAATGGTTACTGAACATACAGTTCTACGCCACTGACATGGATTTCCTGTTTTGGCTGTTCTATTCTCCAGTTCTCTTATAATTTATATTCTGCTATGATTTTACTTCTCACTTTAATAACGTTGTTGAAGTTATGTACCCTCCCATCGGGGCATACATCTTATTTCTTCTCCCTTCCGATTTTTTTTTTCCTTCCCTCTCCTCATCAGGAAAAATACTCCTGTTTCAGAGAGAATGTTCCCAAAATGTCATTATTACAGCTCTGGGCTTTCTGGAGCAGAGCATTAGAGTCACCCAGTAGAGGCTCTTCATCTGCTTTTTTTTAATCCACCACATGGAGGAACACTTGGTCTCCTTCCCTGCACTGTAACTGAAGTCAGGAATTCAGTGGAGGGGTGAGACTGAATCTATGTCTTACTGCACTGTGACATGGTGTTCATGCTTCAACATGACGACATCACCTGAAACCACGACGTCAGGTTCCACATGTACTCTGGCGACACCCAGCTCTATCTTACACCACCTCTCCCGATCCCTCCACTATCTCTGATTTGTCAGACTGCTTGTCCGACATCCAGTACTGGATGAACAGAAATTCCCACCAATTAAATATTGGGAAGACTGAAGCCATTGTCTTTGGTCCCTGCCACAAACTCCATTCCCTAGTCAGTGACCCTGTCCCTCTCCCTGGCAACTGTCTGAGGCCGAACCAGACTGTTAACATCCTTGGTGTCGTATTTGACCCCGAATTGAGCTTCTCACCACATATCTGCTTCATCACCAAGACTGCCTACTTCTGTCTCTGTAACATCACCTGACTCTGCCTATGCTTCAGTTCATCTGCTGAAACCCTCATTCACGCCTTTGTTAGCTGTAGACTTCACTATTCCAGTGTTCTCCAAGCTGGCCTCATATCTTGCATCCTACATAAACCTGAGCTCATCCAAAACTCTGCTGTCCGTATCCTAACTCATACCAAGTTCCGTTCAACTGTCGCCCCTGTTTTCGTTGACCGACGTTAACACCCGGTCCAGCAAAGCCTCAATTTTAAAATTCTCGTGGGTTTCCCCACAGCTATATTAGTTTAAAATGACCACCCTCTCCCCCCCTTCATGGGCTGCTAGTACAGTAATTTAGCTGCTACAATACTGTACACACATTTTACCCAACATCCGAGCACTTGTATTTTCCAGCAGTAATTGCCCACAGTTCAGACACGCTAGACCAATTGCAATTTTTACTGCTGTGGTTCAGAGTATCTTACTCAACACAGACCAAAACGCAAACCTGGAATTTTCTGGTCTGTATGGCTAAGGACCACACCATGTAGTATGTTTACCCACTGAGACACTGGGGCGAGGGAGGTGGAGCAGCGGGCTGCATCCTGCTATTAAATTTAACAGATACATTTCCATAGACTCTGCTGCCAAATTGGAGCCTCATTCAGTAGGTGGGTGGATCAGAAAATCGAGCACAAAGGTCAGCGAGCCCAATTCATGATGCTACCAATCTTGACAAGAAAACCGCGACAGCTGCAAATTGGCTGTGCTAATCTCTGCGTCCCATTCTACAATCCATACTCTTACTGAGCAAGACTCTGCACGGGGAGCAGAGGTTCCAAAAATGTATTCTTTAACATACTCAACTTTGACCAATAAAAGACTGTCTCGTATCAAATGATGTTAGTGCATGAGTTGGTAACTGTTCTGTTAATGCAGCCACAAAGGTTAAATGTGGTGTCAATTTATGCTCCAAGAACAGTTGTATATTTGCACAATGTGCAGGATAGCCAATTCCTCAACAATGGTGCAAAACGTATAGTAACAAAAATAACCACCTCTAAAATAATAAACCTATTTTGTAACATAGCACAAAAATAGAGGTATGATTGATAATCTCCCCTCAGTTGACATTTCAGTTTATAATGAAATTTATATGTCTGTCTGATTTTTATTCTGTGACATTGTGACCAAATGATTTTCATGTTTTTTTTATCAACTCATATACACTTATCGTTGTTATTATTTTGCTAACCGGAAAACTGGGTTTTCACAAGATCATCATGTGTCAGCGTGGGATGTAAAATGTTCCTTAGTGTTTTATAATTGAACTGATTTATTTCCACACTTGCATTTATTTTTGGGTCAGGTTTTGAACCTGTTGTGATTGAGAATCTGCTTGAGGGAGATGAATTACGCACAGACCTGCTGACTATTGAGAGAAAGATCCAACAGCTTGGGGCAGATAATGTCCTTTGTGTTCATTCCACTACCTCCTGCTTTGCCCCAAGGGCTCCTGACAGGTAAATTATCTCCCTGCGTGCTTCTGATTTGTTAACTACGCTATACTTTTCTAGCAATTTAACCCATGCTGCTTAGAGGAAAGGAGCTATCCTGTTTATGACAACTGGCCAGCTACATGGTGGTGTTTGTAATTGTTTTATAAAAGTTAATTTGTGTTCACAAGCTGCATACATATCCTCATAAACATTTTATGTGCTGTGTGAGGGATGGATTTGCAGTGGCTTTGCTTTCTTCTTTGTTTTCTCCACGCTCCTCATTCTGGTGTACCTTTCCATGTGTGTCAGCCCCTTCTAGTACTCAATCTACAAATGTGCTTCAAGACCATGCGTGCTATTTAATCTAAGGGAAGCGCAGTTGAGACAGATTCTGTCCTCATGTGGGTTTTGCAGTTGGAGATACTGAATAGTGATCAAGATTGGGAACTATAGCTGATCACTTTTGCCCTTCCTTGTCTCATGTAACATCATCATCATAGGCGGTCCCTCGAACGAGGATGACTTGCTTCCACACCAAAAGGAATGAGTTTGCAGATGTTTCAATGAAGGACCCGATATTCTAGTCCTGAACTCAAGGGGTGGGAGATGCCTGTGAGTTTTTTTTTTAACGTGTGGTGACCGTTGCACATCAGCCACCACACGGGCTTGACAGAGCTAGGCCTTTATCCCGTGGCAAGGGTTACCAAGACGACTGGAGACCTGCTCTGCTCCACGGACCTAGTGCGCACTTATGACTATAGATGATATTAGCTAACTGCACAGACTAATGATCAAACCTGAGAGCTAAATACATAGAGCAGTGTATTTACCAACTGTGTCACTGGAAAGATCATAAAGATATTTTTTAATAGAGAAGAAGAGATGATAATTGATAGTCGTGAAATGCAACATCTGTCAGGAAGTATAAGATTGTGTTTGTGTGTCGGTCTGTCTGTCTTGGAGGGAGGCGCTGGTGGGGATGGTTAGGAAGCAGGCTCATGCCATGTTATGCTTCTGTTACATTACCTTGCTGCATTTTGAATGTCTTTAATGTTTCTGTCTATTCCTGTGGTCCTATTTTCCTGGCTTCATTTGAAGTAATATTCTGGGTATAGCTTAGGTTATACTTTAAGTGCTTTGGTGATTGCATCCGCGCATGTTAAAAGAATCTAGGGAAGCGATAGTAGAGGCACAATTAATAATTCATTAGAAAAAGATGTAGTGCTGAAGGACTGGTGGATAGCTAATGTTATACCTATATTTAAGAAGGAAGATAGAACATGTCCAAGGAACTACAGATGAGTCAGTTTACATAAGAATATAAGAAATAGGAGCAGGAGTAGGCCATAAGGCTCCTCGAGCCTGCTCCGCCATTCAATAAGATCATGGCTAATCTGACCATTGACTCAGTTTTACTTCCCTGCCCGCCTCCCATAACCCCTTATCCCCTTATCGTTTAAGAAAATGTCTATTTCTGTCTCAAATTTATTTAATGTCCCAGCTTCCACAGCTCTCTGAGGCAGCGAATTCCACAGATTTACAACCCTCAGAGAAGAAATTTCTCATCTCAGTTCTAAATGGGTGGCCCCTTATTCTAAGATCATGCCCTCTAGTTCTAGTCTCCCCCACCAGTGGACACATGCTCTCTGCATCCACCTTATCCAACCCCCTCAATCGTTTCTATAAGATCACCTCTCATTCTTCTGAATTCCAATGAGTAGAGGCCCAACCTACTCAACCTTTCCTCATAAGTCAACCTCCTCATCTCCGGAATCAACCTAGTGAACCTTCTCTGAACTGCCTCCCCAGCAAGTATATCTTTCGTAAATATGGAAACCAAAACTGCACGCAGTATTCCAGGTGTGGCCTCATCAATACCCATGTACAACAGTAACAAAACTTCCCTGCTTTTAATCCATCTTCTTTGCAATAAAGGCCAAGATTCCATTGGCCTTCGTGATCACTTGCTGTACCTGCATACTATCCTTTTGTGTTTCATGCACAAGTACCCCTAGGTCCCGTTGTACTGCAGCACTTTGCAATCTTTCTCCATTTAAATAATAACTTGCTCTTTGATTTTTTTCTGCCAAAGTGCATGACCTCACATTTTCCAACATTATACTCCATCTGCCGAATTTTTGCCCACTCACTTCGCCTGTATGTCCTCCTGCAGCCTCTTTATGTCCTCCTCACATTACCCTTCCTCCCATCACCCTTCCTCCCATCTTTGTATCGTCAGCAAACTTGGCTACGTTACACTCAGTCCCCTCTTCCAAGTCGTTAATATAGATTGTAAATAGTTGGGGTCCCAGCACTGATCCCTGCGGCACCCCACTCGTTACTGATTGCCAACCAGAGAATGAACCATTTATCCCGATTCTCTTTTCTGTTTGTCAGCCAATCTTCTATCCATGCTAATATATTACCCTCAACCCCGTGAACTTTTATCTTGTGCCGTAACCTTTTGTGTGGCACCTTGTCAAATGCCTTCTGGAAGTCCAAATACACCACATCCACAGGTTCCCCTTTATCCACCCTGTTCGTTACATCCTCAAAGAATTCCAGCAAATTTGTCAAACATGACTTCCCCTTCATAAATCCATGCTGACTTTGCCTGATCAAATTTTGCTTTTCCAAATGTCCTGCTACTGCTTCTTTAATAATGGACTCCAGTATTTTCTCAACCACAGATGTTAGGCTAACTGGTCTATAGTCTCCTGCTTTTTGTCTGCCTCCTTTTTTGAATAGGGGCATTACATTTGCAGTTTTCCAATCTGCTGGGACCTCTCCAGAATCCAGGGAATTTTGGTAATTTACAACCAATACATACACAATCCCTGTCGCTACTTCTCTTAAGACCCTCGGATGCAAGTCATCCGGTCTAGGGGATTTATCCACCTCTAGTCCCATTATCTTACTGAACACCACCTCCTTAGTGATTGTGATTGTGTTAAGTTCCTCCCTCCACCGCCGCCCCCCCATAGCCCCTTTACTATCCATTGTTGGAATATTGTTAGTGTCCTCTACCATAAAAACTGATACAAAATACTTGTTCAGAGTTTCTACCATCTTCATGTTCCCCATTACTAATTCCCTGGTCTCGTCCTCTAAGGGACCAACATTTACTTAAGCCACTCTTTTTCTTTGTATATACCTATAGAAACTCTTACTATCTGTTTTTATATTTTGTGCTAGTTTACTTTCATCGTCTTATCTTCCCTTTCTTAATTATTTTTTTAGTCACTAATTTAAATTAGTGTAAAAAATCATTTTTAACACTAATAGTATAAAAAAATAATGGAATCCCTACTAAAGGAGAAAATAGAAAAACATCCAGAAACCAAAATTATAATAATGAATAGTCAGCATGGATTTCAAAAGGGAAAGTCTTGATTGACCAACTCCATTGAATTCTTTGAAGAGGTAACAGAAAGAGTAGACAAGGGTAATACAGTAGATGTAATGGGCTCAAGTTTTGGCTCGAGTTACTCCTATTTTTTTTGAGCAACTAGTTTAGAATGGAATATCTTAGAAATTGCAATTCTCGATATTTAGTTTGCTCCAATTCTAGTGAGTTAGAATAGTTTCGTTTTACAACAGTTTTTTTTTCAAAAGGGGGCATTACCAGCCACTTACGCCTGTTTTGCAAATTAGGCAGCGAAAACTTACTCCAAACTAACTTAGAATGGAATAAGTGTAGATTTTTATACGCTCAGAAAAACCTTGCCTACACTTTATAAATTAGGCACAGGGAACGAGAGATGGGGGGGGAAGGGAAGTTTACAAGCATTAAACACTTCACTTTTACAAATAAAGAGGCATCATCAATAATAAAAAACCAATTAATCAATCAAAAAAATCAATCAATAAATAAAAAATTAAAAGTTTCTACTCACCTACTGCAGCACCGGGAGCCCTCCAACAGCATGCTGGGATGGGCCCCCCCCCCCCAAGGAGATGCCGGTCGGGCAGACCCCGCTGCCGACCAGGACTTCGGGCAAGGCCCGATGCCGAGGACTTTGCGCGGGGGGGGGTCCACCTCCAGCAGAAGGTGGACCGCCGCCCAGGACTTCGGGCGGGCTCCGCCGCCGCCGAGGAGTTCGGGCGGGACCTGCCCGCAGGAGATGCCGGGCGGGCCGCCGCGGAAGAGGTAAGTACTGTCAGGCTACTCGGCCTGGGATAGGGGCGACGTCCCTTCGGCCAGGGATAGGGTCGTCGCCCAGAGACAGGACGTGCTGGGAGGACCAGGAGCTACTGCACACGCGCGCAGCTGCCAGCACTGTTTTTGGCGCAAGGCTGTAGCTCCGTCCCCAGCAGCTCCTGCTGCACTGCGCCAAGCTGGAAACAGCCCTACAGTTATTGGAGAATCGCGGGGTAAGTATTTGGCGCTTTTTCAGTTCTACAAATTAGGCGGGCCTCTGTGATGTGCGCCGCTCTAGTGGTGGTCCGAAACTTGAGCCCAATATATCTAGATTTCCAAATGGCTTTTGATAATAGACTAATGAATAAGGTCACACACAGCATGCAGAGTCAGGGGTCAAGCAGCAGAATGGATAGCTGGCTCGCTGCAAGACAGAAATCAGAGAGTAGATGTAAAGGGTAGCTATTCAGAGGTGGGAACTGGGGTCCCACAAGGATCAGTGCTGGGACTACTGTTGTTGAAAATTTATATTAACGATTTAGACTTTGAAATCAAAAACACGTCTAAATTTGCAAATGACACCAGATTGGGAGGGATAGTCAACACTGAGGACCACCACACAAATGACAAGAAGACATTAATAAACTTGTAGAATGAGCATATAATTGGAAAATTAATTTAAACATAGATAAGTATGAGGTATTACATTTTGGTAAGAAAAAACACAATTTAGAAAATAAAAATCTAAATGGGGTAGAGGAGCAAAGGGATATGGGAGAACAAATACACAAATCATTAAAAGTTGTGGCACAGGTCAGTAAGGCCCAAACAAGCAAATCAAGCAGTAGGGTTTATTTCTAGAGGGATATAAATGAAAAATGGAAACGTTATTCGAAACTTGTATCGAACCTTGGTTGGACCACACTTGTACTGTGTACAATTCTGGTTGTCATATTATAAAAAGTATATAGAGGCACTGGAGAGTGTACAAAAAAGATTTACAAGGATGACGCCAGAACTGCGAGGTTATACCTAACCGGAAAGGATGAACAGGCTGGGTCTGGTTGGTTTGAAAGACCTGTTTTTTTTTTTGCTGTATATTCTATGGCCTGTTTCTGTGCTCTATATTCTATTTAATTTAGCAACAATTTCTACTAGCTTTAGTCTTATGGCATGCTTGTTTTTTGCAGACTGGAAGAACTGGCTCAGATTTGTGCAAAATATGATATCCCTCACATAGTCAATAATGCTTATGGAGTGCAGTTGTCTAAGTGTATGCACCTAATTCAACAGGTATGAAGCGAGACCATTGTTGTAAACTATCGGGAACTAAGAAAATATTCAGTGGAAATAAGTTGCTGTTAATTTGGCCTACATAATTTATATATTTTGGGATACATTTTCTGCTGTTCACCAATGTTCGTTTAAAAGTAGATATAAGTATAACATGGATTTCCCTACTTTATACTTATGACTACCTTTTTGCTAAAATTGGCGAGTGGAGAAAACATACCCTTTATTTCTAATTATACATTAAAGAACCTTCCTCCCATAAGGAAAATTACATTCTTACTACACCTGTGTGTTTTCTCATCCTTCAGTTGCATTAAAGTGACCATTGTCACGATAAGGGCGAGGTGCTGACGAGGTTTGTAGAACAGCCATAAATAGTTCACATTGAAATCTCACTGAAAGTATACCATGTTGCCCATTAGGGTAAATTAACTTAGCTAATATTATAAATGCAGCAGGCTGAAATTGTGCAATGTCTGTATTTATTTTAGCATGGCCACTGTGTGCCCTTTGTTTACATCTGGTAAAGTGTCTGGCAATATTAGTAACTTGAAAATAAGCATATAAACTATGTTTATTAAACAGTCAACTTGGTGGACATGGGTTTGTGACTCATTACCTATCCACTATCATCATAGGCAGTCCCTCGAAATCGAGGAAGAATTGCTTCCACTCTAAAAGTGAGATCTCAGGTGACTGTCCAATACAGGAATTACAGTCTCTGTCATAGGTGGGATAGGAAAGGGTGGGTGGGGAGTCTGGTTTACCGTACGCTCTTTCCGCTGCCTGCGCTGGTTTTCAACGTGCTCTCGGCGACGAGACTCGAGGTGCTCAGCGCCCTCCTCCCGGATGCTCTTCCTTCACTTCGGTCTTTGGCCAGAGATTCCCAGGTGCCAGTGGGGATGTTACACTTTATCAAGGAGGCTTTGAGGGTGTCCTTGAAATGTTTCCTCTGGCCACCTGGGGCTCGCTTGCCGTGTAGGAGTTCCGAGTAGAGCGCTTGCTTTGGGAGTCTCATGTCAGGCATGCGGACGATGTGGCCCGCCCAACGGAGCTTGTCGAGTGTGGTCAGTGCTTTGATGCTGGGGATGTGGCCTGATCAAGAGCACTGATGTTGGTGCGTCACTACGACTGCATCTGCGCACATACAGAGGCCGCACTCCAGGACATAGTCGACGTATTTACTGAGGCGTACGAAAGCATGGGCCTTACGCTAAACATCCGTAAGACGACGATCCTCCACCAGCCTGTCCTCACCGCACAGCACAGCCCCCCCAGTCATCAAGATTCATGGCGCGGCCCTGGACACCGTGGACCACTTCCCATATCTCGGGAGCCTCCTGTCAACAAGAGCAGGCATCAATGTCGAGATCCAACACCGCCTCCAATGCAGCCTTCGGTTGCCTGAGGAAAAGAGTGTTTGAAACCAGGCCTTCCAAACTGCCACCAAAGCTCATGGTCTACAGGGCTGTAGTATTACTTGCCCTTCTGTATGGCTCAGAGACATGAACCATGTACAGTAGATACCTCAAGTTGCTGGAGAAATATCTCCAGTGATGTCTCCGCAAGATCCTACAAATCCCCTGGGAGGACAGGCGCACCAACATTAGCGTCCTCATTCAGGCTAACATCCCCGGCATTGAAGCACTGAACACACTCGATCAGCTCCGCTGGGCAGGCCACATCGTCCGCATGCCAGACACGAGACTCCCAAAGCAAGTGCTCCACTCCGAGCTCCTTCACGGCAAACGAGCCAAAGGTGGGCAGCGGAAACACTACAAGAACACCCTCAAAGCCTCCCTGATAAAATGCAACATCCCCACTGACACCTGGGAGTACCTGGCCCAAGACCGCCCTAAGTAGAGGAAGTGCATCCGAGAGGGCGCTGAGCATCTCGAGTCTCAATGCCGAGAGCATGCAGAAATCAAGCGCAGACAGTGGAAAAGAGCGTGTGGAAAACCAGTCCCATCCACCCCTTCCCTCAACCACCTGTGACAGAGTCTGTGGCTCTCGTATTGGACTGTTCAGCCACCAGAGAACTCACTTCAGGAGTGGAAGCAAGTCTTCCTCGATTCCGAGGGACTGCCTATGATGATGATCCACTATAAGCTCTACATCTCAGTTGTGCCATCAAGAATAACCATTAAGAATAACTTAATCCTGATCATGCTTGGTCACTTTTGTACACTTCCTAGTATGAAATTAATTCTAAAATTGAGGAACTTCATGAAGTAGTATTTGTAGAATCATTTGTTCAAGCCCCACTCCAGGACTCAAGCACATAATCTAGGCTGCCACTGCCATTGGCAGTATTGGCGTCCTGCATTTTTGTAAGTGTTGTCTTTTGAGTGACGGCTAAACTGAAGTGACCATTGTGACCATTGTCACAATATCATCATCATAAGGACGTAAAAGATCCCCTGATGCTACTTGAAAAGAGCAGGGAAGTTCACCTGGTGCGGCGGTCAAAATCCGTACCTCAACCAACACCCGCAAATCAAGTTTAACTGGTCATTCAATTAATTTGTTGTCTGAGAGATCTTGCTGCATAACAACAGTGACTGCCCTTTAATTGTAATAATTTATTGGTTGTGAAGTGTATGGAATGCCCTGTGGATATGTGATGAGGAACTATTACTACAAGTTCCTTTTATGGTGAAGATTATTTTGATGAACATCAATCCTTTTTTAAAAAATCAAATACAAAGTTAAATTATGCTATTACCTAGTAACCTAACTCGTTTCAGATGTGCTCGGAGAATGGATAAACAAACTGAGATGTGATTGGATATAATCAGAAAGTCTGAGTTGTGATGCAGGGTTTTTATTTTAAAATATCAAAACTATTGGCCTTCTATCTGATCTCATCCAAGGAGGGTAATGTGTCTGGTCTAAGTTAACTATGCACTTGGGGGTCCACATTAGGACCCAACCTCGGATAAGCACCCCCATTATTTCAGTATGAATTTTGGGGGTTTTCCCACACAAGCCATCCTGAGCATTCCGTCAGTGAGATTGCTCATTTCTGACAAATCATGGACAGCGTTATTGCTGAGGAACTGGATTGAGATTGAACCAGTTTATGCCATAGAGGATCTTTACGGGCAATGGAAGAGAATTTCACCACGTATGCATTTCAGTTCAACTCCCAGAAGGATGTGCTAATTAATAATCCACCAAGTTCCGCTAAGCAGTACTTTGTAATTTGGTGCAGTATTACAAATGAAGCCTTCAGAGAGCTAACAATATGGAACATATATTTAGATATCTTTGGAATGCTGATGTATAGATTAAAAATGTAGGTAGCCAAAAAATGTCATCTGATTATGGGATGTAAGTTTTTTTTTAAGCTTTGGTCTTGCACTGTGATAATCACGGACATGGTTTAAATGAAAAGTCAACTATCTCTCCCAAACTGCGGTGAGATTTCATATAAGCACATATCTGATGTCGTAAATTTGGAATCCAAGCATCTCCCCAATTGCATTTTCTTGCCAAGCATAATGAATATTGCCCAGCACATCCATCTTGTCACTGACAAATGAATCAGTTGTAAAAGATTATATGCAGGAGATTCCCCCTTTTTAATGTGCTGTTTAGGAACTAGGCAACAAGGTGTGCAGCTTAATGGAGAGTTGGGCTATTAAAGAAGTGTGGCATGTCTTACAACCCTTTATGATTTTTATAGTAATAGCTGTTACTCCTTTCTTTCAAACAATGTTTTAGCTATGTCAGCTTTAACAAGCAGATTCTTGGATAATTATTAAAGCAATTCGCACTAACAGTATTGTCCTGCAATAGATCCCATATTTGTTCTAAAACTCTTCAGCCACTTTTTAAAGTACAGTATTGTCAAAAAAATTAAGCATGAACAAAAACTTATTACTTCTAAAATACTTCCATTAAAAGTTTCCATCATTGTGTACAGTTCTTTTGATGAGAAACACTTATAGTATACTTGAGGGAAAATGTGGCAACATAACAGGAATGTTTCAGTATGTTAAAAGATGCTGTGAAAACCATACGGGGCAGGAAAATCATAGAGTATGTTTGATCACAGTGGTCTTCTGAGCACAGCAGTGAAACGGGAGACTGTTACTATTACCATGCAAATATAAATATAGACACTTCACGACCGTAATAAGTGATGAGAAATTTGCAGAGCATAGACATATTGGTGCTCTTCCAGATGCTGCCTAGCAGGACATTTCGCAAATCCGAAATCAGATAAAGACCTTTCTCTATACAAGAGAGTGCAGTAAAAAAACATCACTATAATGAAAGTCAGCTGTATTTTCCAACAAGCATGATCTTACATTTTTATCAAGATTCAGCAGTGCTGTCAGGAATTCTTGCTGATTTTGTTGAAATATCTAGTAGCTCGAGCAGAAATACTTCAGTAACATATAAAACCAGAAGATGCTGGAAATCTCTGCAGGTCAGGCAGCATCTGTGGAGAGAGAAACAGAGTTAACGTTTCAGGTTGATGACCCTACTTCAGTAAGTTTTGGCTATAGATCAGATACTCCACTGGATGGAGATAAGCAATCATCATCTTTTAAAAGGGTCGTCTTGGACTTGGGCTCAAATCCAGCCCAGAATAATAGGATGAAAATCTCATCAGTCTGCTGGCTGCAATGGTCAGATGTGAAATGAGTTTGTGCAGTTTCAATCCAGGTCCTAGTGAGCATGGGAGAGCTCTACAACACAGAAACTGCCTCAGATTTGGCAGGCTTAAAGGTAGATAGTATGGGAAATGGAAAAAATGTCAGACTGATGCAAAGGAAGTGTTCTCTGAGGTGAGGCTGCAGCACAATGCTGGGGATTGTAGAATGATCTTTACCATATGACTGCTGTACTATACCTGGCCTGGGAGTGTGTGCTGCTGACATTAGGTTCCCCTGCACTAACCATATTTAACCTTAATGAGAAGAGCATTCCATCAGTAACCCTTTTTATAAATTACACAGTTAAAAACAATTTATTTTTGATCATCCCTCATTAATTTTTCTTCCTGTCTCTTTCAGCTAATTTTTTTTAGATGGCTCCACGCCACTTCTCCCTGCCTCGCCTCCCCTCCCCACCGGCAATCGGGGAAACTGGTTTGGAGGAGGTTACTGAGCATTGAAATGTATGGGAGTTGAATTAACATTGATGGATAGTCACGGTTCTCTATTTAACTGCCTCAGTTTTTTGGGGTCAGTACCTCCTCTCAGCTGCTCTCTTTGATGATGCTGTCAACTTGTGGTGTGCAAGTTAAAACATTCCCAGAACAAAAATTGTGAAAAGTCATTATTTTTGTATTTTTAAATAAATACAAACAAGGGAGATCTTGCAGTCTTATTAGATAAACTTGAATTTGATATTGTTTATTTTTTAAATAAGTAGTCACAGTATCTTTTTACTTTTGTCATTGCCTTAACTGTTTTCACATTTTAATTAGGGAGCACGAGTTGGCCGAATAGATGCTTTTGTACAGAGCTTGGACAAGAACTTCATGGTTCCAGTAGGTGGTGCTATAGTAGCTGGTTTTGATGATGTCTTCATACAGGAAATCAGCAAAATGTATCCAGGTAATTCAGAAACTATATGAGTTAACAAAATAAATCTCTGTTACAACAATGAGATTTTCTGCAAGTTTAGCTTTCATTTATATCCGGATTTGCTGCTATGAACTCTTGATGCAAAATTCTGTTTAAGGTTCCTTAGCCTGGATTAGATTGAAGGCTTCTGTGAATGTAGGCTAAGGAAGGAATATAATTTGCATTCAGAACAAGGTTAAGTTCAGAATGCTTTGATAAAACAGTAATTTCACTGTTAATATTTATGAAATGAACAACAATCAACTTAAAACTATTCAAATGCATTTTTTTTTTCATTTAATCATATATCAATTTGTAACTAGAAGTGAAAAAGGTTTAAAGTTATTTTAATGCCTCCTCAGCTGTACCCATCTGTTATAGTACACTTGACAAGATTTTTATAAAATATTAACCCGCTGGGAATAACATTTCCTTCTTTCTGCCCTTGGCTTCCAAACTGTCTTTTTTGAAAGACCTTTGGTTACCACATTGGAAATTTTCCAATGCAAGGACATGTGTTAAAAAGGGCTGTTTCATACATCGTGAGGTGAAATTTACGTAGTGTTCTCCTCTCTCGCTGTAACTTCGGTGGACGATTGATAGAAATCCTGGAGAAACGGCGGGAATAGCTGCTTCTCTGTGGGTTCCGCTGAAGTTGTGGAGGGATATTGAGAGACACCCCCCCTCCCCCCACCTCCAAAAAAAAACTTTATGTCATGAGTTAGTCGTAGCTGAAATGCGGTGCAGCAATATATACATATGTTGCTTAAAAAAATTAGGGTGTAATGTTAAGTGCCAATACATTTTTAGGCTGTCTGTACTTAAAAATTGTTCAGTCAAACTTGCTGTTAGGGGCATTTATTGTAAGGTATAATGTGTAGCAACCTGATATAATGTGTAGAATATTAAACAACTCCGTCAGTAACCAATTCTGCTGTTGAATGCTCTGAACTGTGTTGTAAAGAAGTCTAGTTGTAATAATGGCCCGGCTTTTGTTGCGAGCCACTGTCGCTATTCACTTTGCGTACAGTTGCCCAGAGACTTTTTGTGGGCCTGTCAGCGGAGATTTCTAGTAATCCGGCGTCTGTTTGAATTTGGTGCCCTCTTTGTGGGATCTGTGGTGTCTGTGAGCAGGTCAAGTAATGGGGAGGCTTTTCAACCAATCAGATTGAAGAATCCTCACTGAGACACGCAGACAGCAATGCAGGAAGAAATAAACAGGGAATATAAATTACATTTAAATCATTGTACTGCAAGCAAAATAAAGATTGGGACATACACATTGCAATAAAGGGAAAGACATAAAAGAGCAAAACTGAAAAACTATTAAAACATTTTTTTAAATCTGCAACATTAATTTTTTTTCCTGAGGGAATGAGACTCCACACTTGTCAAATTAATTTTTCAGGGCCAGAGAAGTTGTTTAGCAGTAATTATCACTTACTGTGCCATTAAAAATTCAGTTACTCCTGATTAAACAAGCACCATCTTTTTCAGCCGTTTTTAGAGCAAGAATAGTGGGCAACAGTAATCTCTGTGCAGATTCCATTGGCAAAACAGCACCCGCTGTGGGGGAGCAGGGTTTCACTCACAGCAACTTTTGGATTTCCATATTTAACTGCGCATGTGTGCACACCAGAAGTTGCTGTCAGTTCTACCCAGTAATAATGCCGAGCGCTGACAGCCTCGCCGTTATTAGTACAGCAAAATCCGAGCCATTGTTTTTTAAACCCACATCTATTTACTATCAAGAGAATGCTGTTGTCCTTTTCGTTCTATAGTGTATTCTCGATTCAGTGACATTTACTGTCACCTGTTTGTCCTCTGTGGCTATGCTGTGTACAACAAAATCTTTGGCTGCCAACAGAAAAAATACCTGTTTCAGCTAAAATTCTGTGTTTTTTGTCATATTTTCTGTATAGTCACAGAGCATAGCCAGTCACATTTGGAGCTTACTGCACTAAAATGTAAACTTCATGCTCAGCATTCTCATTCCAGAAGTCTTTTTAAGTGTAATTGCTAAAAATGCAATAATTTTTCAGTTACAAGTCAGAAATATATCTTTTTTAAGTAATTATTTTGTTTTCATCCTCAAGATTTCCTCTGTTTTTTGTCTGATTACAACTGTGAAGTGCCTCGGATTATGTAGTTAAAGGTGTTATTTAAATTCCTCCCCCCATCCTGAAGGTAGTGAGTCATGAAGGAGCAAGGCTGAGTAGGCCTGATAGCCCCGTTGCCCCCGACTCCCTTTATTTTGCCCAAGTATCTTCTTTACATGTGAGGCTAGGGAGTAAGTGGATGAGATTAATTGACTGTGGGGGCCATCACAGTTGAGCTCAAACCTGTCACCATCTAGCAGCGACCATTGCACAGAGATCATAAATGGGATTTTCCCCACCTTCAACTCCAGATCTCCACTCAGGGATGTTGCAGCCAGCTATAGCATGACCATTTGCTGCCCTGACTTAGGTTAGCTTACACTTCCCAGTGCAGGAATTGAATTTGGAACCTTCCTGGTCTGTATGGTTTAGTGCCACTGCTGAGACATTGGCGGACCTCTGCTTTCTTTTATATAATTTAGAAATAATTAAGTTAAATGTGAAAGATGTTTCCCATTGATATTTCTAGGCCGAGCTTCGGCATCGCCCTCAACGGATGTTCTTATTACGTTGCTATCACTCGGTGTGAACGGCTATAAGCACCTCTTAAAAGAAAGAAAGGTGAGCCCATGGTGTTTTAAGCCTGGAGCCCATATGTACACTGTACTAATGTATATATTTTTCTGTTTGCATTTCAATACTGTACAAATGGCTGTCATGTTGCCAATTCAATTGTATTAAATTATTAATGGCTTTTTTTAAGTTGCTCTTCTAAAGTATACCTGCATCTGCTTTTCTGTTTTTTTCTGATGTCTTATTTAAAGAGTTTGTGCAAAGAACAACCAATTACATTTCATACATTTCCATTCTTCTGACCTTAACAGTGTACAATAACTGAGAGTTGCAGTGTAATGCTTTTAAAACAGATAACATGTATCTGAGGCTAGTTTTCCTCTAAGGGTGCCCTGTGCCTGACGAGTACAGCATCTCTGAGGTACACTGTGCCTGTCAGAGGAGACGCCTGAGAGACCTGCAACTGTACTCCTGTTTGCTGGCATTGTGGTCGGTGGCTGCTGTTGGAGAGCAGAAAGCTGCGAGGCTTGAACATCGCCCTCGGGGGGGAGGGGGATACCTTTCCATCTTCTCCAATGACTCAGTATTCATCTTCGCTGGAGCTAATCTCACCAAGCTGTACCCACTGCTGTCCCCTTGGACTCTGCTATTGGACCAACAATCACCACCCCTCTCCAGGTTCCCCTTCAGAGTGCCTTTTCACTCTAGGACAAGTCCCCTGTCATCCATGATTTTATCGTGGATGATTGCATTGACATCCTGACTTTGACTGAAACTTGGCTTGTAGATGATGACGCCTTGCCCCTTACAGAAACCTCCTGCCTGGCTATACGCTCCATCACCTGTCCTGCCCAAAGCACCATGATGGCGGTATGGCCCTTTTCACCACATCGCACCATGGTCTCTCCCTCTACTCTTCTGTTACCTTCTTATCCTTCAAGCACTTAAACTTATTTCAACCCTCTTGTCTCTCCTTTAAAATCCTCCCCCAAGCCCCACCATGAGTTTCACACTGAGATTTCCTCCCTCAGCCTCTGCACTGAGTGACTTTTCAATCTCTATCACTGCTCCCTTAGTCTTCTCTCCTTAATTCACTGCCCTCCTGTCCTCCCTAAACCTCCATGTAAACTCTTCAACTCATAATCACACCTCCCCCAATCCTTGCTGTGTTACATGGCCTGTCTACTTCTTTGGTCTCAAACATAGACAAGGCATTTCCGATCACTTCCTTGTAACTCTCTGCCTCTATCTTGTCAGACTGCTTGTCTGACATCCAGCCGTGTATGAGCTGAAAAAACTTCTAGTTAAGCATTGGGAAGATTGAAACCATCACCTTTGGCTCCCAACCTAATTTCCGTACCCCTCCCCGTCCAATGTCTCTGGTTGAACCAGACAATTTGCAACCTCAGCTTTCTGACCTGAGCTCCCAACTCCATAACCACTTCATCACAGAAATCACCACCTTCCATCCCGTAACTCGACTATTCCAAAGCTCTCCTGGCTAGCCTCCCACCATCCACACTCCATAAACAGCTCATCAAAACCTCTGCTGCATGTATCCTATCCTGCACTAAATTCTTCTCACTCTTCACATAAAAACACAAGAAATAGGAGCAGGAGTAGGTCATACGGCCCCTTGAGCCTGCTCCGCCATTTAATACGATCATGGCTGATCCGATCATGGACTCAGGTCCACTTCCCTGCCCGCTCCCCATAACCCCTTAATCCCTTATCGGTTAAGAAACTGTCTATCTGTCTTAAATTTATTCAATGTCCCGGCTTCCACAGCTCTCTGAGGCAGCGAATTCCACAGATTTACAACCCTCAGAGAAGAAATTCCTCCTCATCTCAGTTTTAAATGGGGTGCCCCTTATTCTAAGATTATGCCCCTAGTCCTAGTCTCCCCTATCAGTGGAAACATCCTCTCTGCATCCACCTTGTCAAGCTCCCTCATAATCTTATACGTTTCGATAAGATCATTCTTCTGAATTTCAATGAGTAGAGACCCAACCTCCGCAACCTTTCCTCATAAGCCAAACACCTCATTTCTGGAATCAACCTTGTGAACCTTCTCTGAACTGCCTTCACAGCAAGTATATCCTTTCGTAAATATGGAAACCAAAACTGTACGCAGTATTCTAGGTGTGGCCTCACCAATACCCTGTATAACTGTAGCAAGACTTCCCTGCTGTTATACTCCATCCCCTTTGCAATAAAGGCCAAGATTCCATTGGCCTTCCTGATCACTTGCTGTACCTGCATACAAACCTTTTGTGTTTCATGCACAAGTACCCCCAAGTCCCGCTGTACTGCAGCACTTTGCAATTTTTCTCCATTTAAATAATAACTTGCTCTTTGATTTTTTTTCTGCCAAAGTGCATGATCTCACACTTTCCAACATTATACTCCATCTGCTAAATTTTTGCCCACTCACTTAGCCTGTCTATGTCCTTTGGTAGTTTTTTTGTGTCCTCCTCACACATTGCTTTTCCTCCCATCTTTGTATCGTCAACAAACTTGGCTACGTTACACTTGGTTCTTTCTTCCAAGTCGTTAATATAGATTGTAGATAGTTGGGGTCCCAGCACTGATCCCTGCGGCACCCCACTAGTTACTGGTTGCCAACCCGAGAATGAACCATTTATCCTGACTCTCTGTTTTCTGTTAGTTAGCCAATCCTCTATCCATGCTAATATATTACCCCCAACCCCGTGAACTTTTATCTTGTGCAGTAACCTTTTATGTGGCACCTTGTCAAATGCCTTCTGGAAGTCCAAATACACCACATCCACTGGTTCCCCTTTATCCACCCTGTTCGTTACATCCTCGAAGAATTTCAGCAAATTTGTCAAACATGACTTCCCCTTCATAAATCCATGCTGACTCTGCCTGACCGAATTATGCTTTTCCAAATGTCCTGCTACTGCTTCTTTAATAATGGACTCCAATATTTTTCCAACCACAGATGTTAGGATAACTGGTCTATAGTTTCCTGCTTTTTGTCTGCCTCCACTTTTAAATAGGGGTGTTACATTTGAAGTTTTCCAATCTGCTGGGACCTCCCTAGAATCCAGGGAATTTTGGTAAATTACAACCAATGTATCCACTATCCCTTTACATTTTTTATCCTTGTGTTTAAATCCTTTCATGGTCTTTCCCCTCTCCATTTTTGTAATTTTCCCCCCAGCTATACAACCCCTCCCCTCCACCCCAAGAGCTCTTCATTCCTCCAACTCTGACCTCTGACCCTTCCCTTCATCCCACCATTGGCGGCTGTGCCATCAGCTGCCTAGGCCCCATGCGCTGGATTTCCCCTCCAAACATCTCTGCCTGAACAACTGTGATGCTTGTTTTCTTTGACATTCATTGTAGAATGTCAGTGCACCAAACAAAACCACAGCAAAATTCTTGTGAATCTCCCAGTTCTTATCTTTTTTCCTGATGTAAGTTCAGAGGATCTTTCTTCAATACTTAAAGATTACTTTAATATTGCATGCTAAATAATAATTGACTATAAATGTCTTATCATCTGTTTCAATGCAACATTATCAAAAAAAAAATGTAAGTTATAAAACCAACCACAACTCATACAAGGTGATATGGAGAAGGAAACCTCATTAATCTGGATTTTACTAATTGATGACTTTTCAAATATGTTTGGCTGTTTCATAAGAAAATGCTGTATTTGTAGAAATTAAACCATGGGATTTATTCTTATTCCCTGTTATGAGCATAATCGAGGTACAAGCACAACATTTGTTTCCAGAATAGTATTGCATACCATATCAGGATTCAGTTCCAATAGCCATATTTACATCAGATACAGAGGTTTTACTGCATTGAAATGCTGGGTCAGATTAAACATCCCATAAATCCTTTTAAATTCTGTGGTAGTATTTGTGAACTGTTGTAGAAACAATATGAGCAAGAATATTTACTTGTATTCAGAAATTATTTTGATATATTAATCTAGACAGGTGCCTGCAGAAATCCTGGCTCTGTCTTATCAGCGTTCTTTATTTGAGGGGGGGTGGAAATGTTGTCTTTGGCAGTGTTTCAGATTAATGGACAGAACAAAATGTTCATCTGATAAGCAATTGTGTTTTGTTCTTTTGAAAACTAAATGGTAGCTTCCTCTGACGCTCGGCTGAGCTACACAGACGAGGATGGTCCTCAGTTCCGTGCTGTTAGCTGATCTTCGTTGGGGTGGCAGCAGGCGGGCTGCACTGGGCATCTTTTCTTCTCGGAGTCAAGGATGACTTGCTTCCACACTAATATGGGTTCTCAGGTGACTGTTGAGACCAATGCGGAATCTACAGTCTGTCACAGGTGACGCAGGTGGTGGTTGAAGGGACGGATGGGTGGGGTGCTTGGGCTTTTGCGCTTGACTTCCGCGTGCTCCTAGCGAAGAGACTCGAGGTGTTCGGCACCTTCCCGGATGCTTCTCCTCCACTTTGAGCGGTCTTGGGCCAGGGATTCCCAGATGTCGGTGGGGATGTTGCATTTTTTCAAGGAGGCTTTGAAGGCGTCCTTGAAGCGTTTCCTCTGCCCACCCTGGGACTCGCTTGCTGTGTCGGAGCTCTGAGTAGAGCGCTTGTTTTGGGAGTCTGGTATCGGGGATGCGGACGATATGGCCCGTACATTGGAGCTGATCGAGCATGGTCAATGCTTCAATGCTGGGGATGTTGGCCTGAGCGAGAAAACTGATGTTGGTGCACCTATCCTGCCAATGGATTTGCAGGATTTTGCAGAAGCAGCATTGGTGGTAGTTCTCCAGTGCTTTGAGATGTCTGCTGTACACCTTCACCAAAGCGTACGAGAGTATGGGCCTTACATTAAACATCCGTAACTTGATGAATCTTCTGGAATTATTTGAGGATGTAACTAGCAGAGTGGACAAGGGAGAACCAGTGGATGTGATGTATTTGGACTTTCAAAAGGCTTTTGACAAGGTCCCGCATAAGAGATTGGTATGCGAAATCAAAGCGCATGGTATTGGGGGTAATGTACTGACGTGGATAGAGAACTGGTTGGCAGACAGGAAGCAGAGAGTCGGGATAAACGGGTCCTTTTCAGAATGGCAGGCAGTGACTAGTGGAGTGCCGCAGGGCTCAGTGCTGGGACCCCAGCTCTTTACAATATATATATTAACGATTTAGATGAAGGAATTAAGTGTAATATCTCCAAGCTTGCAGATGACACTAAACTGGGTGGCGGTGTGAGCTGTGAGGAGGATGCTAAGAGGCTGTATGGTGACTTCGACAGGTTAGGTGAGTGGGCAAATGCATGGCAGATGCAGTATAATGTGGATAAATGTGAGGTTATCCACTTTGGGGGCAAAAACACGAAGGCAGAATATTATCTGGATGGCGGCAGATTAGGAAAAGGGGAGGTGCAACGAGACCTGGATGTCATGGTTCATCGGTCATTGAAAGTTGGCATGCAGGTACAGCAGGTGGTGAAGAAGGCAAATGGTATGTTGGCCTTCATGGCTAGGGGATTTGAGTATAGGAGCAGGGAGGTCTTACTGCAATTGTACAGGGCCTTGGTGAGGCCTCACCTGGAATATTGTGTTCAGTTTTGGTCTCCTAATCTGAGAAAGGACGTTCTTGCTATTGAGGGAGTGCAGCGAAGTTTCACCAGACTGATTCCAGGGATGACTGGACTGTCTTATGAGGAGAGACTGGATCAACTGGGCCTTTATTCACTGGAGTTTAGAAGGATGAGAGGGGATCTCATAGAAACGTATAAGATTCTGACGGGACTGGACAGGTTAGATGCGGGAAGAATGTTCCCGATGTTGGGGAAGTCCAGAACCAGGGGACATAGTCTTAGGATTAGGGGTAGGCCATTTAGGACTGAGTTGAGGAGAAACTTCTTCACTCAGAGAGTTGTTAACCTGTGGAATTCCCAGCCGCAGAGAGTTGTTGATGCCAGTTCATTGGATATATTCAAGAGGGAGTCAGATGTGGCCCTTACAGCTAAGGGGATCAAGGGGTATGGAGAGAAAGCAGGAAAGAGGTACTGAGGGAATGATCAGCCATGATCTTATTGAATAGCGGTGCAGGCTCGAAGGGCCAAATGGCCTACTCCTGCACCTATTTTCTATGTTTCTATGTTTCTACCAACCTGCCCCCGCCACACAGTACTGCCCCCTGATTATCAAGATCCACGACGAGGCCTTGGACATTGTGGATCATTTTCCATACCTCGGAAGCCTACTGTCAATAAGGGCAGACGCCGATGACTAAGTTCAACACCGCCTTTAGTGTGCCAGTGCAGCCTTTGGTTGCCTGAGGCAGAGACTGTTTGAAGACAAGGTTCTCAAACCTGATACCAAGCTTATGGTCTACAGAGCAGAAGTGATACCCGCCCTCCTATATGCTTCAGAGACCTGGCATCAGTGCTCCTAGGTCATTGGTTCTCAAACTGGGATCCCTGCAAGGACGGATTAAGTGGGGGCGGATGGGGCAGTTGCCCGGGGCCCAAGCCTAGAATGGGCCCATACAGGGTCAGATTTAAGGGTAAGGGTAAACAGTATTGAAATAAGTGACATAGCAAGAGTGGGGCGAAGCCACGAGGGCTCAGGCGCATGTTATTTGCAACTCTAGATGCCCTTTTTCTAGAGATGCATTCTACACACAAATTGGGGGCGAAAAAGAAAGAGCATCAGCTACGCGAGGAGCAAAAGAGGCAAGAAGCAGCTAAACTGCTTAAACTAGATCATTTTTTCCAACTAAAAACTCAAGATCATGAAGATGAAGGTCAAGGCGATGCCGTGCAGTCAACTTCAACAACGAAACCACTATTGGCACCAGACCCGGAGTTGGCCGAGTTAGAGCTCCAAGTTCAAAAGGTTGAAGAAGATAAAAACCAACTGAAAGAGGTGCAACTTACGAGTGACATTGGGCTGTGGGGAGACAATATCTCAGAAGACATGCAAAGCCATTGGATTGTAAAAGGTAGTGAGGACAGCCGATACTGTGATAAAGACTTCCAAAACTCCGGTGTGATTCATGCCAAAGAAGGATATCGCCGTTACTGCTCTAAGTCCTTCTTCACACATGTGCACCCACTGACAGGCTAACGTGTGTTATTGACCTTCAAATAGTAGAGTATACTGCTTTGCTTGCAAGGATACAGCACGAACAAGTAGCCACTTTACTCATGGGTTTAATGACTGGAAGCATGGAGTTAAGAAGATTTCATCTCACGAAAACAGCCAGCAGCATAGAGAAGCCATGGTAGTAATGTGCACTAGACAAGCAGGCACTGGTTGTGTGGATGGTCATATTGTCTTCCAGTTTGAAAGATGCTAGAGCGGACTGTCTATGTGATGACGTTTCTCTGTGAACGAGGTCTTTCATTGCGAGGCAGAAATGAAATTGTTGGGTCTCCCAGTAATGGTAATTATCTGGATATGTTGGAGGTTCTCGCAAACTATGATGTATTTCTTGCTGAACACATCAAGTAGTTCGCCAATAAAGGCAAGGGGCATACTTCATGCTTATCTTCCACCACTTGTGAAGAACTGATTAGTCTGATGGGTGGTAAAGTACTTGAGACGATTATCCAGGAATTGAAATCAGCGAAGTTCTATTCAATATCTGTCGATTCATCACTAGATGTCACACACTCAGATCAGCTGACATTTATCATTCGCTATGTTCTACCAACTGGTCCTGAGGAAAGGTTCCTAAAGTTTTGCCGATGATCGGTCATACTGGTCAAGAAATAGCAGAAATAATATTGGCCTTTCTGGATGAGAATGGGATCGACATATAAAATTGTTGCGGACAACCTTATGATAATGCTTCAAATATGAGTGGGAAATACATTGGTGTCCAAACTATCATCAAAGAGCAATGCCCATACGTGATATTTATATGTTGTGCAGCGTACTCAGTCAACCCTGTGGGGAAAAATAGTGCCGAATGCAGCCCAGTGATCGTCTCAGATTTTTTGACATTGTACAAAAGTTATACACTTTTCTCTCTGCATCAATGTATCGCTGGCGACTGCTTCATGAAAAACTAAAGTCTTCAGGGCTGTCTGTCTTCAAATGGCTTTCTGCTACTCGATGGTCAGCAAGGTATAAAGCAGTTTCAGCCCTGCTCAAAGGTTGCACTCTCATATGCGAAGTGTTGAAATCCCTGGCAACTGACGTGGAACAAAAAGTTGAATGCCAAAATGAAGCTTAGTTGATCCTTGACAAACTGAGCGAACTGGATTCAGCTATTCTCATTGTTATTTGGAACACAGTCTTGAAGCGCTTCAAGAGACCGGCTTGAATCTGAATGTCGAGTCCCTTGTCGATTTTGTCAAGACCCAGTGGCAGAGTTTGAGGACTTTGAAGACCTGGAAAGATCTGGAACCTATGATAATGAATTCATCTAGTTTTCTAGCTTGGAGGCATCCTCAACAGAACTTCAAACCTTAATTTCTGTCAAAAAAACTAAGTCAGCAGAGCTGAGAATGTACCAATTCCTCCATACACATGCCCTCACCCAAACCTTTTCTAACATTGAAATAGCTCTTCGGATAGATCTGTCGATGATGGTATCAGATTGCAGTGGTGAGCGGCCCTTCTCCAAACTAAAATGCATCAAGGATGAGTTCAGGAACCGAATAGGACAAGATCTACTTAATAGTCTTTCAATCATGAGCATCGAGAGCGAAGTACTGAGAGGACTTGACTTCTCGAAAGTCATTGACGAGTTTAGCCGACAAAAATCTAGAAAAAGACCAATGTAATGTTACACTTGTAGTTACCTTTGTGGAGAAAATGGAATGCAAATGACGACAAATGATGGTTTTCAAAAAAAATTGCGCTGTCTTCTAAATTGTTGTCATTGTCAATTTAGTTTCAAAATGTAAGGATTTAAAAAAATTTAAGCGTTTTTTACTGTTTATACAGCGTTTCATCAAGGTATCGGTTTGATTGTTTGGAAACATAAAATATTAAATGAGTGTCGTCATAGTATCAATGAGAATATAACCTGACCTGACCTTGACCTGATGCATTATATTGTATTTATAATTTTTAAAGTGTGGGGGGGGGGGGCCATGATTACTAATCAATTTGAAAATGGGTCCTTCAGTCAAAAAAGTTTGAGAATCACTGTTCTCGGTTAAGGAGGAAAAAAAATGTCCAGGCTTCCTGCCCCTTATTGCTCTCCAGTAACCTCTGCTGGCTTGTGTGGGTGTTGGGGGCAAGGACGGGATCAGGCTCAGTTGTAGTATCCACATATTTCATGTTGTTGATTATTCTGCCGACACTCGCTGTTCAGGCTCTCACATGCAGAATGGCCACTTGGGTGTGGTACTGGAAGTGCCTGGAACTCATTGAACCAAGAGACTCACGGGGCTCAATTTTAATGGGGAAGATGGGTTGGGGGCAGTGGGGCTTTGAGCCGGTTGGGAAACCCGGGAGAACGAGAATTTAATGGTGGGGCCTGATTTGAATGGGAAGCTGTGGGATCACAAAATGATTGGGAGGCCGGGGATGGGTGTCTGAAAAGATCATTCCAATGGGGTTGGCGGGGGTGGGGGGGTGGCGGTGATTGCAAAAAGATCGGGGGGCTGTGGAGCAGGGGATCACAAAAAGATCGGGGGCCTGGAAGAGCGAGGGGTCGTAAAAAGATCGGGGGGGACGGGTGGAGGGCAGGTTGGGGTCAAGGAACAGCCATAGCAGCAGGGAGGTGGGCTCTGAACATCGATCGGGGGTCAGAGGAGCGGGGAAGGTGGGGGTGGGGGGGGTGGCCTGACCCGGGGGGTGGGGGGGGGGATTGGAGGCATTGTGGGGGTCTATGATCGCAGGTACACTGGCTCCAGGAGGTTAAGGCACTCCTCGACTTGCTTTAACTGGCAGGTTTCACGGGGCGTGCAAAAACCCAACTAGCTAAAGTTAAATACAAAATGGAGGTTAAACTAGAGGCTTTCAGCCTCATTATAATATTTAAATAGAAGGCCCGCCTTCAGGCAGTGGATTGGTTGCCTGTCCCTCATCCCGCCTCCATTATGAGGGTTCAGGTTGGGAGTCAAATTTTTAACACTTAAATTATCCACACGCTCCCAACCCACCTGTTTTTTTTTTAGATTAAAATTCCCGCTCTGGGGTCTGGAACAAAAGAATTAGTGCCTTCATGAGAAGAAGAACAAGGAAGAAAAAAAACATTGCCAGAAAAGCGAGGGGAAGTTTCAAAGTTATTGCAGTTCCAATAAAATAGTAAATTATAAAGGGAATTCCATAGCCAATTCCAAAAATGTGAGATTCTGGTGGCACAAATTCAGATGCTAAATCTGTTCATAAGACCATTTTGGTGACCATCTTGGATTTAACCAGCTTACAACCATTTTTACCGCCCTCCCTTGAAGGCTGATTTACTCCCCCAGTCAAATAACCAGCTGGGTCTCGGTTTCTGGCTTACGAACGGCCACTTCAGAGGGCCACTAGAGCCTGTGAAACCATACACCGCAGCAGTCCCATCCTTTTCTATATCTGGGCACTATCAAAATATTACTTCCTTTAATACTTGGATGTAGGTGTGTGGTTTCACAGACTCTAGTGGCCCTCTGAAGTGGCCATTCGTAAGCCAGAAACCGAGACGCAGCTGGTTATTAGATTGGGGGAGTAAATCAGCACCTTCAGGGGAGGTGGGCAAAAAGGGACGCAACTGCTGCCAACGAAATAAAGTAGTTGTGCATGTGCAGTTCCAGTGGTTTTTTTGGTGGTTCTTGCCGGACTTCCCACAGATTGGTGAGATAGAAAGGAGGGGAAGGAGTGGGGAAAAGAGATCGCTGCTGCCGAGCTGAGCCGAAAATAAAATAAAAATTCAAAGTTGAATTGCCGTTTCTATCGGCTTATGAAAGCTAACATTTCTGCGCAGCTTCCGGGTTGTTGACAGCAGTCACTCTGTATAGAAAATGTGGTTATGGGACAGCAGTGTGGTATTCCATTGGTTTTGTCTCCGAAGACGATAAAGTGGCCAGCAATCCAACTCTTTACTGTTACCCAGCTGGAAGTCTGCATTCAGTAAGGGATGGATTGGGCTTTGCTGTGAATCTCCACACTTTACAATCAAATTACTTTTTGTCTCTCACTCACCAACCAGGCTCACGCGTGAAGGACGGCCACTTGGACTAGTATCTCGAAGGCAGCCTGAACTATTGCCTTCAGGAGCAGAAAAGTACATAAAACCAATTCAAAGCAAAATTAGAAGGAAAATGGATGAATATCTTCATGACTTAAGAGAATAACTGACAGGAGGAGCATAAAGAGATCTGAATAGTCTTTATTTCTGGTAAACTGTTTAATGGATCCTTTAAAAACAAAAAGAAATAATGGTATGTGAGATGCAGATAAGCTTCCATTCCACAAGATAAAAAATGACTCACAACTGAAAAGATTAATGCACTGGAAAGTTTGCTGATTTATGGCAGCTGTCACAGCACTTTACCGCATTCACAGTATTCCTAGCTGCGTAGTGATGCCTGACTAGATGCAGGTCTGAATGCTGAAAACAGCACAAAAAGAAATCCTGCACAGGTGCAAGCCAGACCAGTTTAGTCTGTCAGAGATTCACAGAAGCTTAGAATAACATTCAAGTACCTTGTGACTATGCAAGGCAAGAAGCCAACTAATTAACTCCACGCATCAGGGTAATCCGGATTTTTCCATTTTGGAGCAATATATGCATCTGTGAATATATGCAAGTGATCATGAAGGCCAGTGGTATCTTGGCCTTTATTGCAAAGGGGATGGAGTGTAAAAGCAGGGAAGTCTTGCTATAGCTATATAAGGTATTGGTGAGGCCACACCTGGAATATTTCATGCAGTTTTGGTTTCCATATTTACGAAAGGATATACTTGCTTTGGAGACAGTTCAGAAAAAGTTCATGAGGTTGATTCCGGAGATGAGGGGGTTGACTTATGAGGAAAGGTTGAGTAGGTTGGGCCTCCATTCATTGGAATTCAGAAGTGTTAAGTCTTTAATACTCTTATGAATGACTCCACGAGGTCTAGTATTGTACTTGAGCTGTTGTGAGCTTAGTCCCATTTGTTGTAACTCCAGAGTGAGGCACAAACAACGGTACATTGTGCACCGCGCCATCCGCACTACCGACAACTGATATCAGTTTCTTGGTGCAGGTGCGCAGCTTTGCCTGAACCGGGACCAGCTTGGGTCGTTCAGCTTGATCGTTCCATAGCCTCTCAAAGGCTTCCTGGCTCATTACTGACTGACTCGCCCCCGTGTCCACTTCCATAAAGACTGGAATGCCATTTATCTCGACTTCCATTATCACTGGAGGACAATCTGTGGTGCAGGTATATACTCCATACAATTCGTCCTGGGACTGAGCTGCCTCTCTAGCCATCTCCTCATAATCTGCGCTGGATTCACAGCCATCTGCTGACTCCTCTTCCACGTGGTGAGTCACAGCTCTTTTGCACATTCGCTGGAGGTGGCCCTTTGTGCTGCAGCCTTTGCACACATAGGGCCCAAGTTTCGGCCTCAGTTGCTCCTGATTTTTTGGAGCAACTGGTGGAGAACAGAGTATCTTAGAAATTCAAATTCTTGGCATTTAGTTTGCTCCAGTTCTAGTCAGTTAGAACAGTTTCACTTTGGAATAGAATTTTTTTTTCAAAAGGGGGCGTGTCCGGCCACGTGCGCCTGTTTTCAAAGTTTCGGCAGTGAAAACTTACTCCAAACTAACTTAGAATGGAGTAAGTGAAGATTTTTGTACGCTCGAAAAAACCTTGTCTACACTTTACAAAATCAGGCGTAGGTTAAAAATCAGGCGTAGGGAATGGGGGGAGGGGGGTTTAAAGGGAAACATAGAAACATAGAAACTAGGTGCAGGAGTAGGCCATTCGGCCCTTCTAGCCTGCACCGCCATTCAATTAGTTCATGGCTGAACATGCAACTTCAGTACCCCATTCCTGCTTTCTCGCCATATCCCTTGATCCCCCTAGTAGTAAGGACTTCATCTAACTCCTTTTTGAATATATTTAGTGAATTGGCCTCAACAACTTTCTGTGGTAGAGAATTCCACAGGTTCACCACTCTCTGGGTGAAGAAGTTTCTCCTCATCTCGGTCCTAAATGGCTTACCCCTTATCCTTAGACTGTGTCCCCTGGTTCTGGACTTCCCCAACATTGGGAACATTCTTCCTGCATCTAACCTGTCTAAACCCGTCAGAATTTTAAAGTTTCTATGAGGTCCCCTCTCATTCTTCTGAACTCCAGTGAATACAAGCCCAGTTGATCCAGTCTTTCTTGATAGGTCAGTCCCGCCATCCCGGGAATCAGTCTGGTGAACCTTCGCTGCACTCCCTCAATAGCAGGAATGTCCTTCCTTAGGTTAGGAGACCGAAACTGTACACAATACTCCAGGTGTGGCCTCACCAAGGCCCTGTACAATTGTAGCAACACCTCCCTGCCCCTGTACTCAAATCCCCTCGCAATGAAGGCCAACATGCCATTTGCTTTCTTAACCGCCTGCTGTACCTGCATGCCAACCTTCAATGACTGATGTACCATGACACCCAGGTCTCGTTGCACCTCCCCTTTTCCTAATCTGTCACCATTCAGATAATAGTCTGTCCCTCTGTTTTTACCACCAAAGTGGATAACCTCACATTTATCCACATTATAGTTCATCTGCCATGCATTTGCCCACTCATCTAACCTATCCAAGTCGCTCTACAGCCTCATAGCATCCTCCTCGCAGCTCACACTGCCACCCAACTTAGTGTCATCCGCAAATTTGGAGATGCTACATTTAATCCCCTCGTCTAAATCATTAATGTACAGTGTAAGCAGCTGGGGCCCCAGCACAGAACCTTGCGGTACCCCACTAGTCACTGCCTGCCATTCTGAAAAGTCCCCATTTACTCCTACTCTTTGCTTCCTGTCTGACAACCAGTTCTCAATCCATGTCAGCACACTACCCCCAATCCCATGTGCTTTAACTTTGCACATTAATCTCTTGTGTGGGACCTTGTCGAAAGCCTTCTGAAAGTCCAAATATACCACATCAACTGGTTCTCCCTTGTCCACTCTACTGGAAACATCCTCAAAAAATTCCAGAAGATTTGTCAAGCATGATTTCCCTTTCACAAATCCATGCTGACTTGGACCTATCATGTCACCTCTTTCCAAATGCACTGCTATGACATCCTTTATAATTGATTACATCATTTTACCCACTACCGATGTCAGGCTGACCGGTCTATAATTCTCTGTTTTCTCTCTCCCTCCTTTTTTAAAAAGTGGGGTTACACTGGCTACCCTCCACTCGATAGGAACTGATCCAGAGTCAATGGAATGTTGGAAAATGACTGTCAATGCATCCGCTATTTCCAAGGCCACCTCCTTAAGTACTCTGGGATGCAGTCCATCAGGCCCTGGGGATTTATCGGCCTTCAATCCTATCAATTTCCCCAACACAATTTCCCGACTAATAAGGATTTCCCTCCGTTCCTTTTCCTTACTAGACCCTCTGACCCCTTTTATATCCGGAAGGTTGTTTGTGTCCTCCTTAGTGAATACCGAACCAAAGTACTTGTTCAATTGGTCCGCCATTTCTTTGTTCCCCGTTATGACTTCCCCTGATTCTGACTGCAGGGGACCTACGTTTGTCTTTACTAACCTTTTTCTCTTTACATATCTATAGAAACCTTTGCAATCCGTCTTCATGTTCCCAGCAAGCTTCTTCTCGTACTCCATTTTCCCTGCCCTAATCAAACCCTTTGTCCTCCTCTGCTGAGTTCTAAATTTCTCCCAGTCCCCGGGTTCGCTGCTATTTCTGGCCAATTTGTATGCCACTTCCTTGGCTTTAATACGATCCCTGATTTCCCTTGATAGCCACGGTTGAGCCACCTTCCCTTTTTTATTTTTACGCCAGACAGAGATGTACAATTGTTGTAGTTCATCCATGCAGTCTCTAAATGTCTGCCATTGCCCATCCACAGTCAATCCCTTAAGTATCATTCGCCAATCTATCCTAGCCAATTCACGCCTCATACCTTCAAAGTTAGCCTTCTTTCAGTTCTGGACCATGGTCTCTGAATTAACTGTTTCATTCTCCATCCAAATGCAGAATTCCACCATATTATGGTCACTCTTCCCCCAAGGGGCCTCGCACAACGAGATTGCTAATTAATCCTCTCTCATTACACAACACCCAGTCTAAGATGGCCTCCCCCCTAGTTGGTTCCTCGACATATTGGTCTAAAAACCATCCCTTATGCACTCCAGGAAATCCTCTTCCACCGTATTGCTTCCAGTTTGGTTAGCCCAATCTATGTGCATATTAAAGTCACCCGTTATAACTGCTGCACCTTTATTGCATGCACCCCTAATTTCCTGTTTGATGCCCTCCCCAACATCACTACTACTGTTTGGAGGTCTGTACACAACTCCCATTAACGTTTTTTGCCCTTTGGTGTTCTGCAGCTCTACCCATATGGATTCCACATCATCCAAGCTAATGTCCTTCCTAACCATTGCATTAATCTCCTCCTTAACCAGCAATGCTACCCCACCTCCTTTTCCTTTTATTCTATCCTTCATGAATGTTGAATACCCCTGGATGTTGAGTTCCCAGCCCTGATCATCCTGGAGCCACGTCTCCGTAATCCCAATCACATCATATTTGTTAACATCTATTTGCACAGTTAATTCATCCACCTTATTACGGATACTCCTTGCATTAAGACACAAAGCCTTCAGGCTTGTTTTTTTAACACCCTTTGTCCTTTTAGAATTTTGCTGTACAGTGGCCCTTTTTGTTCTTTGCCTTGGGTTTCTCTGCCCTCCACTTTTCCTCATCTCCTTTCTGTCTTTTGCTTTTGTCTCCTTTTTGTTTCCCTCTGTCTCCCTGCATTGGTTCCCATCCCCCTGCCATATTAGTTTAACTCCTCCCCACCAGCACGAGCAAACACTCCCCCCTAGGACATTGGTTCCGGTCCTGCCCAGGTGCAAACCGTCCGGTTTGTACTGGTCCCACCTCCCCCAGAACCGGTTCCAATGCCCCCAGGAATTTGAATTCCTCCCTGCTGCACCACTGCTCAAGCCACGTATTCATCTGCGCGATCCTGCGATTCCTACTCTGACTAGCACGTGGCACTGGTAGCAATCCCGAGATTACTATTTTTGAGGTCATACTTTTTAATTTAGCTCCTAGCTCCTTAAATTCGTTTCGTAGGACCTCATCCCGTTTTTTACCTATGTCGTTGGTACCAATGTGCACCACAACAACTGGCTGTTCTCCCTCCCTTTTTAGAATGTCCTGCACCCGCTCCGAGACATCCTTGACCCTTGCACCAGGGAGGCAACATACCATCCTGGAGTCTCGGTTGCGGCCGCAGAAACGCCCATCTATTCCCCTTACAATTGAATCCCCTATCACTATCGCTCTCCCACTCTTTTTCCTGCCCTCCTGTGCAACAGAGTCAGCCACGGTGCCATGAACTTGGCTGCTGCTGCCCTCCCCTGATGAGTCATCCCCCCCAACAGTACCTAAAGCAGTGTATCTGTTTTGCAGGGGGATGACCACAGGGGACCCCTGCACTACCTTCCTTGCACTGCTCTTCCTGCTGGTCTTCCATTCCCTATCTGGCTGTGGACCCTTTCCCTGCGGTACGACCAACTCGCTACACGTGCTACTCACGTCATTCTCAGCATCGTGGATGCTCCAGAGTGAATCCACCCTCAGCTCCAACTCTGCAACGCGGTCCGTCAGGAGCTGGAGGCGGATACACTTCCCGCACACATCGTCGTCAGGGACACTGGAGTCGTCCCTGAGTTCCCACATGGTACAGGCGGAGCATGACACGTGACCGAGCTGTCCTGCCATGACTTAACCCTTAGATAAGCAACAACAATGCTAAAGTTTACTTCGTTATAGAAGAGAAAAAAGAAAAACTACTCACCAATCACCAGCCAATCACTTACCTCCTTGGCCGTGATGTCACCTTTCTGTTTCTTTCTACTTCTTTTTGCCTTCTCCCTGTAGCTGCACAAGTACGCCTTTTATAGGCCTCACCAACGGACCTCCTCGACGCTGCTCCCGACTGCCGCCGAGGTTTACTAACATTAAACACTTCAGTTTTACAAATAAAGAGCCATCATCAATAATAAATGATAAAAACATCAATAAATCAACCAATAAAATCAAAAGAATTAATAAGAAATAATTTTTTTTTAAAAATCAATAAATAAAACATTTTCTGCTTACCGACTGCAGCACCGGGAGCCCTCCAACAGCGTGCTGGGATGCACCCCCCCCAGTGTTTCTCTGTCAGTGTCTCTATCTCTGTCTGTCTGTGTGTGTCTCTCACTCTCTGTCTGTCAGTGTCTGTGTTTCTGACAGCGAGGGGAGGGGGAGGATGGGGAGGGGTGGGGGAGAGGGGGTGTTGTGGGGGTGGGGGGGGGGTGACAAGGGAGGGGGGTGAGAAGGGAAGGGAGGGAGGGGGGGTGAGAAGGGAGGAAGGGGAGGGGGGTGAGAAGGGAGGGAGGGGCGGGGGGTGAGAAGGGAGGGAGGGGGGGAGAGGAGGAGGGGAGGGGGAGGGAGGGGAGGGGGGTGAGGAGGGGGGGAGGGGAGGGGGGTGAGGAGGGAGGGGAGGGGGTGAGGAGGGAGGGAGGGGAGGGGGGTGAGAAGGGAGGGGGGTGAGAAGGGAGGGGGGTGAGAAGGGAGGGGGGTGAGGAGGGAGGGAGGGGAGGGGGTGTGAAGGGAGGGAGGGAGGAGGAGAGGTAGGAGGAGGGGGGGGAGGGGAGGGAGGGAGTGAGAGAAGAGAAGGTGGGGGAGGGGGCAAGAGAAGGGAGGGAGGGGAAGGCGGGAGAGAAGGGGGGAAGAGAGAGAGAGAAAGAAAGGAGAGGGAGGCTGAAGGGGCCGGGCCCAAGACTTCGAGCTTAGACTTACTGGATTGACAGGTAGGTGGCGTCGGGTCCGGGGTCTGGGGGGGTCGGGAGTGCGGATCGGGGACGGAGATCAGTTGGGGGGGGAGGGGGAGGGGAGATCGGTCGGGAGCGGAGGTCGGTCGGGGGGGGGGGGGCGGTCCGGTGGGGGTGGGAGCGGGAATCAAGTCGGCTCGGGTCCGGTCCGGAGGAAGCAGGAGCTGGGCGAGGGAGGCAGCCTTATGCACGCAGCCCCAGTGAGGCCATTCGGCCAGGGCTCGGGGCTGCGTGCTTCGGGCCCCTCCCACATTGTTTTGGGCGCCTGGAGCTACTGCATATGCGCGCTCACTGTAGCGCGCATTTGCAGAGGTCCCGGCACTGTTTTCAGCGCAGGGACCTAGCTCCGCCCCCTACAGCTCGTGCTGCGCCGCGCCGAGGGCCAGAGGACCTGCAGGGAGCCGGAGAATCTGTAAGTTTTTTTTAGGCGCACTTTGGCGCGACCCGAAACTTGGGCCCATAGTCTCTGAACCGACACTGATGAGCCCTGTGATTACCTCCGCAACACCAGCATGGTGCTACTCTACTTACGTTTGCACCCCTCGGCGGACTCTGAGTTAAAGGACTCGGGGGGCCTGTACGCTCTGCCCTGGGCAGATTCACGTTCAGCAGTTCTGCCTGTGAAAGACGCCATTCTATATTTACAGTACTTGCCTAGTACAGTACGGGTTTGAGTCCTGAGAGTGAGTCATCATCTGCTTGGAGCTGCAGCTTGACATCATGAACGCCTGGCTGATGCTGATGGCCTTCTGCAGACTGACGGTGGTTTCGGTAGACAGTAGCCGGTGAAGAAGGACCTCATGACCGATGCCAATTATGAAGACTTCCCACAACGCGTCGGCGAGGAATGCGCCGAATTCACACGGTCCTGTTAGCCTCCTGAGGTTGGCAGCGTATTTCGCGATTTTATGGCCCTCGGGAAGGCGAGTGTATAAAATCGATGCTTGGCCGTGAGGATGCTCTCCTTCACTTTTAGTTGGTCCCGAATAAGCACTTTCAGCTCCTCGTATGACTTGGTCGTTGTTTTCTCTGGTGCAAGCAAGTTCCTGACGAGGCCATAGACTGCGGGCCCACAACTGGTCAACAGGATAGCTCTGCGCCTATCTGCCAGCGTGGCTGGATCATTGCCTACCAGGTCGTTTGCTACGAAATATTGGTCAAGCCGCTCCGTAAAGGCTTCCCAATCTTCACCCTCTCAGAACTTTTCTAATGCACCAACATTAGTCATTTTTGCGTGAAAGTTCATAATCTCGTCGCCAGTTATTAAGTCTTTAATACTCTTATGAATGACTCCACGAGGTCTAGTATTGTACTTGAGCTGTTGTGAGCTTAGTCCCATTTATTGTAACTCCAGGGGCACAAACATGGTAGGCAGCCTTTTATACTGGGCCTTGCACACCTATGCAGGTGACCCTCAGGTCTCCCACTGCAGTGCCCTCTGGTGGCACACCTTATGTGACTAGACAGTTAGTATACATGGTCTTCATACATGACAAGAAGAATGAGAGGTGATCTTATCGAAACGTCTAAGATTATGAGGGGGCTTGACAAGGTGGATGCAGAGAGGATGTTTCCACTGATGGGGGAGACTAGAACTAGAGGGCATGATCTTAGAATAAGGGGCCGCCCTTATTTAAACAGAGATGAGGAGAAATTTCTTCTCTCAGGGTTGTAAATCTGTGGAATTCGCTGCCTCAGAGAGCTGTGGAAGCCGGGTCATTGAATAAATTTGACAGAGATAGACAGTTTCTTAAACGATAAGGGGTTATGGGGAGCGGGCAGGGAAGTGGAGCTGAGTCCATGATCAAATCGGCCATGATCGTATTGAATGGCGGAGCAGGCTCGAGGGACCGTATGGCCTACTCCTGTTCCTATTTCTTATGTTCTTATCATACACCCTGAACTCATTTAAACAATAACTCTACTCATTGATAAATGAGAAGAGTTTATTTTCACTCTGTTTTTATTTATGGATTCTACTTGAAAGACTGATTATATTTTGTATGAGATTGCTGTTGAGTTTTGCAGCTGTTGTTTCATATAGAGTGTCATATTTTTAAAACTTAAGAGCCAAAAATGTTTTGTTCTCTAAACCTTACCTGGGTGTCTGCCATCTCTTCTTGCACTTTTATGCTTCAAAAACACTAATTACAGGCAGGATGGAAGTAGACCTTTTTGTGTGGAACGATTACAGCTTTGACGTCATGACGTTCCACTTGAGTGGCACCATAAATGAGAATATTTCCGCAATCCGCTGCTTCTCATTTGTGATGTCACTGGGAGAGTTGGGTGCCAAATGTCTGCTTTCAGGCTGCCCCTAATCAGATGTGTTTAAGTTAAAGACACAGTAATGGGCAGGGGACACTGCCGGCACCACAAGGTGTACAAATATTGGGGGGGCAAATTGCAGTTGGGGGCTTCCTGTGGGTGAATGCATCCAACAGAAATTTTTTGGACAAAAGTACCTGGTGGTCCCGGAGGAACGTAGACCTAGATTCGCAATCCAGCGTACGGGAACATATCTTCCAGGATTGTATGCGCATCCTGGAATCACGTGGGCCTGGACCAATCACTATGTAGTATTCTCATTTATAGTAATGGGAGCTCCGAAAGATCGCAAAAGCCAGTTCTTGGCACATGCGCATTGCACGCCGAAACCCGGCATTTGTGAGGCCTCATCAGTTGCGTGTGCACACCGTACGCACCCAGAGAGGCCGTAATTTTTGGCACATTATCCGTTATAACATTTTTAGGATTATGAGTCCGTTTATTAGAATTCCCTCAATGAATGATGAAACTGGAATATATCAAACATTTCACAGTATCTGATATTGTATGTAACATCTACATAGTGTTGAATATAGTTGGCAGATTGGATCACAGATCCAGTGTGACCGTAGTGAGAATAATTAATATCTTAAAATTAGTTGGAAAATATACTTTAACCTTGTATCCCTGCAACTGTACCACAACTTAGCTTAGTGTATTCATTGGGTGGGGGGAGGGGTGGACAAAACGCAGTTGCCATTATGATCAGTGCTGTGGAGCAGGTGCACTGCAAAGGAATCCATTTATCCTGTGTCATTACATTATAGCCGCTTCACTAACTGTATGAAACATAGAAAGGGAAAAACTATTGATGTGGTAGAGGAAAGTACCATCCCATTCCTTCTGCAGGTCCTAATTCTGAAAAGGCATTTTCCCCAACTTGCTAGTGATTTACCTCTCACCCTTTCAGTTCTGTTCAGAAACATGGCATGCATAAGTAAACTTTCAGAACCTAAGGGCCTAAAATTGCTGTTCGCCTGAAAATACTAAACATTACAAAGGACACTTCAGCATTCGATGAGCTAGAAATTACATTTAGGTAGGCTTATGACTTCAGTAAGCTGAAGACTTTATTAGGTTTTAACCAAACTTGCATCAAGTGGTCTCCTTGCATCAGAAGCTGGTGGGGAAGATTTCTACTTACTGCTGTTTATAGTGACATTATAAATCTGTTCTTTATACACACATTTATAATTTCTCTATAAATAGCAAATAGCAAAATAAATCTTGCCTCATAATTCCTTTGAAAAGTTAATTCTGGAAATCTTTTATTTTGTATGAGTTGCTGGATTTGGCAATCCTAAATGACAATTAACTTACAGCACAGAACACATATTCGAACATACAGGAAGCAGTACATAACAGCAGATATATGCACGTCTATGTATTTTCTTCTCATCCTGTTTTGCTTACTTGCTGCAATTTTATTGAACAGTGGGAGATTTTTTTTTGTTGGCTTTGCATTTTAGTTTAATTTGTATTCAGGAAAGACTGTGGTCATAATGAACAATCTTCTTTGTCCTATTTAAATTAGATCAATTCAGTTTGGCTTGTGGAGGGATCCTATTAAGATAAAATGGCACAATTAGATTAATTTTCTAAGACTCATTAAATGTTCATTAACAACGTCATTTACACAGATGTCCTGTAGTCAGACAGTCACCATTCTTTATTTAGAATTCATGAAGATTTAATAGCATGGATACGATAAACTGTTGCAATGAGATGCATATTTATTAGAAAAAATAATTACCGGTTACAGAGTTACAGTGAGGAACATGCATTGTTGGAAATATACTGCAGAAGATTTATGTATCTTAAAAAGTGATTGATTAAGAGATTTTTTTACGGGCTTGGGAGTAAATCTATTCATAGAAATAATTACTGCAAGAAAAAACGAACATTCAGTGCATGGACGGTACCTTAGTTGAGGTTAACATTCTGCAATCTTGGGAACGTGACATGGACTAATCTTTACTGCTTGATATAAAAGTTGCTGGAACAACATATACATTTTTGGGCTCAATTTTCCCCAGTTATCTGCATCATTTTTTTGGCGTGCGCCGTTTTTTTTTTTGAGTAAATTAAAATGTCCAAGTTTCCCCAAAGTTTCTGCGCCAGCGTTATTCCGTCAGTTACAATTTTTTTAGGTTAGGATTTTTCTGCGTCGTAACCTGATGTCTGCGTCAGTTTTTCACATTTAAGCAAGTTTGTCCAACTTTGATTTATCCTAGGACGGTGTATTTGACCACTCCCAAAAAACCTTCTGGGCACTTAAGAAAAAGCCGCACACATCAAAAAATCAGCGCAGAAAGACGCCATTGTTTTTGGGTGAAGTTTTGGAGGGAGTCAAAAAGGCAAAGAAGATGTATCATGAAGCTTAATTTTTTTCAAAGTCAAAAGGGAGAAAATGGAAGTCTAATGCAATTCTTGAATTTTTGATTTTTTTTTTCAAAGTACCATGCCACCACCGAACATCTCCTCACCGGGCTCGACGGTTGGAGCATCGGCCGGCAGAATCGCTCCATCACCCGGACACAGGCTTGGCTTCAAAAGAAACACGGGAAGCGGGGAGGTAGAAGCCGAATTGAAGGGATGAGAACCCTTAGGCTATACAGCAGCTTCAAAAGAAGCCCGTGGGGGGTGGGTGGGGGGCGGGGTGGTGGTGGATGCCGAGCCCCTGTGTCCGGGCGAGGGAGCGATGCTGCCGGCCGAATCTCGAGCCCGGTGAGGAGACATTCGGTGGTGAAAAAAATCCTAAATGAAAGAATTGCATTAGACTTTGGGCCCAAAATTGGCCATGACTTGCATCAATTTTTTTTGGAGTAAGTTGTTTTTTCTGGCATAAGTTAGGAAATGCCATTTTCCCCAAAAAATTTGCTCCAGATTTGTGTCAGGTACGATTTTTTTTTAGGTCAGTTTTATTTTCAAAAGGGGGCGTTTCCAGACACTTACGCCAGTCTTGGCCATTTATGCCACTTTGGCCAGCAGGAGCATGCGAGCAGCTGTCACTGAGCATGCGCGCAGGTGCCAGCAGTGCTTTGTGCATTGGCCTGTTGCTCCAAACCCCCCCCGTTCAGCCTCCACACCACGCCACGACTCTGGGGACTGTACGCAGCGGCCAGGATGGGGCGAGTTTTTGTCGTCGCCGTTTCCAGCGCGCAAAGTCCGCGCTTTTGAGGTCCGTGCGCCAACAAAACTGCTTGGGGAAAATCTAGCCCTTTTGTTTCTTCATTGAATACCTTGCTTCCCGTTCTAAGCAAGCCTATTGCGCATGCGCAGACCAAGGTCTGGTCCATACTAGGGCATCGACCTTGGGAAGAGAGAGAGGAAAGAAGGTGTGAGTGCTTTGTCCTGCTGTTTTGAGCTTCTTGCAAAGTTATAATTAAATTATGGGGGCAATACTGACAAGGCTTCTGCATGATTATGCTGCGGAGAAGATTGATTAGACATCATTATTGAGGTGTCTCAGAGCACGTAGGATGATGCGCAGGAGGCCTTACCCACATCGGGTATAAAAAGACAGGCGTTCATACCTGCACCTGAGTGATGCAGACTGTGAGAGGCTGCGTTTCCGCAAAGAAGTTGTAACCGAGATCTGTGAGTTAATAAAAGCAGACCTGCATCCTAGAATCGTCAGGAGGACTGCTTTGTAAGTTGAAGTGAAGGTTACAGCTGCACTTTTATTTTATGCATCTGGATCATTCCAGGCCACAACTGGGGATGTGTGTGCCATTTCTCAACATGCAACACACATCTGCATTCAGCAAGTGACGGCTGCACTATATGCCCGGAGGAATGACTACATAAAGTTCCCCATAACCGCCCAGGCAATGTGTGACAGGGCTGTGGGCTTCTCCAGGATTGCCGGCTTCCCAAAGGTACAGGGCTGCACTGATTGTACCAACATCACCTTGCGAGCACCTTTGGAGGATTCCGAGATGGACAGGAACAGAAAAGGCTTCCGCTCCGTCAATATTCAGCTCGTCTGTGATGACATGCATCGCATCATGGCAGTTGATGCAAGATACCCTGGGAGCACCCATGATGCGTTCATCCTACGTGAGAGCACTATATCTGCCTTGTTTTAGCAGCAGCCAGAAGGACAGAGCTGGCTACTGGGGGACAATGGGTACAGCCTCGCCACCTTTCTCATGACGCCCCGACGTGTAATCTGGTTAGAAGCTGACCGGGAATACAACACGTTGCACATTGCGACGCGCAGCATCATAGAGAGGATCATTGGCATCTTGAAACAGCGTTTCCAATGTCTGGACCATTCCGGAGGCTACTTGCAATATCACCTGAGATTATCGGTCAGGTCACTGTTGTGTGCTGCATGCTGCATAACTTAGCCATCATGAGGCAGCAGCAGCTGGTAGTAGAAGACCTACCTGCGGTGAGAGTGATTGATGAGGAGGAGGATGGTGCAGATGATGAAGACGAGGAAGCCATGCAACTACCTGAACCCGGAGCACGATGGCGGAGGAGGGCGGGCCGTCCTGCGCTTTTAACGATTGCTCAAGCCTTATACCAGCAACTCATCCGTGAACGCTTTTCTGCCTGAAGACTCAGTGGCAACTATTCCAAATGGACCAAGTTTACTGTTTGGACCTGTTCCGTAATGTTGTGTTGTGTTAATGGAACAAATAATGGAAATGATTCAGTTATAATTTAAAATATATTTTACTCAAAAGTTTTAACACTTGTTTGTACTTAAATAAAAATATTCTTGTATCAAACTTTAAAGTTTTCAGTTAAGATCACTTACAAACTTTTAAACTTGTAAATTTGCATCACTTACAAAAAAACTTTTAATTTGAGAACAGTTACAACAGTAACAACAATAATAATAACAACAACAGCAGCAAAGAAAGGTTGCACCCATCTCTCCTCCACCTTATTCTAAGACCACCCACTGCGCTTGGTCTTGGTGACTCCAACCCTGCCCGCAGGCGGTGGCACAGCGTTTCTCGGGTTGGTACCAAGCTTATTCTTTCGAGCATCTCGGTTCATGCGTGCTTCTTGATGGGGTGCGTGGACAGGCGGTAATGTGGAAGGCCCGGCTTGGGCCTCTTCAGAGGCTGGTCTGGGGATTGGAGTAGGTGTGGCAGTTGATTCCAGCGTGTTCCCTTATTGCAGCAGCGACCTCCGACATTCCCTCCCTCGTGCCCCGACAGCTTCTCAACTACCTGCAACATTCCCTCCCTCATGTTCACCGACAGTGTATCAGCTACCTGCGACATTCCATCTCTAATGTGCCCGTGCAGTGTTCCCATTTCCCGTGAGAGTGTTGTTACTTCTTGCGACGTCCCGATACCTCATCACCCTGATGGTGTCCAGGAGAGATCGTGTAAGGTCAATGCTCTCTGCACTCATTGCCACCATTTGAACCACATCTGTTGCATCCTGCACCTCAGGAGAGCTGTCGAGCTCTCCTTCCCCTCTTCACCCTGGGTGTGGTTCGCTGCACCCCACTGGGACCCGCAGCCTCGGACTGTGTGAAACCATGGAATATCCCAACACTCTTACCACTCAGGAAAGGGGCTGGCACCTCAATGGGCGGCACCAACACCACCTCCAGAGTGAGTACAACGGTGGGACTTCATCCTCCCGCCCCCAGCCCCCCCCCCCCCCCAACCCCCTCTCCTTCACCCCCATGCTCTTGGTCTGGAAGGTGGGATTGGAAGATGTTCTCTTCAGCCTCGTCCGCGTCTGAATCATCTTCTGCGTCGGCCTCAGTCTCGTCAGAGTTGGCCTCAAGTTCTACAAAATATAACAGTACAGACAAATGGTTAGCAGCAGAGAAGGGGGCAGGGTGGAATGAGTCGGCTCACACAGCGCAGGTAACAGGCTCATTTGAAGGACCACGATGAATGATAGCACATTGCTGAAGCGTAGCTGACAAGAGACATCCCCATGAACCGAAGCATGGCTAGCCCGCGCAGTACTTGACTTTTAGCAAAGCCAGACTGTGGAATTTGCAGGACTTACCCTCTCCCTCGAGTGTGGGCCCAGCTTGTGCAGTGGTGGTTGCTTTTCTCCAGGCAGGACCCATCAAAGCAGCGACCCTGTCTTCCAAGGGTGTCAGTGGGTGCAGATTTGTCGGGCCTCCTCCTGTTCGAGTTCTCTTTTGTTGTGTGCCACCTTCCTCTGCAAAGATGAAAATACAACTTTTTAGAGAGGGTGTCTTTCTGCTGGGTGGGACATACAGATGGTCACATTTACAATTGCCATTCCAGTGAAAAAATGAAAATGTTACCGACTCGACCAAGGTCCTGCTACTGTTTGCACTGGCCTCCAGACCTCTGGGTGGTCACCATTGCACAGTAATCTTGTGTAAGTTGGTTCCAGTGTTTTTTCATTTCTTTTGGTGAAACTCTTGTGACCTCTGCTGGGGTCTGGCCTCAATTACAGTAACTAGTGCCTCCACTTCCTCTTGTGAGAAATTCTTGGTCCTTGAGCCACGTTACATATTGCAGTTCCGATTTTTTTTTCCCCACTGGGAATTAAAGTTCTCACACAGTTCTCACACACAACTGGCTCTTTAAAAATGGCCGAATGCAGACAGGGAGGTGTACTGGTTATGCGCGCCCATAGCAGTTACGTAAAAAACTTTTTTTTTGCACGTGCGCAGAAGTGGGGTGTCATCCTGAAGCTAAAGGTCAGGCTGCGCGACACCAATTCAAAAAATTTGAACGGGGAAACTTTCAAGTTTTTTTTGGTGTAGTCGGGGCCAAAAAAATGGGCGTAACTCTTGAAATATGCCAAAAAACCGGCATTGGAGAAAATTGAGCCCATCGTGCTGTAAGACAGCATGCACACTTGGTTTTGGAACTGCTACCAAAAAAGCATTTTGTCATGTGCCCTTGCAATAGCTACAGTGCGGTAGAAAAGCTTAAGTGAGTGGTATTACTAATAATGGGCTCAAGTTTCGGCTCGAGTTGCTCCTATTTTTTTGGAGCAACTAGTTTAGAATGGAGTATCTTAGAAATTGCAAATCTCGGCATTTAGTTTGCTCCAATTCTAGTGAGTTAGAATAGTTTTGTTTTAGAACAGTTTTTTTCAAACGGGGGCATTGCCAGCTACTTACGCCTGTTTGCAAGCTTAAGCAGCAAAAACTTACTCCAAACTAACTTAGAATGGAGTAAGTGTAGATTTTTTTACGCTCAGAAAAACCTTGCCTACACGTATAAATTAGGCGCAGGGAACGAGAGATGAAGGGGAGAAGGGAAGTTAGAGTGAAGTTAGGGAATTTTACAAGCATTAAACACTTCACCTTAACAAATAAAGAGCCATCATCAATAATAAATGATAAATAAATCAATCAAAAACATTTTTTTTTAAAAAATCAATCAATAAATAAAAAATGTAAAGTTTCTACTCACCTACTGCAGCACCGGGAGCCCTCCAACAGCCTGCTGGGACGGGGCCCCCCTAGGAGATGCCTGGTGGGCGGGCCCCACCGCCGACGAGTGCGCCAAGGACTTTGAGGACTGCCTGCCCCCAGCAGATGCCGGACCGCCGCCCACGACTTCGGGTGAGCCCTGACGCCGACACCACTTCGGGCGGGGCCTGCACCCAGCAGATGACCGCCGCCCAGGACTTCGGGCGGGCCCCGTCGCTAACGGCAAGGACTTCGGGCGGGGCCCGCCCCCAGCAGATAACGGACCGCCGCCCTGGACTTCGGGCGGGCCCCTCCACCGACGAGGAGTTCAGCCGGGGCCTGCCCCCAGGAGATGCCGGGCGGGCCACTGCGGAAGAGGTGAGTACTGTCAGGCCACTCGGCCCGGGATAGGGGCGAAGTCCCTTCGGGCAGGGATAGGGTCATCGCCCGAAGACAGGACGCGCTGGGAGGACCAGGAGCTACTGCGCATGCGCGCAGCCTCCACTGTGCATGCGCGCAGCTGCCGGCACTGTTTTTGGCGCAGGGCTGTAGCTCCGCCCCCAGCAGCTCCTGTAGCGCCACACCGAGCTGGAAACGGCCATACAGCTGTTGGAGAATCGCGAGGTAAGTATTTGGCGCTTTTCCAGTTCTACAAATTAGGCGGGCCTCTCCGAAACTTGAGCCCATTAATTGTAATAATACTCAAGATTGCACCCTGCGATGTATGGTACAAGAATACTTAAGGCATTTGTTCCAGTTGAACAAAGCTAATGTCTGACTTTGGCAAGGTTCTGCATTCTGCAAAAAAGAATGACTGAGTGTAGTCAGCAACTTTTCCAGAGTTGGAAATAATTTTCATTTTAATATCTGAATTGAATATGCATCCTGTTTTTTCAACATATTTGAGAGGAAGTGCCTATTATACTCTCAAAGATTTATGATAATTGTTTTGTGGTCCATTATAGTTTGGAATATGATATCTGGGAAGTCTAAAGAAAGGGCAGTGGTGTCTTTGAAACTGCTTTGTTACCAAGATCCACAGATACAAAATAAGCGAGTAGGAGTAATATGAATTGGCAAGTGAAAAGGCGTATTAAGATAATGAGTATTTGTGAATGCTTCCCTGATATAATATGGAATGTTACAGTACAGGGACAGGGTTTTGACCCATCAAGTGTGACGGCAGATGAAGGAAAAGGGGATGGATGAAAGCATATGGGGAAGGGGTAAACACTAACGAGGACTGGCTGGGCCAACTGGCATCTTTCCTTGTTGTAACTTTTACATACGTATGTGATATTGTTATAAGCAATATATTCAGATTTATAAAGGAGAAGTACTACTTTGTCTAGAAATTAAAGGATTCAGTAAACTAGGTACACAGATCTTCTGAGGACTGGTTTCAATCCTTTTTCTGTTGATGTTTTTAGATGTGTATATTGATACATCAGGTTACACAGGCAACTCTTAAGTTTTCATTGTATTGTAATAAATATCAGTGTGTACAAGTTGGGAGGATCAATAAAGATGTATGTTTGACAACTGAATTTTGTTCAGTTTCTTTTGCTGCATTGTAACCTTACTAATATAATTGTTATATGCACAATCCAGTATGTAAGTAGTTACCAGAATAGCTAGCCTATGACTGACTGCTATTTTTGTTCTTTGTCAATACCAAATTGTAATTTTCAGTACATTTGTTCACAAATTTTCACCGTTTGTGGCATTTGGGTATATGTTTGTATACAGTTCAAATATACCAAGTTTCCTAAGAACGATGGAGAAGTGATGTTATGAATAACTTTAAACAATTCTAAGAAGTTCAAATCTATATTTGTCCTCCAGTTTAATACGAGCCACCTCATTAGGAACAAAGCTATATTACTTGGCAACTGTGTGTTTGTGGAGATATAACTTACCCATAGGTCTTGGGAATAGGTGAATGGAGCCACTGATTTAAGAAGAACAACGACTTGTGTTTATATAGCACCTTTCACGACCACCAGACTTCCTAAAGCGCTTTACAGCCAATGAGGTACTTTGTTGAAGTGTAGTCACTTTTGCAATGTAGGAAACGCGACAGCCAATTTGCGCACAGCAAGCTCTCACAAACAACATTGTATTAAGGACCAGACAATCTGTTTGTGATGTTGATTGGAGAATAAATATTGACCAGGAAATTGGCGATAACTCCTCTGCTTCTCTTCGAAATAGCTCCACGGGATCTTTTGCGTCCACCTGAGAGCAGTAAAGAAAATTCAAAGCCATTTAAAGGGAGTGGAATGAAAGAAGGAAGTAATTTGGATTTATATAATGCTTCAAAACGTTCCAAAGCGCTTTATAGCCAGATAATTATTTTTGAAGTGTAGTCACTGTTATAATGTAGGGAAATGCGGCACCAATTTGCACATAACAAAGTCCCACTCATAGTGATGAGATAAATGACTAGATAATCTATTTTTGCTGCTGTTGGTTGAAGGATATATATTGACCAGGATTCCAGGAGAAACTTACCTGCTCTTTGAAAAGTGCCATGGCATTTTTTACATCCACCTCAGCGGGCACAATGAGCACAGCATCTATTACTCATTTCATTATCAAATTGAGACAATTAAAAAAATACTAAGTGAAAAAGAAGTTCTCAGACATTATGACCGAATGGAAGTTAATGTATAAATGAAATGTTCAGCAGACATTATTATTAATCATTTTGTATACTCATTGGTAAATTTATATTGTTGCAGGAAATGTTCACTTATCTTTCCACTGAAATAAAGAAGTTGTCCGAAGGTCATGGCGAAAGACTCCTGGAGACCTCACATAATCCTGTATCTTTAGGTAGACCTGACTTTTTCTTTTAGATGTGGTAATCATTTGTGTATGCTTTCACTGAACTCTATATAAAGTCAATTCAAAGTCAATTTTTACTTAATAAAAAAAATCAAATTGTAAAGTAATTTGGATTAAGCAAATTTAATATAACAGCTTTATTTTGTATGATTTCAATTCAAATTAATTTAAGATAATTTAAATTAAGCAGCTTTTATCTAAGTGGAATGAACTCTATTCAGAAAATCAAGCTCGTCATACAGAAAAACCACTTGGCAGAAGCTGGTGAAGCAGCTACATTTTTGAATTACTATGGGTGAATTATACAAATAATGACCTTTTTCGGTCAGTAATTATCTGGGGAGTTAGGGGGGAGTGGCTGAGCATGCTAAGAAAAGCTTTTAGCACCAGAGCAAAAGCAAAATACAACCGATGCTAGAAATCTGAAACTAAAACAGAAAATGTTGGAAAACATTCAGCAGGTCAGGCAGCATCTGTGGAGAGAGGAACAGAGTTAATGTTTCAGATCAATGACCTTTCATCAGAGACATTTTTTAATATTCGTTACGGGATGTAGGCGTCGCTGGCAAGGCCAGCATTTATTGCCCATCCCTAATTACCTTTGAGATGGTGGTGATGAGCCACTTTCTTGAACTGCTGCAGTCCATGTGGTGAAGGTACTCTCTCAGTGCTGTTGGGGAGGGAGTTCCAGGATTTTGACCAGCGACGATGAAGGAACGGCGATATATTTCCAAGTCAGGATGGTGTGTAACTTGGAGAGGAACTTAGAGATAATGATGTTCCCATGCGCCTGCTGCCCTTGACCTTCTAGGTAGTAGAGGTTGCGGGTTTGGGAGGTGCTGTCGAAGAAGCCTTGGCGAGTTGCTGCAGTGCATCTTGTAGATGGTACACAATGCAGCCATGGTGCGCCGATGGTGGAGGGAGTGAATGTTGGATGGGGTGCCAATCAAGCGGGCTGCTTTGTCTTGGATGGTGTCCAGCTTCTTGAGTGTTGTAACTACACTCGCCCAGAATCACGATCACTTGCCGAATCTCAGCCACGTTTTCCCATCGTTCCTCCGCCTCAATCACTCGCCGCACCTCTGCCACGATCTCTTGCCGCCCATCCGCCCTGACCTTCCCGCTCCTTCGCTGTCCTTGGGCCCCGCCAATGTTCCTGGCCACGCTCCGATCAGCGTGTTTTGGTGATGTCACCCAGTCGCCCACCTCGAAATCGTCGCAAACTTGGAACGGCTTGCGCTGGAAGTTGTAGTGGTATGCTTTTTTATAGGAAGTTTAGAGGGGATATGAGAGGAATCTTTTTCACTGCCTGAAAGAATGGTAGAGGCACAAACTCTCACCACATTTAACAAGTACTTGGATATGCCCTTGAAGTGCCACAGGCTATGGTCCAAGAGCTGGAAAGTGGGATTAGGCTGGATAGATCTTTGTCGGCTGGCACGGACACGTTGGACCGAAATGAATGAATGACTTAGATTTATACAGCGCCTTTCATGACCACCAGACACCCCAAAGCGTTTCACAGCCAATGAAGCACTTTTTGAAGTGTAGTCACTGTTGTAATGTAGGAAATGGCCTCCTTGCTTGCTGTAAATTTCTATGATTCTATGAATCAATTCATCCGCCTTCTCCATTCTCCCACTGTTTAATTCCCGGTTGCACATTTCTCTTGCGGCTGCGTTAGCAGCTCACTCTTTCAGCAACTTTCTGGAACGGAAGGCTGCAGGGGCAAGTCTAACGAATGGCAGATGCCCTGCTTATAGTAAATTCTGGCGAATTCTGGTTCAACGAATGTTTGGTGCGGGGGTGCGATGAGAGATCGTGGCGGAGGTGCAAATGTTTGTGGCGGAGGAGCGGCAAGAGATCGTGCGGAGGTGCGGCAAATGAGTGTAAGGGGGCCAGAAGAGCCAAAGGCCCAGGGGCAGCACGGGCCAGCCCACACTGCGATATGTCCGTGCAGCAGAGCAGGTCTCCAGTCGTCCTGGTTAACCCTTGCCACTAGATAAAGGCCTAGCTCTGTCAAGCCCGTGTGGTGGCTGGTGTGCAACGGCCCCTGCACATTAAAAAAATCCCACTTCACTTGGAGTTCAGGACTGGAATATCGGTCCTTCATTGAAACATCTGTGAACTCATCCCTTTTGGTGTGGAAGCAAGTCATTCTCGATCGAGGACCCGCCTATGGTGATGATGACTCATCCAGGCAAGTGGAGAGTATTCCAACACATTCCTGACTTGTGCCTTGTCGATGGTGGAAAGGCTTTGGGGAGTCAGAAGGTGGGATACTCGCCACAGGATACTCAGCCTCTGTTGCTACAGTATTTATGTGGCTGGTCCAGTTAAGTTTCTGGTCAATGGTAACCTCCCAGGATGTTGATGGTGGGGGATTCGGCGATGGTAATGCCGTTGAATGTCATGGGGAGGTGAAGATAGTCATTGTCTGGCACTTGTGTGTTGTGAATGTTACTTGCCACTAAGCAGTCCAAGCCTAAATGTCGTTAAGGTCTTGCTGCATGCAGAGATGGAATGCTTCATTTTCTGAGGAGTTGCGAATGGAACTGAACACTGTGCATCCCCACTTGTAACCTTATGATGGAGGGAAGGTTATTGATGAAGCAGCTGAAGATGGTTGGGCCGAGGACACTGCCCTGTGGAACTCCTGCAGCGATGTCCTGGGGCTGAGATGATTGATCTTCAACAACCATAACCATCTTCCTTTGTGCTAGGTATGACTCCAGCCAATGGTGAGTTTTCCTCCTGATTCCCATTGACTTCAATCAGAACCATTCTGAGTGTTTTCCAGCACTTTCTGTATTTCTTTTAGCACTAGAGGTCACTATAACACAGCAGTTAGCATTTTCTCAGTTTACTTGCAGCCTTGATATAGAGCTATTGAACATTGAAAGTTAGTGTTTCCTATGAGATCTGTAGCATGCAGTTTTTCCTGTGTCATTTTGTAAGCGGCAGCCATTGTTTTTCCTGCTTTCTGACATCATATGTTCATGCAAGATTTAACGGTAATAGTGGAAGTACCTTTTTGCCAATTACATCCAGCAATTCATTTTTCTGATTATGATGTATGTAATGCATGTGACATTGTTCGTAAGAGTCTGGCTCAGAACATGCTTTACTCTGCCATGATCTTCATTCATTCATTACAATTCTTACAAGATTATTACAAGCTAGCAATCCAGTTGAAGGATTTGGGTCATAGTTATGAATGTTGCCTGAACGTCAAGACTGCATCAGTGCCTTAAATTAATTAGGCATGATCAGCATAAGTATAAAATGAGTGAACTTGTTTTGAACCTGGCTTTCTTACTGTTGTGATGCAGCCCACGTATTCAACATTGAGACTTAAATTCCTGCCTTAATGGTTAAAGTAGTACTAATGTAAAGTAGGGAAATGCTATTTATGACTTTAGAAAATATGTGCTAAAAGTATATTGACAGGATCTGCTGGTTATTTTTAGCAGTAGGTTGCAAGAAAATCAGTTTCTTGAACCCATTTCCCTTTGGTCATTTTAATAAGAAAGTGAGAGCGACACCGAGGAAGCAGGTTTTTCAGTTGATTCTTGCCCTTTGTTAAAAAGCACTTTCAGCTCCAGATTTCTCTGTTTTAATAATTGATCACTAAACTTGTTTTGAAGAATTACAATGACATCATCTCAATAAAACATGTCCGTGTTTGGGGGTGATTTTGCCACAATGGAGCAGCAAGTGGAAATTGTTAATTTTTTTAAACATTACCTGAGGTGTAGAATAATCAGAATTAACATGAAGAACTATATGATTGTGGTTTATTTCCCATTTGTGCTGCTCACTATATAACTCATGTGGCTTGTTCAGTTTTAGTTTATAATTTACATCCCACCCACTACTCCTCGTAAAATATTCTTGTATCTCAATCTGCGACCAGGAATGTTATCGGTGAAGTAGGTGATGCTGGTCTAATCTTCATTCTTACAGGGGGGGAGCTTAAACAGTGGAGGGAAGGGGGAGCGGGGGGGGGAGAGAGAGAGAGAGAGAGATTGGGAGAGAAAGAGTGAAGGATAGCAGCGGATGGCTGGGGGGAAATTTGTTCAGGGAGAGCTCCCGACGGAGCTGCCATCCCATCCACCATCTTGGAATGAATCTCTGGATCTCAATGCCTGCCCACAGCCAGGAGCTAACACCTGGAAGAGGGAAGCATTACGTCAAATATCTCACCCCAACTTTCCACACTTCGGATCTCTCACCATCTCCCCTAAAGGCGCTGCTCAGCGCTGAGCTTACGGCTCGTACCTCACTGAAGGCAACTAGGCCCATACAGTGGAGCCTGGTCTCCAGTCGTCTCGGACCCCCTTGCCACTGGACCAAGACCTTGCTCCGCGAAGCCCGTGTGGTAGCTGGTGTGCAACGGCCATCCCACGTTAAAAGAACTCACGCACAGGCATCTTCCAATAGTAGTGACACTTGAGATGCTTTGCAGCTGCTAGTCCTTAATTGATTTTTATCAATTCAAGTACACTTATCTGGAAAATTATTTAATTTATTTTTTCCAAACACAGCAGTAATAGAGTAAAAGCTCAATCTCTACTATTTTTGCTTTAGATTATGTAAATGTTATCACAAACTAATTATAATTTTATGACTTCAAGATACCAGTTTAATTGCCATATAAACATTCATTGTAGCATGATATTACAGTACATAGCTTTAGTATTTATAACTTAACCATGATTAGTTTTCTCAATTTAATTCAATGGCTAATTTGATTAACCCCCTTGAATACTGAGTGCCATTTGTTATTCCTAACTGGTGCACTTGCAATTTTAGACTGGAAAATTTATGAGAGGTACATGCTGGCAGCACCCAGGTTACATGGCTAACTCCAAACCATCCCAGATAGGGTCACGGTAGAACTCTGCACACACATCCTTAAATAACCTACAGGATCTCTGCTTGCTGGCATCCAACTAGCAGAAACCTATGTAATGTTAGTGAAGAGGTGACTTCAAAGGCATTTGTCTACGAAGCAACAGTCACTGACCATAATATGGTAGAATTCTTTATTAAGATGGAGAGTGACACAGACTAGGGTCCTGAACTTGAGGAAAGGTAACTTCGATGGTATGAGACGTGAATTGGCTAGAATAGATTGGCGAATGATACTTAAAGGGTTGACGGTGGATAGGCAATGGCAGACATTTAAATATCACATGGATGAACTTCAACAATTGTACATCCCTGTCGAGTAAAAATAAAAACGGGGAAGGTGGCTCAACCATGGCCAACAAGGGAAATTAGGGATAGTGTTAAATCCAAGGAAGAGGCATATAAATTGTCCAGAAAAAGCAGCAAACCTGAGGACTGAGAGAAATTTAGAATCCAGCAGAGGAAGACAAAGTGTTTAATTAGGAGGAGGGAAATAGAGTATGAGAGGAAGCTTGCTGGTAATATAAAAACTGACTGCAAAAGCTTCTGTAGATATGTGAAGAGAAAGAGATTAGTGAAGACAAACGTAGGTCCCTTGCAGTCAGAATCAGGTGAATTTATAATGGAGAACAGAGAAATGGCAGACCAATTGAACAAATACTTTGGTTCTGTCTTCACGAAGGAAGACATGAATAACCACCTGGAAATACTAGGGGAACGAAGGCACCTCACAGGAGTCTTATAAGACAACAATTTGACACCAAGCCACATAAGATGAAATTACGGCAACTTGGTCAAAGAGGTAGGTTTTAAGGAGCATCTTAAAGGATGAAATAGAGATAGAGAAGCAGAGAGGTTTAGGGAGGGAATTCCAAAGCTTAGGGCCTATGCAGCTGAAGGCACGACTACCGATAGTTGAGCGGTTATAATCAGGGATGCTCAAGAGGGCGGAATTTGAGGCGCGCAGATATCTCGAGGGATGGGGGGCTTGAGAGGCTGGAAGAGATTACAGAGATAGGGAGGGCCAAGGCCATGGAGGGATTTGTAAACCAGCATAAAAATGTTTTAATCGGGAACCGGGAGCCAATGTATGTCAGCGAGTACTGGGGTGATGGGTGAATGGGACTTGGTGCGAGTTAGGACACAGGCAGCCGAGATTTCGATGAATCCAGTTTACGTAGGGTAGAATGTGGGAAGCCAGCCAGGAGTGCATTGGAGTAGTCAAGTCTAGAGGTAACAAAGGCATGGATTTGGGTTTCAGCACCAGATGAGCTGAGGCAGGGGCGGAGACCGTCAATGTTACGGAGGTGGAAATAGGCAGTCTTCGTTATGCCTCGGATATGTGGTCTGAAGTTCATTTCAAAATCAAATATGACACCAAGGTTGTGAACAGTCCGTTTCAGCCTCAAACAGATGCTAGGGAAAGGGATTGGGTCAGTGGATAGGGAATGGAGTTTGTGGCAGGGACCAAAGACCATGAACATAAGAAATAGGAGCAGGAGTAGGCCACCTGGCCCCTCGAGATTGCTCCGCCATTTAATATCATGGCTGATCTGATCATGGACTCAGCTTCACTTCCCTGCCTGCTCCCCATAACCCTTTATTCCCTTATCGCTCAAAAATCTGTCTATCGCCACCTTAAATATATTCAATGACTCAGCTTCTGCAGCTCTCTGGGGAAGAGAATTCCATAGATTTACAACCCTCAGAGAAGAAATTCCTCCTCATCTCAGTTTTAAATGGATGGCCCCTTATTCTGAGATTATGTCCCCTAGTTTTAGTTTCCCCTATCAGTGGAAATATCCTCTCTGCATCCACCTTGTCGAGCCCCTCATTATCATATGTTTCGATAAGATCACCTCTCATTCTTCTGAACTCCAATGTGTATAGGCCAAACCTACTCAACCTATCTTCATAATTCAAGCCCCTCATTTCCATAATCAACCTAGTGAACCTTCTCTGAACAGCCTCCAATGCAAGTAAATCCTTCCTTTAAATACAGAGACCAAAACTGTATGCAGTACTCTAGATGTGGCTTCACCAATACCCTGTACAGTTGTAGCAGGACTGCTCTGCCTTTATACTCTATCCCCCTTGCAATAAAGGCCAACATTCCATTTGGCTTCCTAATTACTTGCTGTACCTGCATACTCACTTTTTGTGATTCATGCACAAGGACCCCTAGGTCCTTCAGTACTGCAGCACTTTGCAATTCTTCTCCATTTAAATTATAATTTGCTTTTCTATTTTTTCTGCCAAAGTGGATAACCTCACATTTTCCCACATTATACTCCATCTGCCAAATTTTTGCCCACTCACTTAGCCTGTCTGTATCCCTTTGCAGATTGTTTGTATCCTCCTCACAATTTGCTTTCCCACCCATCTTTGTATCATCAGCAAATTTGGCTTCATTACACTCGGTCCTTTCATCCAAGTCATTAATATAGATTATAAATAGTTGAGGACCCAGCACCGATCCCTGCGGCACCCCACTCAGTTACTGTTTGCCAACTGGAAAATAACCCATTTATCCCAACTCTCTGTTTTCTGTTAGTTAGCCAATCCTCTATCCATGCCAATATATTACCCCCAACCCCGTGAACTTTTATCTTGTGCAGTAACCTTTTATGTGGCTTCGTTCTTCCCAATATTTAATTGGAGAAAATTTTTGCTCATCGTTGGACAAGCAGTCTGACAATTTTGAGACCGTGGAGGGGTCGAGAGAAGTGGTGGTAAGGTGGAGCTAGGTGTCGTCAGCATACTCGTGGAAACTGACGCCGTGTTTTCGGATAATATCGCTAAGGAGAAGCATATAGATGAGAACTAGGAGAGGGCCAAGGATAGATCCTTGGGGGACACCAGAGGTAACAATGCGGGAGTGGGAAGAGAAGCCATTGAAGCTGATTTTTTGGCTACGATTAGATAGATAATAGATAAATCGGGTCATTGATTCCCATTTCTTTGGTTAATTCAGAAGATTTTCTGGTATTTTTTTCTTCTGCGTCTTTTTAACCAGGATAATTCCTTGGCAGCCTTGGGACGACTGCTTGTTGCGGTGTATTCAGTTGCCAGGAGGTGTGTGGGAGTGCCATATGGTGATGCTCTTTCTGGCTATTTGATTTTGCCTGTCGTCTGTAGAAAATTGCATTACTTTAATTCAGTGCCTCTCAGAGGCCGTGATTGTAAGTTCAACATGTGCAGAACATTAATTCTCAGTTTCGGTCTGGACTGCCCACTGTCTGTGTTTTTGTTGCCATCTCCCTCATTGTTGCAGTTTTATTTACTGGTATGTTTTGTCTTGAAACACACATTGTCTGGGGCATGCTTTATGTGAAGTTCATACTGTGCAGCCACCTCATACTGTTCCTTGTTTTTCCACTCATTTTAGCAATGTCCTTGAAACGATTCCATGAGCACAATGATAAGGCTGTCACTCAGCTTGGATCTATGCTTTTCACCAGACTGGTATCTGGAGCCAGGTGAGTAACTGAGTAATTGGCATTCTTAATGCACTTATTGATCGACCTGTGCTTTGTTTTCCTTTTCATATGAGGATCATGAATGTCTGTATTGGGTGTGTGAACTGCATACACCGACTGTTTAAAAACAGACTCTTCCCCACATCTATATACAGGAGGGAATTTTTAATTCATTCTACAGTGTATTTTTCTGTACTTTGTTGCTGTATTATTCAAATTTTGAATGATTGACGGTTTTGAATCCAGTCTACAGTGGGGTTTTTCTGGGTCAAATTGAACATGGATGTAAATGCAGCTTGAGCCAAACCCACATTGTTTCTTTCTCTTGCCTCAGAGTTGTTCCTGTCGGCTCAGAACAAATTATAAATGGATACACTTTCCAAGGATTTATGTCTCACACTAATCGCTATCCATGCCCTTACCTGAATGCTGCATCAGCTATTGGAATAAAAAAACAAGATGTGGATCTTTTTATTAAAAAACTGGACAAGTGTCTCAAGACCTTACTGAAAGGGAAAGGAATTCCAGGAACAGAAATAGAAATTGGAACAGAAATATTGGGAAAATCTGAAGATGCTGATACGGCAGAATTGTCAGAAAGGGTCCAAAATGCCCTAAAGGTCGGAACAGATATGGTAAATCACCCTGTCTGATGCCCCTTAAATTGGGCAATGCCCTACTTGCTCAATTCAGAGGTGAACATTCAAAAGTGCATGACGGAAATGTATGCTGAAAATTCTCTTCTCAAATTTTTCTTTTTTGTTTTCCTCTTCTTTGCCAAGGATGATTGTTGATTATCTGCAGACTCTTGACAGGGACTTATGTTATGATTCTGAGTCACATCAGAGAAGCTAATGCTTACATGATTATTTGCTGAGAGTGAGCAGTAATTTTTCACTGATATATAAATAGTTAACAATCAGTTGCACATTGGGTAAGTTAGCCTACAGTATATGTTTTGCAGTTAAGGATTAAATTGGGGTTTTTTTTGGAAAGAAAAAGAAAAACATAGCGTAGGAAAATAATTGAAAATATTTTGAATTTGGATTGTCTTATAACTGTTTTGTCCTGAGCATTTTTAATCATGTGTGTATTCCATTTGACATTGCACTGTTTACAAGCTGTTGGAATAAATGTATATAAAAATGAAGCTTGTAAAATATGAAAAACATTTTGTAAATAAAGGGGGAGGTTACCTGTTTTCCTCTTAAGGTGGGGGTTGGAAATGATGAATGATGCATTGTCTCATATCTGAGTGATTACTTGGTAGCCCAGCATTGCCTTAAGAAACCACTTTTCTCCTTTGCACTAGTCAGTACAGGACCTCTGCTCTTCAGACTCTTGTCAAATCAAATCCATTATATACTACATAGCAAAAAGACAGATAGCATTTCTCTTGAAACTCTGTCAGGGCAATACTGACAAAGTTAACACCCTCAAAGTAAGTTATCATTCTCCAACTGGATTATAGACCAGAGACTTGAATCTGTTTGGAGCTCAACTGCACACAGACTAAGTTGCTGATTTTTAGCCTACAGTACAGATGTCTTTTGCAGTTAAGATTTAGATTCAAAAGAAAAATAAAGGCATGGCTTCAAAATATGATTTTTATTTTGATTGTATTGCAGAAATCTAGTTAGTCTGTAAAGCCCTTTACTGTTTTGACAAGAAGAAAATATGAGAGAACTGTAATGGGACCAGTTGAGTAGGTAGTTTACCTCATGTTACACGCACATTCTAAACCCCAAAAGTGAAATAACCAAGGTATCTAATAAAGTACCTACGTGAGATTGTAGGCCTTAAAGCCTCCATGGCAATTCAAGCTGTGCCAAGTTATATCATTACTGCATTGGACCATTTAAAGTGTATGTACTTATAAATAACATATACATTGTAATCCAAAAAGCGTAGCCAGGAAGTCTAGAGTAAAATGTTATAAGAAAATAAGAATTAGGAGCAGGAGTAGGTCATTTGGCCCCTCAGGCCTACTCCGCATTCAATAAGATCATGGCTGATCTTCTACCTCAACACCACTTGCCTGCACTATCCCCATATCCCTTGATTCCCTTAATATTCAAAAATCTATCGATCTCTGTCTTGAATATACTCAACGACTGAGCTTCCATAGCTCTCTCAGGTAAAGAATTCTAAAGATTCACCACCCTCTGAGTGAAGAAGTTTCTCCTCATTTCACTCCTAATTGGCCAACCCCTTATTCTGAGACTGTGACCCCTGGTTCTAGACTCTACTGCCAGAAAAAAAAACATCCTCCCTGCATCTACCCTGTCATGCCCTGTAAGAATGTTGTATGTTTCAATGAGAGATCACCTCTCATTCTTCTAAACTCTAGAGAATATAGACCTAGTCTACTCAGTCTCTCCTCATAAGACAGTTATTACTAATGTGTTGCTGCTAATCAGCATCAGTGCTACAATCCATGTTGTAATACACTGGGAATCTTTCTGCCTCACCTCATTCGTGCCGACGTTGGATTACTGTGTTGCTATGGAGGAATCTGGACAAGTAGACTGCCACTAATAAAGAATGGAAACTATCACTGATATTTTTTGTTTCGTTTTATTGTTTTAAATGTCCTTCTACCTATCTGCAGCACAAATTATTCACTAATTTCCCCTTTCCTTTACTTAAAGAAAGGCTTGCATTTATATAGCGTCTTTCATGACCATCAGACATCCCAAAGTGCTTTACAGCCAATGAAGTACTTTTGGAGTGTAGTCACTGTTGTCATGTAGGAAACGCAGCAGCCAATTTGCACTCAGCAAGCTCCCACAAACAGCAATGTGATAATGACCAGATAATCTGTTTTTGTTATGTTGATTGAGGGATAAATATTGGCTAGGACACCAGGGATAACTCCCCTGCTCTTCTTCGAAATAGTTCCATCGGATCTTTTACATCCACCTAAGAGAGAAGATCGGGCCTCGGTTTAATGTCTCATCCGACTGTGCAGTCCTTTCTCGGTACTGTATTGAGTGTCAGCCTAGATTTTTGCATAAGTCCTGGAGTGGGACTTGAACCCACAGCCTTATGACTGAGGCGAGGGTGCTACTAACTGAGCCACTGGCTGACACAACTTAATCTTTTGTGGCACAAAATTTTCCACCAGTGGTTGCGCTGAGATTGGAGCTTTGTTCAGCGATTCCAATGCTCTCCTGGCCAGCCTCCCATTTTCTGCCCTCTATAAACTTAAGCTCATCCAAAACTCTGCTGCCTGTATCCTAACCCATACCAAATCCTGTTCACCATCACCCCTGTGCTTGCTATATTGGTTCCCAGTCCATCAAATTCTTCTCATCCTCATGATCAAATCCCTCCATAACCTCACCCCTCCCTATCTTTGGGCTCAATTTTGGCCAGGAGTTGCTCCGTTTTTTTTGAGTAACTTGGTTTTTCTAGTGTAACTTAAAAATCCCCATTTTCCCCAATCAATTTGCACCAGTGTAACTGAGTTAGTTATGATTTTTTAAGTTTTTTTTTCTCAAAAGGGGGCGTTACCAGCCACCTACACCAGTTCTGCCCATTTAGACAAATTTGGCTAGCTAATAGTTACACCAAATCTACTTAGGCAAGCGTATATGGCCACTTCGGAAAACCCTTGAGGAGAGTTAAAGAAATCGGTGCAGGTAGGTACATCGGAGGCCATTCGGCCTGGGATAGGGGTGGGAAGCGGAGAGGACCTGCCTGCACCTAAACCACCAAGCCGTACAAACCATCAAACCTTGCAAACAAAAAGTAATAAGAATTCAATAAGAAATAAAAAATTGAAGTAAGTCCTACCTTCATCTTTAAACTCGGCCCTGGAAGGCAGTGGGCCAGCTGGTGCGGGAGGCCACTCAGCCTGGGCTAGGGGAGGGCAGGAGAACTGATAGTGCTCCTTCCTGTCTGCCGATCAATTCTCCTGCCCGCCCCTAGTCCTGGCCGCGTGCCCTCCCTGTGCGATCGATCTCTTAGAAATCGCACTGGGAGGCCACTCGGCCTGGGCTACGGGCGGGACGACAATGCACCGGGAGGCCACTTGGCCTGGGCTAGGGGTGGGAATGATTCAACTGGCCGGCATCGGGACCCACAGAGCGGCTGCAGCAAGCAAATCACCGAAGAGGCTGCAGCAAGCAAATGGAGAGGTCGAGGGCGAGGAGCTACTGCGCATGCGCGGACCTCGCCAGCGGTCTCCACTGCACATGTGCAAACGTCCCGGCACAGTTTTCGGCGCAGAATGCTGGCTCCACCCCCGACTCAACTGGCCACGCTGCGCGACTACAGGGAAGAGGCCGGACAGCGGCCAAAGTAGGAAGGAAATTTTTCGGCGCATTTTGGAATGGAGAAAAGCGGCGCAACTTCAGTAAATGCGCCGATAAACGGGCTGGGCCAAAATTGAGGCCTTTGTAACCTCCTACACCCTCCGAGAACTCTGCATTCTTCCGACTCTGGCTTCTTATGCATCCTCCACTTCTTTCACCCCACCATTGGTGGCTGAGCCTTCAGCTGTCTAGATCCTAAGTTCTCAAATATCTTCCCCTAAACCTCTTAGCCTTTCCACCCTTTCAGGCAGTGAGTTCTAGATCCCCAACACACTCTGAATGAAAAGATCTCAATTCTCCTCTAATCCTTCTTCCAATTACTTTAAATCTATACCCCCCGGGTATTGACCTCTCTGCTATTGAAAATAGGCACTTCCTCAATAGTGTAGAGTGTAGAAGAAGAAGCTATATCCTTCATTTTTTTTTTGGAAGCAAGGGTGGTTACTCACTCATCGTTGCCTCAGAAATGTAGGCCAAGATTAGCATTGCCAGTGCTGCCATTTGTTAATGTGGCTCTACTGGCATTCATTCAGCTGAAACAATTAAAATGTTCCTATCCCTGATCTTGATAACTTTGGTACCTTTTGCTGCTTGTTGTCCTTTCCTCCCCCTCGCACAGCAAAGTTTGTATTTCAGTGAAGCTCTGGCTACTGTGCTTAGTTGGTCCTCCTCAGCACTGCAGTAATAATATGATGGCCATAATGTGGAGAATGTTTATATAAAACTATATTTTAACATCTATATGATTTTATTATCAAAAAGTTCCACAATTAATCCAATTTACTCCACTAAACAGGATTGGCTTTGACTAAACACTATGGGATACTAGCACATGAATAATGAATATATTCTTCTGAAATGTCTCTGCTACATTAAATGTCGAGTTTATATTGCAGAATCATCTCTGCCTGGGGCTGCAGGTATTGTGAAGCTTGCTCTGTTTAGCTTTTCAGGGTATATTTCACAACATCAACAGCAGCACAAAAACAAATGCCATGTACAACTGTTTAAAAGTCACTACTGCAGCTTTCATTCTGGCCATGGACCATCCCTGATGGCTGGGGAAGGTTTCTTGCAGGACACACAGCCACCAAGTGCAAAGACATATTGCTAACCTGTATGGCTAGGCTGAATATCATCTATGGCCATATAAATTGCCAGATAAGCTGTAAGCGGCAGCGTTTTAGGCTACTATTCCAGCTCTGCAGCTTGAAGTGGTTCTTCACTACCCCTGTGGGAGTACTACCACTTCGCTTAGCCTAAAGCACCGCTTCCAAATTTGCAATTGCTGACAGTGCTCCAGTATAAATGCATCATTCTTTCCCTCAATTTTAGGTCAACAGAGGAGCCCCTTTTTTAATCAGGCCCTTTGTAAAAGCTCCTCAACTTATAGATTGATGTACTATTAATTGTGATACACTAAAAATCATATTATCTTGCTATATGAGTGTTGTGTAAAACATGTAAGAGTGTATTGTGCACATTGGTTGTAATGAACTTTGGAGTGGGGCAACTTCTTTCCCTCACCCTTCAGATTCCAAATGTTTTGCGCTGCAAATTGCTGAAAGTGCGAGCTGATAATGGCACGGTGAGATAATTGGGGCATCTGGGACCTTGGTAAATGACGGGAGCACCAACCTATCTCTTTAACCAATGAGATAAAGAAACAGGAATGACAGAGAAGGAAATAGGGTGAATTGCAATCAACATAGATTAAGAAAGAGAGAGAGAAAAGGAGACAAAGTAAAAGTGAGATTTTTTTTTCAATTTTACATTTTGAAGACCTCTCGGAACAATTTAGTACCTGTAAGAATGAGACTTCACAGTTTCAGTTGTTCCCTTTCTGGCCTGAAAGGGTTGAGTAGTATTGCATGAACATAAATCTTGTCATTAAAAGGGTCCTAAAGCTGTTAAGTACAAGCCCTAACTTTCTGCAGCGAGTTTAATTGACCAGGTGGAAATACAGGAATTTCTTGAAACTCATAGGGTGATACACGGCGAGGTCTCATTTTCATGTGGCTAAAAGCAAATTGTTCAGTAATTTGTGATGATTTGCGACTCACGGCGTATCTCTTGCTACAAATTGCTGAGTTATTTACACACTAATAACAGTGTGTGCCTTTAATTCACCGTTATTTTCCCACAAAATTCTGGGCCAACATTATTTCCCTATATAACCATTAAAATCATTTTGTTTTTAAAATGAGAAATGGTTCACACAGTTACAGTTGTCAAAGAATTAAAAATACAGAGGCAGAGTAACTTTGATTATACGTGGGTGGCTAGCAAAGCGCCCAAGCAGGAGATGGAATGTCTGACACACTGTAAAATTTTCACTGATGGATGACCGGTATTTACGATTATGTTGTACAGTGTTGGTTTTGGGGATTTCAATCTTCATGGTAACCATGGTGATGCAACTTAATTAACTTTATCAGAAATATCCTATAAAAGGCTAAAAGAACATTAGCAGATCAAGTGGAAAGAACTGTAAGATGGAATGGATGGTCAAGTATTTGGAATAGAGTTAAGGGACTGGCTTGGTGTATTGAGTTATTATACTGTCTTTTTACCTCTTGGAAATTGATTTAAATCCAGACCAAACTGATGAGATGAAGGTCTCTTTTATCAGAAGCCTACATGAAATTAGATTGGGCAGTTTCAGCCTGATTCTTAGTGGGCATGGGGCAATGGCACAAAATTGATCCAATTTACCACTGGATTGACAATTTCACTCAAAGGTTTTAAGAATAGTTGCTTTAAATTTAAAATGATGCAGATTTTGCGGTGATAATGGCGGCTAAACCATCAGCGTTCGCTGTGATTACTCCTCTGAAACTGAGAGCAACTTCAGGATTTAGAGTACACGCAGATAAAAGCAGGAACCCAGACGTTGCTGCCAGTCATTCCTTGCTCCGCCACAGGTTGCACTGTGAAACTCCCCAGAGCGGCAATCATTTCAAATCACACTGAAGAATGGAAACTTCCCCTATTACGCTGGAATACTGCTGTTAAATCACGCCCCCCCCCTCCCCTCGAAAAGATTAAGCCTTGTTGAAAGAGGTGTAACTGTGTTTTTAACAGCATATTGACTGCTGGACAACCGTTCTGGCCCTGAAAAACTCTAATTTTATAATTGCCTGAATATCGTTATGGTCTTGCTGCACGGACTGCTTCATTATCTGAGGAGTTGCAAATGGAACTGACCTGTGTAATCATCAGCGAACATCCCCACTTCTGACCTTTATGATAGAGAGAAGTTCATTGTTGAAGCAGCTAAAGATGATTGGGCTTAGGACACTGCCCTGAGGAACTCCTGCAGCAATGTCCTGGGGCTGAGATGATTGGCCTCCAACAACCACTTTCCTTTGTGCTCGGTATGACTCCAGCCAGTGGAAAGTTTCCCCACTGATTCCCATTGAATTCAGTTTTACTCGGGCTCTTGATGCCACACCTGATCAAATGCTACCTTGATGTCAAGGGCAGTTACTTGATGCTGACACTGGCTACTACTGTGGAAATGTGTTTGATTTCTCAGTGATGGAACCCAATGATCATACCACCCACATGGAAATTATATTTAATAAAGCAAAAAGTATTTGCTCTGAAAATTAGGCTGCACGGCATGATTTGCATCTACAATAGTTTGAGTGTCAGCAAAGTATTCAACTTATGTGGTTCAAGTTTGACGTTTGCTGTATATCTGATTGCAATCCAGCTAGTCCTTTTTTATGAAGTAGATGATTATATGGGATAGAGACCACAATGATGTGTTGTTTTTTTACTAAAGTAGATCCAAACTACATTGTTTCACTAATGCTTTCTTAATATAGGCAAGCAGCACTGTTGTACTGTTTTACTGTGCTGCCCACTACAGTGGCCATTTTTAAAATACACAGACATCTTTTTGTGTCATTCAGCTCCTGTGCTTTTAACTGTTGTGATTATTTTACACCATTGGCTTGGAGATTTGTTAAAGCAAGTTCTCTGCTTACTCTTTTAGGACTATGTTTGCTCTGTAACTGAAATTTCAAAAATTACATGATGGAGGGAAGCTGTCATGCTTTTTCAGTACAAAGTTCGGCTTATTTCACGTTTTGGAACTACATTCTGTTATTTTTTTCCTCCTCCTGTTGAGGTTTGTAACTATTTTTGTAGTCACCACGCTCTTGTGATGTAACCACATGAATCATCCTTTATCTGTATCAGGTTGTGCTGCATGTTTTGTCTGTTCTTCATTTCCTGAAGTCAATGAGCAGATTTATCTTCTTTTCCCGCATGAAGGAATGTTGGTAGCTGTGCTGATTTGCAAATGGTTCCTTAATTTCACTTTTTGAATCTTGACATCTGTATTTGATCTGTCAGTGATTGAACCAAATTGTTCACCCAAGGGAGGGAGGTTTTTCCTTCATAATATCATTAGAACTGAACTGCTTGTGAGGGTATACAAAAAAGGACAGCAACAGCATAATAGATTTTGAATGATCTGATGTGGAAAATGTATGCTAGTGTAGAAAAGGGTCTTTGTGAGGTTGGAGCAGCTTTATTTTGTATCACCTAACTGGGGTAGAAAAAGGTTATTTTAACTGTTCCATGGCCAATAATGACACATTTCATCATACTGAGTCCTGTAGTCTTTTTTTAAATGCTAATTTCCATTTGTGAGTAAAATGTCATCCACTTTAGACAAGCTGAACAACTGCTGATAAAGCATCAAGTCCTTCATGGCTGTGGAGAGCAGATTCTGGCCATAATTATGGTAACTATGGTTGACTGACTTCAGGCACCTAGACTTGGAAATGGCTTACTTTGTGTCACTGAGAAGCTGGACCACCTTTGTTGTTTGAAGGCTGTGTCATTTATGTTTCACAGAAGAGGAAACAATTCTCCCCCATCGCCTTTGGTTGTGATAATGCCAGTGGATGGTGATCACCATCCTTTGGCATAGATCCATAGTTCTGTGTTGTCTAGATTCTCATTCACCTCCTCCTGCTGTTAGATCCTCCTGCAGCCCATCTCTGAACCAGGAACTGTATTTTGGAGGAGGAAGGAAATGCATGTTCAACTGAATGTGAAACAATTTATTACAAAGTTGCAGCTGAATGCATAAAAGAGCTAAGATCATCTGTTCCAGCTGATACAGCAGTGTTATTGTCTGACATATGGTTGTGTCAACTTTTAATGAATCGGCTGTAAAGCAACTGTGTTAATAAATTGTTTAGCATGCAGTTTTACAATGCTGCAAATTATACAGGGATTATTAGAAGTGTATTCTCAGCTTAACGATCAGTTTGATACTTGGAGAAATTTTTTTTTCTTTTTGCATCTTCATGAGCTCCATTTACATGTGACTGAGATAGGAGGTTTATTCCTTTGTGGATCAGCGGACTTTCCAAATAGTATCAGGTTAACACGACAGTAAATGTGTGTGTTCTAATGGTACTTTTTGAGAGGAATGGCAATCCTAGCCGGTCCCTCGAACGAGGATGACTTGCTTCCACGAGTTCACAGGTGTTTCGATGAAGGACCCGATGTTCCAGTTCTGAACTCCAATTGAGGGTGTGGAAGATGCCTGTGCGTGAATTTTTTTAACGTGTGGTGACCCTTGCATACCAGCCACCACACGGGCTTAACAGAGCTAGGTCTTGGTCCAGTGGCAAGGATTAACCAAGACGACTGGAGACCTGCTCTGTTGCACGGACCTAGCGCGTACACATCGCAGTGTGGGCTGGTCCGTGCTGCCCCTGGGCCCTCGGCTCTTCTGGGCCGCGTACCCTCATCGGTTGCACCTCCGCCACGATCTCTTGCCGCTTCTCCACCATAAACATTCACCGCATCTCACCAAAAAACACTTGCCGCTTATCCGCCCCGACCTTCCCACTCCCCTGTACCCGGGCTCTGCCAATGTTCCTGCCCATGTTCCAAAACGCCGACCAGGGTTTTGATGACATCACCCAGTCGTCCATCTCAAAGTCCTTGGAGCAGCTCGCGCTGGAGGTTGAAGTGGTATGCCGCTCCAGCTCTTTTATAGCCTGACCTACGGCGCTGTTCTCTTGCAGGTCCAGGTACCACGATCTTGCTACATGCAGCCAATGACTGCTTCATTATCTGAAGAATTGCAAATGGAGCTGAACACTGTGCAATCACATCAATGAGAAGCCCAATTTATGAGATTATGATTGTGGAAGGCTATTGATGACAGTGGAATCTAGACACCGCCCTGCGGAACTTCTGCTGCCATGACTTGGGATCGAGATAATTGGCCTTCAGTGGCCACAACCATCTTTCTTTATGTCAGGCATGACTCTAGCCACTGGGGAGTTTTCCCTGTGATCCCCATTGACTTGAATTTTACTTGGACACCTTGGTGCCACACTCCGTCAAGTGCTGGATTAATATCAAGGGCAGTCACTTTCACTTCATTTCTGGAATTCAATTTGCCTCCATGTTTGGACCAATGAGATCTGGAGCAAAATGGTTTTGGCGGAATACAAACTGAGCATTGTTGACAACTCCTTCCATCACTTTGCTGATGATTCAGAGTAGGCTGATGGGATGTAATAGGCTGGGTTGGATTTTTCCTGCCTTTTGTGGACAGGTAAATTCTAATGTTGTAGTTGTACTGAAGGTACAGGTGATTCTAGAGCACAATTTGTCAGCACAATAGCCAGAATATTGTCAGGGCCTATAGCCTTTGCAGTGTCCAATGCTGTTGATTGTTTCTTGATGTCACATGAGTGAATCAAATTGCCTGAAGACTGGCATCAATTTAGATGAAGGAATTGAATGTAATATCTCCAAGTTTGCAGATGACACTAAGTCAGGTGGCGATGTGAGCTGTGAGGGGGACGCTAAGAGGCTGCAGAGTGACTTGGACAGGTTAGGTGAGTGGGCAAATGCATGGCAGATGCAGTATAATGTGGATAAATGTGAGATTATCCACTTTGGTGGAAAAAACATGAAGGCAGAATATTATCTGAATGGTGACAGATTAGTAAAAGGGGAGGTGCAATGAGACCTGGGTGTCATGGTACATCAGTCATTGAAGGTAGGCATGCAGGTACAGCAGGCAGTGAAGAAGGCAAATGGCATGTTGCCCTTCATTGCTAAGGGATTTGAGTATAGGAGCAGGGAGGTCTTAATGCAGTTGTACAGGGCCTTGGTGATGCCTCACCTGGAATAATGTGTTCAGTTTTGGTCTCCTAATCTGAGAAAGGACGTTCTTGCTATTGAGGGAGTGCAGCGAAGGTTCACCAGACTGATTCCCAGGATGGCAGGACTGACATATGAGCAGAGACTGGATCGACTGGGCCTGTATTCACTGGAATTTAGAAGAATGAGAGGGGATCTCATAGAAACATATAAAATTCTGACGGGACTGAACAGGTTAGATGCAGGAAGAATGTTCCCGATGTTGGGGAAGTCCAGAACCAGGGGTCACAGTCTAAGGATAAGGGGTAAGCCATTTGGGACCGAGATGAAGAGAAACTTCTTCACTCAGAGTTGTTAACCTGTGGAATTCTCTACCATAGAAAGTTGTTGATGCCAGTTCATTAGATATATTCAAGAGAGAGTTAGATATGGCCCTGATGGCTAAAGGGATCAAGGGGTATGGAGAGAAAGCAGGAAAAGGGTACTGAGGTGAATGATCAGCCATGATCTTATTGAATGGTGGTGCAGGCTCGAAGGGCCGAATGGCCTACTCCTGCACCTATTTTCTATGATTCTATGGTGGGAATCTCAGAAGGAAGCCAAGAAGGATCATCCTCTCAGTACTTCTAGTTGAAGATGGTTGTGAACATTTCAGTCTCATCTTTTGCACTCACAGCACGGAGGATAGGGGTTTTCATGAAGCCGCCTCCCAATATTTGTTCAATTGTCGACCAACATTCGCGACTGGATATGGCAGGACTGCACAGCTTTGACCAGATCTGTTGGTCGAGGGATCGCTTAGCTTTGTCTATAGCATGCGGTTTCCGCTGTTTAGCATGCATTTAGTCTTGTGATATAGTTTCACATGGATGGCACCTCATTTTCAGGTATGCCTGGTGCAGCTCCTGGAATGCTGTTCTACACTTCTCATTTAACCTGTGTTGGTCATCTGGTTCAATGGTGACGGCATAGTGAGGGATTTGCCAGGCCATAGGGATGGAGTGTGGAAGGGGAGGAGTCCTGCTGCATCTGTGCGGGGTGTTGGTGGGGCCGCACCTACAGTGCTGCGTGCAGTTTTGGTCTCCGTGTTTGGGGGTGTGCTTGCATTGGGGGCTGTTCAGGAGGTGTTCACTGGAGATGAGGGGGTTGACTTATGAAGGTGGGTTAGGCCTGTACTCATTGGAGTTCGGAGGAGTGAGGGGTGATCTTGTCGAAATGTGTGGGATGGTGGCGGGGGGCTCGATGGGATAGGTGCGGAGGGGATGTTTCCATTCATGGAGGGGGGGTGCTGGAACTGGGGGACATGGTCTCGGAGTGGGGGGTCGCCCATTTGGAACTGGGATGGGGAGAATTTCTTCTTGGGGGTTGTGGGTCTGTGGGGTTCTCCACCCTGGAGAGCAGTGGAGGCTGAGTCATTGAGTGTGTTTGGGGCGGGGGTGGTCAGATTATTGGGTGGTGTGGGAGTGAAGGATTGTGGGGAGTGGGCGGGGGTTGGGGCGGAGTCCGTGATCGGATCAGCCATGGCCTTGTTGGGTGGCGTAGCGGGCTCGAGGGGCCGGGTGGCTCACTCTGGCTCCTATTTCTTTTGTTATGTTCTCTGAACACCAACACTTCCTAATCGAGAAACTGAACTAACGTTTCAGGTTGATGATATTTTGTCAGAACATATAAAGAACAGATCTTGCAGCTCAAAACTAGGCATCCATGAGGCCCTGTGGGTCATCATCATCAGCAGAATTGTATACCATCACAATCTGTAACTTCAAGGAATGGCAATATTGACCTATTGACTGTCCAAAATGGACACATTTCCATATTCAAAAAGGGTGTATAATATGGTTCAGTTGGATTCAATTGCAACATAGAATCATGAAATCTTACAGCATAGCAAGAGGCCATTTGGCCTGTCATGCCTGTGCCGGCTCTTTGAACATGGACAGGTTCATCGATATTTGAGATTAATGATTGCTGATAGAATAGAAAGACGTAGAGAAATTGGCTTACTATATTCTCCAGCCATAAATTTGAGAACCTTAAAAGGCTGAAATTTTCTGAATTCCATTACGATTGAACAACAGTGCTCACTATCTCAAATTATGACAACTCAGCACTTTTTGTTCAGTCTGGATTTCTATTCTCTTTAATGGAGCATGTCACTGCAATGCATCTTTTAAAATCTATATTGGTCATTTGCTGATCCAAAAGCCAAACATGTGCCTTTGTGGTTTAAATATACAGTCTAATCTCCAATGAGAATCAAAGAAATGCACAATCTTTGAAAACACTGGAACATGAAACATCTGTGCATGTTCAAGGGGCGTCTGTTAGCGAAGGAAAAACATTTGGTGTGATTATTGACAATTTCAATTCCGGTCAGTATGAAGCTGTTATTGACAAAACTAATCGATTACTAAACTGCGTCTCAATGCCATTTGATTATAAGTTGAAGCAATCTATTCTAACCTTGCACTATGGCAATTTTCAGAATAATGTGTGCATTTTTGGGCACCTCACCTCCAGTAAGACATTGATACGGGGAAGATTCAGAGCAGGACAACAAGGGTCATTGTGGGGATTAGTCCCCTAACTTATGAAAGAAACTCAGAGCTGAACTTGTTTTCGGTTGAGAGAACCGCTGAGAGGCGGCGATAATGTGGATCTAACAACTTGTATTTATCTAGTCACCAAGGCACTTCGCAGGAGCATAATTATACAAAATTGACACTGTCAATTTGGTGAGGGGTGACCAAAGCTTGGTCAAAGAGGTGGTTTTTAAGGAGGAGAGGAAAATGGAGGGGTGGGGGAGGGGGTGAGGGATTTAGGAAGGGAATTCCTGAGCATGGGACTTAGATGGCTGATCAATGTAGCAAAGGGAGTGGGGGATGCAAAAGAGGACACAGTTGGAGAAATGCAGAGTTCTTGGAGGCCTGGAGAAGGGAGATAGTGAGGGGTGAGGCCATGAAGAGAATTAAACTCAAAGATGAGAGTTTCCCGCCCACAATTTAGTAGACACATAGAGGAAACTCCCAGCAAAAGCAGTTAGGCTATTTCCATGAATGCTTTAAATAAAGAACTGGATGCATAACTGATTGAGAATGGGATTAAAGGTTAAAGAATAAGTATAAGCTGAGATGATCAAATATTCCACAGGATACAAATGATTTCTGCATTGCTGGAGCTTGGGAGGGTGTTATCTCTGGAGGGCAGGCAGCCAGGGTGGAATAGTAGGGATGCGAGGTGGCTAAATATTTTAGCATTAGCTTGAGTAAAATTGGGAATCAGAGTTTTTGATGTAGAATTTTCCCTCGGGTAAACTAATGGGTGGGGTCATGATGTGGTAAGAACAAGCTTGCATTTAGACTATCACATCCTCAGGATGTTGAAAAATGTTTCACAAGTAATGAATTACTTTTGAAGTGCAGTCACTGTTGTTATTTAGTCAAAGGCTGCAGCCAGTTTACACACAGCAAGGTCCCACAACCAGGATGCAAAATATATGGTAAATGTTAGCCAGGACACCACGGGAGCACACTGTTCTCAAATGATACCATGGGATCCTTTACATCCACCTCAACAGACCGATGGGGCCTTGGTTAATGTTTCAGACAAAAGACAATGGCCTCAAAAATCCACAGGCTGTCTATCCCAGCATAAGTACCAGGATGCACCCGCTGGTGACATCTGGGATGTTACTCAACAACAGCAGTGGTGGGTGCCCATGCCATTAAGGGTGCATCTCAGCTGCCTTCCAGTTGGAACAGATCAGGAATCCCAGGGTAGGATTCCCAGTCGGGAGATACAACTCTCCAGAAAGGTGTAATAAATATCCCCAGGGGTCAAAGATTTTCTAAAAGTTTTTTTAAATCTTCACAGGTCCAGACCATGATTTCTATCAGCTGGCAGGCCAGCCTTCACTTGCCGTATTCATAACCCAGTCTAAATTGCAGCGCTCTCACTGCACTTACTGCAGGAGCGCTGTGGAAGAGGGACTGATTTACAGCATCTCTCAAAATGCAGCATTCCCTTAGTACTGCAATGTAATATCAGCCCAAAATGTTGTGCTCAGGTCCAAGAGGGCAGCTTGAACCTATGTCCTTCCGACTGAGATTTTTCTGTACAAAGGGTCACTTGAAAGAGATTAAAATCATCAGATAGAGGAGTGCTTTCAAAGTTAAATACTCTGGCCCGAAAATTGTGGCCAGAGGTTTCCTGCGGGCGGATGCCTCCGACGAAAAATGTTTTTCCCGAAAGTACCTGGTGGCCCCGGATGTCCGAGGCCTAGCTGCGCAGCCCAGCATATGGGCTCACGCATCCCAGGAACATAAGCGCAACCTGGGATCACGTGGGTCTGGACCACCAATGAACATGGAGTATCCTCATTGATAATAATAGGAGCTCTGTTTGTATGAGCTCCCATTACTATCAATGAGAATACCCCCAAAAACAGAGAAATACAACATAAATAAAAAAACTCATATTTAAAATTAATTGAAATTGAATTTAATTAAAGGTTCTAGGGAAGAAAAAAAATTGGACTTTTTTTAATATGTTTTAATAGGGTTAAAAATAAACTTACCTTGATGTACAGGGTTTTTAATATAAAAATTAGTGATGAAATTAATTTTTTCTATCTTTTAAAACTCTCACGCTGATAAAAGTAGGCGATATGCCTGCTTTTACCAGGCATAAGAGTTTGAAGAACATTCGCTGGGCAGGAGTTGGGCAAAATCTCTGCACGCGCATGTCCTTTTCCCAGGGATGCATGTGATATTTTGACAGTTCGCAAATACCGGTTCTCGCTGCATGCGCATTGCTAGCTGAGAACCAGCATTTGCGAGACCTCTTCGGGTGTGTACGCACATTGTACGTACCCGGGAGGTCACAATTTACGGCCCTCTCTCTTATATATTGGGGATGGGGAGAAATGAGTAAATAAGCTTCTGCTTGTTCTCTAGCCACCGACTCTATCCTTCTCCCTGGCCATTGTCTGAGACTGAACCAGACCATTCACAACCTTGGCCTTCTATTTGACCCTGATTTGAGCTTCCGACCCATATCTGTGCCATCACCAAGAGTGCCTACTTCCATCTCTGTAACATCACCCGTCTTCACCTCTCAGATCATTTGCTGCTGAAACCATCATCCATATCTCTTTTACCTCTAGACTCGACGATTCCAATGCTTTCCTGGTCGGTTTCTCATCTTCGGCCCTCCATAAATTTGAACTTATCCAAAACTTTGCTGCCCGTGTCGTAACTCGCACCAAGTCCCGTTCACCCATCACCCCCGTGCTCAGTGACATTGGCTCCCAGTCCGGCAACGCCTCGATTTTAAAATTCTCATCCTTGTTTTTAAATACTTCCGTGGTCTTGCCCCTCCCCATCTCTGTTATCTCCTCCAGCCCTATAACAGGCCGAGATCTCTACGTTGCTCCAATTCTGCTCACATTCACAATTTTAATTGCTCCACCATTGCCAGCCGTGCCTTCAGCTGCTTAGGCTCTAAGCTCTGGAATTCCTTTCCTAAATCTGTCTGCCTCTCTATCTCTCTCTTCTCTTTTAATATACTCCTTAAAACCTATCTCTTTGGCCAAACTTTTGATCATGGTCCTAATATCTCCTTATGTGGCTCAGTGTCAAATTTTGTTTGATAACTCTCCTGTGAGTGCCTTAGGATGTTTTACTATGTTAAAGGTGCTATTTCAATGCATATCGTTGTGAGAAACTATTATCTTATAACCCTCAATATCAGTCCTACTGTATCAAATCTGAAAGCTGGAACTACATTTAAACCCTCCTTATGGACTGTCCTGATAGCTTATGTGAGCAAATGCACTATGTGATTGTGAACTGAGTCATACAGATCAGGAAAGTGCCAGTCTGATCCCTTAAGCGGAGTTGGATGATCTCAAGCAGTGTGGAAGTAGGAATACTCGCTAATATATATGTAAAGCAGTTATCTCCACTCCCATTTTCATTTATGTTAAACTGTCCCCGTGAGGTAAAAAAAATAGCATTTCATTTGTCAGGTTAATCATAGGCTGGTATCCTATTTTGGGCAGTGATCTAGCTTAGCATGTTTGAACATTGATGCAAATACCCACTCTGAAATACAAATTTCAGCTGCATCACTATGGGGAAGCCAGAGCAGAGTCCACATGCTTCTGCACAGTAATGAATGGACAATTGATGGAAGAGTCGTCCCTATGCTAAGTTATTCATCTTGGCCAGCAGAGCAGCATATGCGGAGTAGATCATTTGCCCAATTTCTAAGCCTGGATGACGCGGAGGTCCAAGCAAAATAAGATGCAAACATACGAAACTGTTGGGCAGAAATGTTGGCTTCTTTTCCCGTCCCTGCATCGTTACCTCTGGTGTCCCCCAAGGATCTATCCTTGGCCCCCTCCTAGTTCACATCTACATAGAAACATAGAAAATAGGTGCAGAAGTAGCCTGCACCACCATTCAATATGATCATGGCTGATCATGCAACTTCAGTACCCCATTCCTGCTTTCTCTCCATACCCCTTGATCTCTTTAGCCGTAAGGACCACATCTAACTCCCTTTTGAATATATCTAACGAACTGGCCTCAACAACTTTCTGTGGTAGAGAATTCCACAGGTTCACAATTCTTTGAGTGAAGAAGTTTCTCCTCATCTCGGTCCTAAATGGCTGACCCCTGGTTCTGGACTTCCCTAACATTGGGAACATTCTTCCTGCATCTAACCTGTCCAATCCTGTCAGAATTTTATATGTTTCTATGAGATCCCCTCTCATTCTTTTAAATTACAGTGAATATAAGCCTAGTCGATCCAGTCTTTCTTCATATGTCAGTCCTGCCATCCCGGGAATCAGTCTGGTGTACCTTCGCTGCATTCCCTCAATAGCAAGAATGTCCTTCCTCAGATTAGGAGACCAAAACTGTACACAATATTCAAGATGTGGCCTTACCAAGGCCCTGTACAAGTGCAGTAAGACCTCCCTGCTCCTATACTCAAATCCCCTAACTATGAAGGCCAACATGCCATTTGCCTTCTTCACCGCCTGCTGTACCTGCATGCCAACTTTCAGTGACTGATATACCATGACACCCAGGTCTCATTGCACCTCCTCTTTTCCTAATCTGTCACCAGATAATATTCTGCCTTCCTGTTTTTGCCACCAAAGTGGATAATCTCACATTTATCTACATTATACTGCATCTGCCATGCATTTTCCCACTCACCTAACCTGTCCAAGTCACCCTGCAGCCTCTTAGCATCCTCCTCACAGCTCACACTGCCACTCAGCTTAGTGTCATCTGCAAACTTGGAGATATTACATTCAATTCCTTTGTCTAAATCATTAATGTATATTGTAAATAGCTGGGGTCCCAGCACTGAACCCTGTGGTACCCCATTAATCACTGCCTGCCATTCTGAAAAGGACCCGTTTATTCCTACTCTTTGCTTCCTGTCTGCCAACCAGTGCTCTATCCACATCAATTCATTACCCCCAATACCATGTGCTTTAATTATAACACTAATCACTTGTGTGGGACCTTGTCAAAAGCCTTTTGAAAGTCCAAATACACCACATCCACTAGTTCTCCCTTGTCCACTCTACCAGTTACATCCTCAAAAAATTCTAGAAGATTTGTCAAGCATGATTTCCCTTTCATAAATCCATGCTGACTTTGACTGATCCTGTCACTTCTTTCCAAATGTGCTGATATTACATCTTTAATAATTGATTCCAACATTTTCCCCACTACCGATGTCAGGCTAACCGGTCTATAATTCCCTGTTTTCTCTCTCCTTTTTTAAAAAGTGGGCTTACATTAGCTACCCTCCAATCCATAGGAACTCTTCCAGAGTTTATAGAATGTTGGAAAATGACCACCAAAGCATCCACTATTTCTAGGGCCACTTCCTTAAGTACTCTGGGATGCAGACTATCAGGCCCTGGGGATTTATCGGCCTTCAATCCCATCAATTTCCCTAACACAATTTCCTGACTAATAAGGATTTCCTTCAGTTCCTCCTTCTCACTAGACCCTCGGTCCCCTAGTATTTCCGGAAGGTTATTTGTGTCTTCCTTAGTGAAGACAGAACCAAAGTATTTGTTCAATTGGTCTGCCATTTCTTTGTTCCCCATTATAAAGTCACCTGATTCTGACTGCAAGGGACCTACATTTGTCTTCACTTGACATCATCCGAAAACACAGAATCGGTTTCCACATGTACGCTGATGACACGCAGCTCTACCTCAATATCATTTCTCTCAACTCCTCCATGCTCACTAAATTGTCAGACTGCTTGTCCGAAATCCAATTCTGGATGAGCAGAAATCTTCTCCAATTGAATATTGGGAAGACCAAAGCCATTGTTTTCGGTCCCCGCCACAAACTCCGTTCCTAGCCACTGACTCCATCCCTCTCCCCAACTTCTGTCTGATACTGAACCAGACTGTTCAAAACCTTGATGTCATATTTGACCCTGAAATGAGCTTTCGACCACATATCTACAGCATAATTAAGACCACCTATTTCCACCTCCGTAACATTGCCCGTCTCCCCCCTTGCCTCAGCTTATCCGCTGCTGAAGCCTTCATCCATGCCTTTGTTACCTCTAGAATTGATGATTCCAATGCACTCCTGGCTGGCCTCTTATATTCTACACTACGTAAACCAGTGGTGATCCAAAACTCGGCTGACCATGTCCTAACTTGCACTAAGTTCCGCTCACCATCACCCCTGTGCTCACTGACCTACATTGGCTTCTGGATAAGCAACGCCTTGATTTTAAAATTCTCATCCTTATTTTCAAATCCCTCCATGGCCTCACCCCTCCCTATTTCTGTAATCTTCTCCAGCCTCACAACCCCGCTGAGATGTCTGTGCTCCTCTAATTCTGCCCTCTTGAGCATCCCTGATTATAATCGCTCAACCATTAGTGGCCGTACCTTCTGTTGCCTAGGCCCCAAGCTCTGGAATTCCCCTAAACCTCTCCACCTCTCTACCTCTCTTTCCTCCTTCAAGATGCTCCTTAAAACCGACCTCTTTGACCAAGCTTTTGGTCACCTGCGCTCATTTCTACTTGTGCGGCTCGGTGTCAAGTTTTTATCTCATAATACTCCTGTGAAACGCCTTGGGACATTTCACTACGTTAAAGGCGCTATATAAATACAAGTTGTTGTTGTTGAAAAGACCAGCTGGTCCGTAAATCCTGCCCCACGCCATGATGACTGGAGCATCATGACTAAACCTACGCCCTCTTCCCCACCCTCTCTGCCCCACCCCAGTAGCCATGTAATCTCCTAACATTCTATTATTGAAAACAATAATGTGGGTGTATGTATATAGTTTCTTAAATAAGTGAGCATGGTGAACTTTAACCGAATAGACCACTATTACTGGATAGCCATCATAAATATATTTTTTAAATTAGATATCTGTTAGTCATTTCACACTTGCAAAATACAGCTGACATAATATTTAAGTTCTTTTTCATGATGAGTTTGATCTTGTGAAATAAAAAGTGACAGTGCTAACATATGTTCTCTATTACTTAATGGATAATTGGGTTTAATTATCAATCATTGGGCCCATTAGTTTATAAATGAAATGCTGTGGCATTTTGAAATGTAAAGTTGTTATTATTCATCTGATTTAGTCTACCATGTAGCTTGAATTCTTTAAGAAAAGGTTTATAGTTTGAATAATTAAGATCTGCAGTCTTATTTATATTAAGATTTTGTCAATAAGTCTAAAGTATGTTTATCCTTTATTTGAGATTCACATTCCACCAGTACAAAATGATTTGTACACTTTTTCATTCCAAATGTTATCTGAACTAAGAAGAAATCTGTTCAGGAAAGTAATTTGAATTTAAAGTAATTCATATTGTGAAAAGATGGGATTCTTTGATAACAGAATTCATGTTTTTTGCTCACTGGTGGAAAATGCATTATTTTCTGCATAGATAATGAAATAATTTGTATTTATTTAGCCCCTTATCATGTCTCCCGGTTATCCCGAAGTCTTGACATCCAATGACTTATCTAGCCAAACAGAGCAGCAAGTTGCGCACAGCATGGTCCTACAAATATCATCATCTTGCTTCCACTTTTAAAATGAGTCCTTAGGTGGCTGAACAGTCCAATACGAGAGCTACAGTTCCTGTCACAGGTGGGACAGATAGGCGTTGAGGGAAGGGGTGGGTGGGACAGATTTGCTGCACGCTCTTTCTGCTGCCTGCGCTTGATTTCTGCATGCTCTCGGTGATGAGACTCGAGGTGCCCAGCGTCCTCCCGGATGTACTTCCTCCACTTAGGGCGGTCTTTGGCCAGGGACTCCCAGGTGTCGGTGGGGATGTTGCATTTATCAGGGAGGCTTTGAGGGTGCTCTTGTAACATTTCCTTTGCCCACTTTTGGCTCAATTGCCATGAAGGAGTTCCGAGTAGAGAGCTTGATTTGGGAGTCTTGTGTCTGGCATGCGAACAATGTGGCCTGCCCAGCGGAGCTGATCAAGTGTGGTCAGTACTTCAATGCTGGGGATGTTGGCCTGGTTGAGGACGCTAATGATGGTGCATCTGTCCCCCAAGGGGATTTGTAGGATCTTGCAGAGACATCATTGGTGGTATTTCTCCAGCGACTTGAAGTATCTACTGTACATGGTCCATGTCTCTGAGTCATACAGGAGGGCAGGTATTACTACAGTCCTGCAGACCATGAGCTTGGTGGTAGATTTGAGGGCCTGGTCTTCGAACACTCTTTTTCTCAGGCGGCCGAAGGCTGCACTGGCGCACTGGAGGTGGTGTTGAATCTCGTCATCAATGCTTGCTCTTGTTGATAAGAGGCTCCCGAGGTATGGGAAATGGTCCATGTTGTCCAGGGCCGCACCGTGGATCTTGATGACTAGGGGGGGCAGTGCTGTGCGGCGAGGACTGGCTGGTGGAGGGCCTTTGTCTTATGGATGTTTAGCGTAAGTCCCATGCTTTTGTATGCCTCAGTAAATACGTCGACTATGTCCTGGAGTTCAGCCTCTGTATGTGCACAGATGCAGGCATCGTCTGTGTATTGTAGCTCGACGACAGAAGTTGGGGTGGTCTTGGACCTGGCCTGAAGATGGCGACAAACAGCAAATGAGTTGAATGACCAGACAGTTTGTAAGAATAAAATTGTATGTTAATGATAGAATTATGATATGTGATGGACTCGAGACTGTTGACATGGGATGTATGAAATAGAGATGAATTTGGTGTGCATGTATAAATGTCGAAAGTGCAGATTATAATGGTGCCCTTTTTGGGACTGCGTGTGGCTGCAGGATTGGAAGACCTAACGGCTTTCAGCTGTCATGTCGGAAAGCAAGGGGTGATCGACACAGGCAGGCTGCGATTTGAACTCAAGCTCCCATCAAAGGAAACTCACAAATACAAAATGGATACAGAATGGATCTTAACAGAGAAAGGACATTAAGTTCAAATCTCTTCTGGGCGGAGCTTAAGGAAACGGCGTGAAACTTAACAAAAGCAAGCATGACTTTCAGGGTAAACAAACCCATCGAAACTCACCAAACTAGCAGACCCATTAAAAGGTGTTAATACAAAAACGATTAACTTGATCAAGAAACGGCACCAGTTTATGTAGACAGGCACATGAGTAAGGAAAGCCAATTAAAGAACTGGCATGAAACTAAGACCCAATCCTGGGGTTTTACTGATTTATGCTAGAGACAATGGACTTAAAAGATATAAAAAAAAGGAACCCAAAGCCTGCTCACTCTCTCTTGATGACCACGTGGCAAAGCAGGAAGTCTCCCTCTACAAACCAGACCAAGAAGCAAGGAAGAAGACCGCGAACTTTGTTTGACTCAGAGGGAAATATACGTCTGTTTAAATCATTACCTTACTTATTATAATTAAGTAGAGTCCATAGGATACAAGTAGACTGTTGTTTTATCTGATAGGCTACCTGCTTGTGTGTGTGTTTAATAAACTTATTCCAAATTGTTTTAAAAGAATTGGTCTTGCTGTCAATTTAATGCCAGAGAGAGAAAATCTTACAAGTTTATTTTTGTTGGTGTTGGCCTAAATGTTGGCCTAAACACAGGGAGAACTCACTGCTCTGTTTGAAATAGTGCTATAGCATCATTATTTGTTAAATCTGGAGACAATGCACTGATGTATGCTGTTGCTATAGCAATTTTCCCTTCATTGTGTATCATTACAATGAAGAGAATGCTTCTTAAATTGAAACTTTACTGTTTGGGTATGCTTTTTTGACTTTGTAATTCAAAACCTAGCCCATAATCATATTGATTACATCTGAATATGTCATGGAACTAATGTAAGTAGTTAATTCCTTTTTAACAGGCTGGATGCACAGGGTTGAAGTTTGGAAGGACAGTAATAGATTCAGATTATTCAATACATTAGAGAATACTATAAGGACTGAGGGAAGCTCATCTCGCGAACAATCAGGGCTGATTGATGTCCTGCATTTTCACTCCAGTGCCATGGGCTTATTCACCTCCCTTAAGTGACTACCCAAGTTAAATAAGTTGGACACAAACCACAAGTCTGAAAATTGTTCATGGCCTGTTGAAAGAAGCAGACCTAATAGATTGAATGATGCAACTCGTCCAAATGAGATAGGTGATTTCGGTGATGGACAGCCCTAGGAATCAAAATGGTGACTTGGTGGGAACTGAATTCTAAACTGCTTGAGCTATTGGGCTGCCCACAATTAGCTCATACTCAGCATTTCAGAATCCCTTTTCTAACCTTGTTTAAACTGTGATAAAGTCCATTACAGTCACAAACCATAAATTGAATAAAACAATTTTACAATTGATGTGACCATTTTTAAGAACTGTTTATTTTGTTGATGAATGTTCTTGTTCATTCTCAGCCATTACATTTGGAGACAATGCATTGATGCATGTTGCTATATCAGCACTAGCAATAAATAAATTACAGTGCATTTTATTCAATCAATAATCAGTGCACAATACAAATGTCCTATTAGCATTTAGTTATTTTCAGCAATGTTCCTTTCATTGTGCATCATTAAATTGAAGCTGAATGCCTCTTAAACTGAAACTTTATTATTTTTTGTTATACCTTTCTTTGACTATATCCAATAGATATAATTGTTTCATTCTTTGGATGTCATAATATGATTATGGACAAAAATAGTTTGAAAATACTACCAGTTGAACTATGAATTTCCATGTAATGCAGAGGGCTTGAAATAAGGTAAAATTGTCCACAATTGCATCAATATAGCAGAAGATGTTATAGCTGTAAGCTGTTTTCCCATCAAGATAGCTGATGTGCATTTTCTAGCATTATCAATATATGGATATTAGCAAAAACTATTCAAAATGGTAAATGACTGTTCCGATCTGCTAAAGAACATACAAAAATCAGGGGGCAAAAACAGATCTTGAAAGCAAAGTCCATTTGGCAAATAAACTGCAATAGATTAGTGACTTGATGATCTAACCTGCTTTAATGCCTTTCCATTAAAAGCATCCAGTAACACAGACAGAAACAATGTTATTGTAATTGTGAAAGAAATTCATTGAGATTGGTTGCTATATCAATTATACAGCACTCACAGGTATCAAGTTCTTGTGGACAACAGCCATTACTCCTGTTTAAGATAGAAAACACAGTAATGTCCTGAGAAGCTGATAAATCCCTAGTAGTCTTTGATTAGGAGCCTTAAAATAAACTGGACTTACCAAAGGCAATGCTTCTGATCAAGCTAATCAAAATTGCAACTAGGAAGAGAACAACGTAACATTTGTACCTTCGATGATTACTTCTGTCAATTAAAGTTTGATAATCCCAATCATGGGTCCCAGATAATCACAGAAACCACCAATCATGAAACTGAAAGAAACAGGAAGAGACTGCTGAAGCTGAATTCGGATCTAAGTAACCCTACAGCTTCCATCCTATCATTCTGCCTAGATTTGAATCCATGCTCCAGAACTGAAAGGAGACTGACCAAAAACAGCATCCAGCTGGTCCTTCCTCCATCAAGCTTTGTACTGCAGGTATTATCTGTTACTGTTATTTTGTGGAAAAGTTTAAAATATGGAAGGAGAGAAGACTAATCCAATTATAGAAAGTTGAATGCGATGTCCTCATCCTAATAATGCAATCCATTATCTTTGGCCCTAATATTTTGGTCATGCAGCTTGAAAAAAGTTATAATACATAAAGTATAAGGAGCAACTTTGTAGGTCTGTGAACCTATCTCTCAAGCGTGCAACAGCATTCCATTTTGCCAGTGAAAATGTCACTTCCTCCCCTCTCCATACATTGCTATTATATTTTCCATATCAGTTCATCAGCTAATTAAAAAATATGATTGTTTTAGAATGAAATGATGATTCATTCTTTCAGTGATTAGTTCGCAATGACTTAAAAACCACGGAAGCTTTATTTCACACTAGCACTTAGGCTATTATACTTAAACGGGTTCGCTACCACTCCTACACTCTGTCCCAAAACTCAGAAACAAACACAAATATTGTAATTGTGATTATTAATTTCTACAGATTGCTTGACTTGGTTTCCTGTTGTGTCGCACAAACCACAGAAAACAGAGACCTGAAGATGCAGTTTCAACAGCCATGATCATTCATTGTGTGATCTCATTAGTTGTAGATCGTGTCATTATCGTTAGAATCAAAATGTAAGATTGACTTGTTTTTCCTCGAGCTGAATTTTAGGGCGTTAGTCAATAAATGGTGCCTGGAGCTTGATCTGTAGAAAATAATTATCACCAATTCGTACGAATGTATAACCATCAGTTGGAGAGTATCCTATCAGTTTTGACTATGGACCCCCTGACTTACTCACATAGCTCTGAGTCGTATCACTATAGAGGAGTTCATACACCCAAGAACACTTTCACCAGCTAATGGACTGGGGAGCAATAGGCCCAGATTTCTTTCCCACTCTCCCCATTTAATGAACCTCTTTGAATCTATACAATGGATATATTAAGTGACAGTAGTTTGCTAGTACCTCTGATTAAAATCATTATCATCTTCTCCCCAAATCCTGGTGCATCTTGTTCACAGAGGCATATTATCTTCATTTGCAAAACTCAGCTGCAAATTCAAAGTGTTACCTCGATCATTGATCGGTTAATGCACTGCTGTAGTATATGATCAATAATAAGTCATGGTTGTAATGGGATTTTGACATGATATTTCTCGCCTAATGTAGTATTATTTTTCTATACCTCTGTGTGTCTATTTCAATACCCTGTGTAGGCTTGCAGTGCCTGTCAATCCCTCCAGGGCTTCTGAGGCGACACATAGGCTATTTTTAGAACAAATACAAATCATGGCAAATCATCGAGTCAGTAGCCACCCAGTGTAAACAGTGCTGATCATTAGCCGGTGTACTGTCGCATTGCATGATGCTTTTTGTTTTCTTATTGTGTGGCTCGAGGCTCCCTTCCATATATGCTGATTGATGTTCAGTCTCCTTGTCCAAGATGCTAATTGTTGCTCAGTGTCCTTGTCCAAGATGTTGATTGTTACTCAGTGTCCTTGTCCAAGATAAGGTCCCATATGGCAGACTGGTCATGAAGGGAAAAGCACTTGAGATCCAGGGCAAAGTGGCAAGTTGGACCCAAAATTGGCATAGAGGTAGGAAGCAAAGAGTAATGGTTGATGGATGTTTTTGTGACTGGAAGGATGTTTCCAGTGGGGTTCCGCAGGGTCCCTTGCTTTTTGTGGTATACATTAATGATCTAGATTTGAATATGGGGGTATGATTAAGAAGTTTGCGGATGCCACTAAAATTGATACTGAAGAGGAAAGTCATGGACTGCAGGAGGATATCAATCCACTGGTTGGGTGGGCAGAACAGTGGCAAATGGAATTTAATTCGGAGAAGTGTGAGGTAATGCACTTGGGGAGGGTTAATAAGGAAAGGGTATACACATTAAACAGTAGGCCACGTAGAAGTGCAGATGAACAAAGAGACTTTGGAGTGCTTGTCCACAGATCCCTGAAAGTAGCAGGCCATGTGAATGGGTTAAGAAGGCATACAGAATGCTTGCCTTTATTGGTTGAGGCACAGAATACAAGAGCAGGGAGGTTATGCTTACATTTTTAATACTCTGGTTAGGCCACAGCTGGAATACTGCGTGCAGTTCTGGTTGCCATATTATAGGAAGGACGTGATTGCACTGGAGAGGGTGCAAAGGAGATTTACGACGATGCTGCCTGGAATGGCGAATCTTAGCTATAAGGATAGATTGGATAGGCTGGGTTTGTTCTCCTTGAAACAGAGGAGGGAGGCTGAGAGGAGACCTAACTGAGGTGTATAAAATTTTGAGGGGCCTGGATATAGTGGACAGCAAGGGCTTATTTCCCTTGGTGGAAGGGTCAATTACGAGGGGGCATAGTTTTAAGGTGGTTGGTGGAAGGTTCAGAGGAGATTTGAGGGGGGCTTCTTCACACTGAGGGTTGTGGGGGTCTGGAACTCACTGCCTGGAAGGTGGTAGAGGCAGAAACCCTCATCATATTTAAAAGGTGCTTGGATGGCACTTAAAGTGCCATAACCTGCAGGGTTACGGACCTAAAGCTGGGAAGTGGGATTGGACTGGACAGCCTCTTGTTGGCTGGCGCAGATACGATGGTAAGTCCTTCAGGGAATCTAATACAGCCAGAGTGGTCTCCTGGACTAGTTCTGGTCGCCTGGATGGGTCGGAGAGGAATTTTCCCAGATTTTTTTCCCCAATTGGCTTGGGTTTTTATCTGCTTTTTTGCCTCTCCCAGGAGATCGTATGGCTCTGGGTGGGATGGAGTGTAAAATGTTGCGATATATGGAGTATCGCAGTTGTGGGAGGCGGACTGTTTGGTCTAGATGCTCTTTACCTGCCAGCCATTGTTCATTGTTCGTAGGTTTATATGTAACCTCAAGGCTGATGACCGAGGGCCATGTGGCTCTTTGTCAGCCGGCGTGGACATGATGGGCCAAAATGGCCTCCTGCGCTGTAAATTTCTATGTTTCTAAGATGTTGATTGTTGCTCAGTGTCCTTGTCCAAGGTGCTGATTGCAAATCGGTGCCGTTTCACAGGGTGACAACGTCCAACTCGACATCAACAGTACTTGCACAGAATACAATATGGGCTTCGGAGTGCTCCACGTGTATTAAAAGTTCATCACTCCCTATGTAAATGGAGCGAACATATGGATTACATAATCGATTAAAGAATAGCAATCCACTTCGGTACTACCTGCAATTGCCGTCATTTCTCTGGGACGCAGAGTCAAATCAGAATGTGCTGGTATGATTTTTTTTTAACTGTGCGAGGAAAAACACAGAAATTCAAATTGATCACATGAGCACTCACCCTTTGAGCAATGGAAATACTCTGCGTATCAGTTTGAAAATTGTGGGGACATTTGCAAATCGCTCAGGTGACGACAAGTATTTAAATGCTTTTCTTATTTGAAGAAAAATCTCATATTCATATCCCCCTTTCAACGTTACATGAGACTATAAGTCAGTTATGTTTTATTTTTAAATGCCCCAATAATTTGACTGTTCAGTACTTGGCAAGAATGTTTGGGTCCCAAATTTGATCCGCGGTCTTTCACGTGGAAAGGTAAAACCGCGATCAAGGACACGGTGAACCTTGTTGTGTTGGAAGCGGATATTTTTAAACTCTCTGGAGTGGGAACATTCAATAAATAATTCATTGCACCCAGGGCTGCAGTCACTCGCTGATGTCAGCGCTTTCGTGCAAACAGCGAACGGTGCAGAAAGTGGTCAGCGCAGGACTGTGTGTGGGGTGGCTTTAATGGTCGTGTGGAAGAGCGCGTTAAAGACCAACAATGAGTAGTTTGGACAGGAGCCTTGCGTTGCTTTCTGTTGCAGTTGGGATCAGCTTGTTATCCGGTGCTGAGATTAGAAAAACAGCGAAATGTCCATCTCGGTGCAGCTGTACACGGGACTCTATCATGTGTATCGGAACTTCATCTATCCCAAGGATCTCCCCCAATGATTTAACCTCCCTGTAAGTAACCAGAACCGACTGCAGTATATGTTTTGTTTTTCATCTGTTCCTGACTGGGGACGAAGTGACAACCCTCATTACGTCAGCTGGCAGTCAGCACCGCTTTAAATTAAAACCAAATGCAACCACATGCAAGCAGGGAAATGAAGTTTAAATTGAAAGGCAAGTGATAGAGATTGTTTATGTTATTGTGTAATTATATCTCACTGCACTGAGTAATATATGAACAATACGAATGTATCCAAGAAACGAGATGTAAGCGTAGGCCCATACTGAATGTAGCAAAGCTATCCGTGCTGTAAAGCGAGCGTGCAGTCGTAGGCAGTGCAGAATGTTTAACATTATGACAATTTGCTGTTTAACAGTAGTTTTGTAACAGGATCAGACTTAGGCGAGTCATTTTTATGTGTTAATTTAGCTCTTCCAGGGGTCTTTCAGCAGCTGCACGGACTCCGGTGGGAGCTGCTGTCACGGTGCGCTCTGGCCCGGTATTCTTACAGGCTTTCAATCAGCCAGGCTTTAGCAGATAGCTTTCTATTCCCACCAACACCTTTTGTAATAGGTTTGGCTTTTTGTAAGAGACTAGAATATTGCATTAGCTTGGAACAGTTTTTTTCATTGTATGTAAACATGTTATGAGGTTACAGAATCATTTGTGTTGCGAGGAATCTGTGCTCAATATGAAAGTGCAAAGAAAAGGACTTCGAAAAAGAGACTGTTGAACAAAACTGTATAAATGAATCCAGCTTTCTCTGAGCAAGGAAGCCACATAATAAATTACATAAAATAGAAGAAATCAAAGAGTTTCGGAATGGATTCGAAGTGTATTCAAAATAAAAGTCTCACTGCGAGATCTTCAAATCACTTCAGTCACATCAAGGTCAATTTATATTTATTACAAACAATTGCATTCTCTTACTTTTTTGTTGCTTTGTTCTGTTCGCAGGAGTTTGGTAAATGGAAGTTACCGCGAAATAACAGAAGGAATGTTTTCAAACTTGCCGTTTTTGCAACTTCTGTGAGTATTGTACTGCTTTTGTCGGAATGGATGGGGTGTAAACATCCACACTCTCTGGGTAACCCAGTGCAAAAATGTAAGATAAATAACGAAAGATTTGCCGAATTATTAAACATGTTGAGCACATAGAAAGTATGAATGTGAAGTATGCATTTCTCAGTAATAGATATAAGTAGAGTCCGATCTTACGATTGACTTTATCCATGAAATCATTGTTTACACTGGGGTGAATAGGTATGAAATCAATTCCCATCGGCTGTGAACATTTTCCCCATTACCTGTCCTTGTATGTGTAACACAAGATAGTTTGTGATCGATCTAGTTTCATAAAGGAGAGGGAGAACTCGGTAAGTGCGTTTAAAATGAAATACAACTGATCATCTTATTTTCCTCAAATGGCTAGCACTCAGTTCCACAGAAAAATCCCTAGGGGGCATAGTCTAAAAATTAGAGACAGACCTTTCAGGAGTGAAATTAGGAAACACTTAGGGTGGCAGAAGTTTGGAGCTCTCTGCCGCAAAAGGCAATTGATGCTAGATCAATTGTTAATTTTAAATCTGAGTTTGATAGATTTTTTTTTTGAACCAAAGGTTATGGGACAAAGGGGGATATATGGAGCTGGGTTGCAGATCAGCCATGATCTAATTGAATGGTGGAACAGGCTCCAAGGATGAAACGGCCTACTCCTGTCCCTATGTTAAATGTACCAATCTCAGCTGACTAGGCAGTTGGCCTTGCTATCGTTGAGAGGGCCATTGCTCTGGGAGCTTTCCCGTAATCCCTACTATGTTTGTCTGTAGATACTTGCTGCCAACTGTTGTCCACACGCACAAATGAAAAATGAATTTTTGAATAAAATCACTGCCCACAAAATCCAAATCCTAGCATGAATTATCATCATTCAGAAAATAAGTAAAGGAAAATTGGTAACATAGGTAAATGCAGCTGTTCAAGAATTTTACAATATGGTAAATAAATATTATAATAATAAAGGAAATAATTGACAAAATAAAAATAAATGATTAGTATAAAACTTTAAGGAATAGAATAGGACTTGGGTGGCAAAAATAAAGACAATGGCCCAGAAATTTCTATGAATCTACCTGGTGGTCCCGGAGGTTCGTAGGCTTGCGGTCCTGGCCCTCGATGTGAAGGCCTATGTAGATGCACATGTATCCCAGGAGCGTATGGGTTTCCTAGGCATCAATGAGATCATGTGGGCCGGCCCAACTTATCAGAGTAGGGTCATCCCCATTCATACTATTGTGAGTTCCATATAAGGAGCTACCATAAATATGAATGGGAATACCCCCCAAAACACAGAAACACTGAAAATAACAACAAAAAAAATCTTATTTTTCAAATTAATAAAAATGGAATTTAATTACTTATTTAAAACAAAAATTAATTTTTAAAAAATTACTTATTTTAAAGAGTCTAAAAATAAACTTACCTTATTTAACAGGATATTAAATGTTTAAATTATTTTATAAAAATGTATTTTTCTGTACTTTAAAAGTCTTATTTTCAGTTGAATAAATTTTTCGAGGAGGTAACCAGGGGGGTCGATGAGGGCAAAGCGTATGATGTGTATATGGATTTTAGCAAATCTTTTGCTAAGGCCCCACATGGCAGATTGGTCATGAAAGTAAAAGCCCATGGGATCCAGGGCAAAGTGGCAAGTTGGATCCAAAATTGGCTCAGAGGCAGGAAGCAAAAGGTAATGGTTGATGGGTGTTTTTGTGACTGGAAGGATGTTTCCAGTGGGGTTCTGCAGGGCTCAGTACTAGGTCCCTTGTTTTTTGTGGTATATATCAATGACTTGGACTTGAATATAGGGGACATGATTAAGAAGTTTGCAGATGATACTAAAATCGGCTGTGTTGTTGCATCATCATTAGCAGTCCCTCAGAATTGAAGACTTGCTTCCACTCCTGAAGCGAGTTCTTTGGTGGCTGAACAGTTCAATATGAGAGCCACAGTCTCTGTCACAGGTGGGACAGATAGTCATTGAGGGAAGGGGTGGGTGGGACTGAATTGCCGCACACTCTTTCCGCTGCCTGCGCTTTATTTCTGCACGCTCTCGACGTTGACACTCAAAGTATTCAGTGCCCTCCTGGATGCACTTTCTCCACTAGGGCTGTCTTTGGCCAGGAACTCCCAGATGTCAGTGGGGATGTCGCACTTTATCAGGGAGGCTTTGAAGGTGTCCTTGTAATGTTTCCGCTGCCCACCTTTGGCTCGTTTGCCGTGAAGGAGCTCCGCATAGAACACTTACTTTGGGAGTTTCATGTCTGGCATGCGAACTATGTGGCCTGCCAGCAGAGCTGACCGAGTGTGGTCAGTGCTTCAATGCTGGGGATGTTAGCCTGGTGAGGACGCTGATATTGGTGCGCCTGTCTTCCGAGGGGATTTGTAGGATCTTGCGGATACATCGGTGGTGATATTTCTCCAGCGACTTGAGGTGTCTGCTGTACATGGTCCATGTCTCTGAGCCATACAGGAGGGCGGGTATTACTACAGCCCTGTAGACCATGAGCTTGGTGGTAGATTTGAGGGCCTAGTCTTCAAACACTCTTTTCCTCAGGCGGCCAAAGGCACTGGTGCACTGGAGGCGGTGTTGAATCTCATCATCAATGTCTACTTTTGTTGATAAGAGGCTCCTGAGGTATATATCAACGATTTAGATTTGGATATAGGGGAGTATGATTAAGAAGTTTGCAGACGACACTAAAATTGGCTGTGTGGTTGATAGTGAAGAGGAAAGTCATGGGCTGCAGGAGGATATCAATCTACTGGTCAGGTGGGCAGAGCAGTGGTAAATGGAACTTAATTCAGAGAAGTGTGAGGTGATGCACTTTTGGAGGGCTAATAAGGAAAGGGTATACACATTAATAGTGTAGATGAACAAAGGGACTTTGGAGTGCTTGTCCACAGATCCCTGAATGTAGCAGGCCAGGTGGATAAGGTGGTTAAGAAGGCACATGGAATGCTTGCCTTTATTGGCCGAGGCATAGAATATAAGAGCAGGGAGGTTATACTTAAATTGTATGATACTTTGGTTAGGCCATAGCTGGAGTACTGCGTGCAGTTTTAGTTACCGCATTACAGGAAGGACGTGATTGCACTGGAGAGGGTACAGAGGAGAATAACGAGGATGTTGCCGGTGTTGTATATGTGGACTTGTATTTACTCTGTACAGCCACCAGAGGGCTCATCCCCTGGAGTCCCAAGGGATCCCATAATTCCTTGGGAGCACAGGTATTTAAGGAGGCTTCACAGGTTGGAGAGGCACTCTGGAGACCTGCAATAAAAGACTACGGTCACACTTTACTTTGAGCTCACAGTGTTCAGTCTGACTCTTTCTCCATACACAACAACTGGCGACGAGATACAGGTAGCGAACCCAAAGATGCAGAGAACAGTTGGCATCCTGGAGAAATTTTCAGAGGGAGATGATTGGGAAACTTTTGTGGAGCAACTCGACCAATACTTCGTGTCCAACGAGCTAGATGGGGAAGAGAGCTATGCCAAACGAAGGGCGATCCTCCTCACCGTCTGTGGGGCACCAATGTATGGCCTCACGAAGAATCTGCTCACTCCAGCGAAACCCACGGAGAAATCGTACGATGATTTGTGCACACTGGTCCGAGAGCATTTGAACCTGAAGGAAAGCGTTCTGATGGCGGGGTACCGGTTCTACACCTACAAAAGGTCTGAAGGCCAGGAAGTAGCGAGTTATGGCGCCGAGCAAAGACGCCTTGCAGGACATTGCGAATTTGAAGGACATTTGGAGCACATGCTCAGAGACTTTTTCATACTTGGCATTGGCCACGAAACCATACTTCACAAACTTTTGACAGTCGAGATCTCAACCTTGAGTAAGGCCACAGCGATCGCCCAGGCATTCATTGCCACCAGTGACAATACGAAGTAAATCTCTCAGCACACAAGTGCTGCTACAAGCACTGTGAACAAAGTGATGTTGTTTTCAAATCATAACGTACAGGACAGGCCACACATATCTGCAGCTGCACGTCCACAGATGACTCAGAGTCCACCATCAAGGGTGATGAATGCAAAGCCATTAACAACTTGTTGGCACTGCGGGGGTGATCATCGTTTCCATTCATGCCGATTCAAAGGATACGGTTGCAAGGGCTGTGGAACAATGGGAAACCTCCAACGAGTGTGCAGGCGAGCTGCTAAGCCTGTTAAACCTGCAAGCCACCATGTTGCAGAGGAGGACAGATCCATGGAGGATCACGATGAACCAGAGCCTCAGATAGAGGAGGCAGAGGTATATGGGGTACACACATTCACCACGAATTGTTCCCCGATAATGCTGAATGTTGAACTAAATGGACTCCCGGTGTCAATGGAGCTGGACACGGGCACGAGGCAGTCCATCATGGGCAAAAAGACTTTCGAAAGGTTGTGGTGCAACAAGGTCCCAAGGCCCCTCTTAACTCCAGTTCGCATGAAACTTAGAACTTACACGAAAGAACTGATTCCTGTAATCGGCAGTGCTACCGTAAAGGTCTCCTACGATGGAGTGGTGCACAAGCTACCACTCTGGGTGGTACCGGATGATGGTCCCACGCTGCTCAGCAGAAGCTGGCTGGGAAAGATACGCTGGAACTGGGACGACATCCAAGCGCTATCGCCCGCTGACGATACTTCGTGTGCCCGGGTCTGAAACAAATTTCCTTCACTGTTCGAACCAGGCATCATGAAATTCCAAGGAGCAAAAGTGCAGATTCACCTAATTCCAGGGGCGCGACCCATCCATCACAATGCGAGAGCAGTACCGTACATGATGAGAGAAAGGGTAGAGATCGAGCTGGACCGGCTGCAAAGAGAGGGCATCATTTCACCGATCTAATTCAGCGAGTGGGCCAGTCCTATTGTCGCAGTCCTCAAGGGAGACGGCACCATCAGAATCTGTGGCGATTACAAAGTAACTATCAATCGTTTCTCCCTGCAGGACCAATACCCACTACCAAAAGCCGACAACCTCTTTGCAGCGCTGGCGGGGAGAAAGACGTTCACGAAGCTGGATCTGACTTGAACCTACATGATGCAGGAACTGGAGGAATCATTGAAGGCCCTCACCTGAATCAACACGCACAAGGGTCTTTTTGTTTATAACAGATGCATGTTTGGAATCCGATCAATGTCGGCGATATTCCAGAGAAACGTGGAAAGTTTACTGAAGTTGGTCCTACACACCGTGGTCTTCCAGGACGATAGCTTGGTCACAGGTCGGAACACAGTCGAGCATCTGCAGAACCTGGAGGAGGTTCTTAGTCGACTCAACTGCGTGGGGTTCAGGTTAAAATGCTCAAAGTGCATTTTCCTGGCGCCTGAAGTGGAGTTCTTGGTAAGGAGAATTGCGGCGGACGGCATCAGGTCCACCAACGCGAAGACGGAGGCAATCGAGAACGCACCGAGGCCACAGAACGTGATGGAGCTCCGGTCATTTCTGGGACTCTTGAACTACTTTGGTAACTTCTTACTGGGTCTCAGCACACTGCTAGAAACATTACATGTCTTACTACGAAAAGGGGACGAATGGGTTTGGGGCAAAAGCCTTTGTAAAAGCGAGAAAATTGTTATGCTCAAACAAATTGTTTGTGTTGTATGATCCATGTAAGCGTTTGGTACTAGCATGTGATCCGTCGTCATCCGTCGTCGTATTGCAACAAGCTAGTGATTTCGGGAAACTGCAACCAGTTGCATATGCATCCAGGAGTCTGTCTAAGGCTGAGAGAGCCTGCAGTTTGATTGAAAAAAAAGCATTAGCGTGTGTCTATGGGGTAAAGAAAATGCATCAATACCCGTTTGGGCTAAAATTCGAATTGGAAATTGACCATAAGCCACTTGTATCCTTGTTTTCCGAGAGTAAAGGGCTAAATACCAACGCATTGGCCCGCATCCAGAAATGGGCGCTCACGTTGTCCGCATACAACTACACCATCCACCACAGGCCAGGCACAGAAAACTGCGCCAATGCTCTCAGTAGGCTGCCATTGCCCACCACGGGGATGGAAACGGCGCAGCCCGCAGATCTAGCCATGGTTATGGAAGCATTTGAGAGTGAGCAATCACCCGTCACTGCCCGGCAGATCAAAACCTGGACAAGCCAGGACCCCTTATTATCTCTAGTCAAACGCTGTGTGCTTCACGGGAGCTGGTCCAGTATCCCAGTGGAAATGCAGGAAGAGATAAAGCCGTTCCAGCGGCACAAAGATGAAATGTCTATACAAGCAGACTGCCTTCTGTGGGGCAATCGAGTAGTGGTCCCCAAGAAGGGCAGAGACACCTTCATCAATAACCTCCACAGTACCCACCCAGGCATCGTAATGATGAAAGCGATAGCTGGATCCCACGTGTGGTGGCCCGGTATCGATGCGGACTTAGAGTCCTGTGTTCACAGATGTAATACATGGTCGCAGTTAAGCAATGTACCCAGGGAGGCGCCGCTAAGTTTATGGTTTTGGCCTTCCAAACCGTGGTCTAGGGTACACGTCGACTACGCAGGCCTGTTCTTGAGTAAAATATTCCTTGTGGTTGTAGACGTGTACTCCAAGTGGATTGAATGTGAGATAACGTCGGCTAGCACGTCCGTTGCCACTACTGAAAGCCTGCGAGCCATGTTTGCCACACAGGAGCTTACCCAATGTCCTGATGAGTGACAACGAGTCATGTTTTACCAGTGCTGAGTTCAAACAATTCATGACCCGTAACGGGATTAAAGATGTCACATCTGCCCCGTTTAAACCAGCGTCCAATGGTCAGGCAGAGAGAGCAGTGCAAACCATCAAGCAAGGCTTAAAGAGGGTAACTGAAGTTTCACTGCAGACTCGCCTATCCCGAGTCCTGCTTAGCTACTGCACAAAACCCCACTCACTCACTGGGATCCCACCTGCTGAACTGCTCATGAAAAGAGCACTTAAGACAAGGCTCTCGTTAGTTCACCCTGATCTACATGAACAGGTAGAGAGCAGGTGGCTTCAACAAAGTGCATACCATGATAATGCAAATGTGTCACGCGAGATTGAAATCAATGATCCTGTATTTGTATTAAATTATGGCCAAGGTCCCAAGTGGCTTTCTAGCACTGTCGTGGCCAAAGAGGGGAACAGGGTGTTTCGGGTCAAACTTTCAAATGGACCCATTCACCGGAAACACTTGGACCAAATCAAACTCAGATTCACGGACTATCCTGAGCAACCCACCTTGGACCCTAGCGTTTTTGATCCCCCAACATACACACCAGTGGCAACCGGCACCATGGTTGACCACGAAGCAAAACCCATCATCCACAGCAGCCCTACAGGGCCCAACACACCAGGCAGCCCAGCAAGGCCAGCTGCACAGCAGCCCAGCGAGGGCCCAATAAATGATTCAACCACAGCAGCTTTCACACCGAGACGATCAACCAGGGCAAGAAGGGCCCCAGATCGACTCACATTGTAAATAGTTACACTATTAACTTTTGGGGTGGGGGCGGGGGAGTGTTGTTATATATGTAAACTTGTATTTACTCTGTACAGCCACCAGAGGGCTCACCCTCTGGAATCCCAAGGGATCCCATAATCCCTTGGGAGCACAGGTATTTAAGGAGGCTTCACAGGTTGGAGACCTGCAATAAAAGACTAAGGTCACACTTTACTTTGAGCTCATAGTGTTCAGTTTGACTCTTTCTCCACACACAACAGCCGGGAGTGAAGAATCTTAGCTATGAAGACAGATTGGATGGGCTGGGTTTGTTTTCCTTGGAACAGAGGAGGCTGAGGGGAAACATAGAAACATAGAAAATAGGTGCAGGAGTAGGCCATTCGGCCCTTCGAGCCTGCACCACCATTTAATATGATCATGGCTGATCATTTTTGCAACTTTAGTACCCCATTCCTGCTTTCTCTCCATACCCCTTCATTCCTTTAGCTGTAAGGCCACATCTAACTCCCCTTTGAATATATCTAACAAACTGGCCTCAACCACTTTCTATGGTTGAGAATTCCACAGGTTCACAATTCTCTGAGTGAAGAAGTTTCTCCTCATCTCGGTCCTAAATGGCTTACCCTTTACCCTTAGACTGTGACCCCTGGTTCTGGACTTCCCCAACATCGGGAACATTCTTCTGCATCTAACCTGTCCAATCCCGTCAGAATTTTATATGTTTCTATGAGATCCCCTCTCATTCTTCTAAATTCCAGTGAATATAAGCCTAGTCGATCCAGTCTCATTGAGGAAACCTCATTGAGGTGTATAAAATTATGAGGAGCTTAGATATAGTGGATAGAAAGGGCCTATTTCCCTTAACAGAAAGGTCAATAACCAGGGGGCATACATTTAAAGTAATTGGTAGGTTTAGAGGGGATCTGAGGGGAAATTTCTTCACGCAGAGGAATGTGCGAGTCTGGAACTCACTGCCTGAAAGGGTAGTAGAGGCAGAAACCCTCACCACATTTTAAAAGTACTTGGATGTGCACTTGAAGTGCCATAACCTACAGGGTTATGGATCTAGAGCTGGAAAGTGGGAATCGGCTGGATAGCCTCTTTTTGGCCGGCATGGACATGATGGGCTGAAATGGCCTCCTTCCGTGTTGTAAACTTCTATGATTCTGTGATTCGTAAGAATTTGAAGGACATTTGCTGGACAAGAGTTGGGCAAATAGCCCAACTCTCCGTCCGCGGAGGCCCTTTACCTTTACATGCGTGTGATCTGTCAAAACCCAGAACTAGTGGGGACGTGCCCGTGGGGAGCGCAATTTCAGGTCCCATCTTTATTGAAGCTGGGTGAGGCTCACCTCCAAAGCTGCCCTTATGTGTCAATAATGACTAAATAAGGTGAAGGCCTAGATTTTGCAGTTGGTATGGTGGCATACTCTCAGTATACCTGCTATGAAATCCACCGCAGATTTGGGATTTCCACATGCGCAAATCCGGGACTTGCGGTCTGTCAACATACGCGTTGTCAAGCCATTCGTGCACACCACGAAAAAGCAATTGCTGGTGCAGAGTTGGGTTATTTGCCCACTGACTGGCCAGCAATTGCGCACCGAAATGTTACGGTTGATGCAAACAGATGCCTGTTTGCATCAGCATAAGGGGATTTTTTTAGGCATGATTGAAACACTTTTATATTGGAAATTATACACATAAACTGTATCAAATGAGTTTCTGCAGATATTGGGCGGGATTAGAGATTTAACGTTGAAAATGATTAAAAAAATACAATTTTAGTGATGTTGGTGGAATGAAGCTAATTATGATTTAAATTCCTATTCTGTAAATTGTAATTAGATCAGATTTTGAGATTTGATTATATCTCATTACGGGATTCCCTTTGGAAATGATTCAAATTGAATTCTGCTTCATGATTGGAGGACCAAGCCCATGTATGCCTCCACACTGCCCATGTCCCTGGGATCCATGGGCCATTACGCTGTCCTTCGCCTCACATCCTCAGACCGCATTGTTGCCATCAGATAGATGCATAATTCTTTTGGGGGTTGGAGGCAATTTTTGGCCCGATATTTATATTTAAGTACAATCCCAGTATATAATAAGGATGCAGTTACAACCTTGTGATGGGGTAGATAGGTAGTCACATGAGGGACCAACAAGCTTCAGTGGATATAGGGTGGCAGCCAACTGTAGAATAAAAAAATTGAGTTACAAGGTCCTGCTGCAACAGCAAATCTCAACTGATCATTTGCAGACCACAAGCTGCACTGATGAAGAGATAATGTTTGCCCAGAGCCTTTCTTTAAAAGAAGATGAAGTGAAAAGAATACCAAGAAAGCCAAAAGGAATAGACTGAATATAATCATGTTCCTTGTCCAAGTAACTTGAAGAGAAAGCCACTGCTTTAAGAGAAAAAATGTAGAGCCGAAGGTAAACACTTGAAACAGGAAGGAAAACCATAAAACGGAAAGAAAGAGCTGGTGAGGAAAATAACCTTATAACTGCAGAATATCCCAATTGACAGGTTGAAAATATACGCAGGACGGATTTACTTTAGGAAAGGAAACAATCCTGTGCCTTTAAAATCTTTAGCAGGATCTCAACTAATCTTAGCAATAATTACAAAAAGGAAGATATAAATTGTCCAGTACTGTTTATCTTTAAAAGGTAAACCATTGTAAAATTGCGAATATACATTTTGAAACCTTCTCTCGAATAACATATAACAATTTTAAATGAAAGGACAAGTAGGAAATGCAGAGGGAACACGGGTGGATAAGGGATGAACTTACCCAAAATATGAATTATCTTCATGAGTAAGTGACAGTGGGAAGGGCAACCTTGAAGTTTCCAATCATTGCCGAAAACGGGCTACCTTGCTGATGACAAATATGTTGTGCTAAGTGGAAAGCAAGAGCTAAGCTAAGAATCCCCATCAGTAATATATGGCAATGATCTAGCGACTGGCATCTACAAGAAGAAGACAAAGACCAGCGAGGGGAAATATCAAAGAAGATGTTGTACTACTCAGCCCAATATCGAATATATTAAGTGATCCTACAACCCCATCCTTAGTCAACTCCATAGACAATTCAGGTCAACCAGTAATTGGGCACATAGGAACAGGAATCGGCCATTCAGCCCCATGAGCCTGTTCCAATTCAATTAAATCATGGCTGATCTGTACCTCAACTCCATTTACCTGCCTTTACTTGATATCCCTTAATGCCCATACCTAACACTAATCTATCAGTCTCAAGTCATGAAAATTTAAATTGATCTAGCATCCACTGCATTCTGCAGAGAATTCCAGATTTTCTCAATGGTGTATGTGGAGAAATTGCTTCCTGATTTCACTCCTAAATGGCCGAGTTCTAATTTTAAGATTATGCCCTCTTGTTCTGGATTCCGCCACCAGAGGAAATAGTTTCTCTGCATCTGTTCTATCAAATTCCTTTATAATTGTGAAGACCTCAACTAGATTACTCATTAACCTTCTAACCTCAAGGGAATGCAAACCAAGTTTATGCAACCTGGGCTCATAATTTAACCCTTTAAGCCCTGGTATAATTCTGGTGACTCTGTACTGCACACCTCTCCAAGACTACTATATCTTTCCTGAGGTTTGGTGCCTAAAACTGAATAATGTTCTCCAGACAGAGTCTGATTAAGGTCCTGTACATCTGAAGCATCACCTCTTCACTCTTGTATTACAACCCTCTGAATACCAACATATCCCAATCTCTCACCGTTTAAAAAAAATACTCTGTTTTTCTATTTTTCCTATCAAAGTGGATAACTTCACATTATATTCCGTCTGCCATGTTCTTTCCTACTCCCCTTGTAGTCTCCTTGTATGCTTCTCAGAACTTTCTTTCTCACCTAGCTTTATATTGTCAGCAAACTTGGATACATTACACTCCATCCCCTCATCTAAGTCATTAATATTTGTGAATAGCTGAGGCCCAAACACTGATCCATGTGGTACCTCACTAGTCACAGCCTGCCAACCTGAAAATGGCCCGTTTATTCCTACTCTGTTTTCTGTCTGTTAACCAATCCTCAATCCATGCTAATATATTACCCCCAATCCCATGAGCCCTAATTTTGTGTAATAACCTTTTGTTTGGCACCTTATCGAATGCTCCCTGAAAATCCAAATACACTACATCCACTGGTTCCCCTGCAAGTTATCTCAAAAAACACAATTTCCCTTTCATAAATCCGTGTTGACTCTGCCTAATCATATGATATTCTAAGTGCCCTGTTACCACATCCCTAATAATAGATTCTAGCATTTTCCCTACTACTGATGCCAAGCTAATTGGTCTATAGTTCCCTGTCTTCTCTCCTCCATCCAATCTGCAGAGACCATTCTAGAATCTAGGGAATTCTGGAAGATCAAAATCAATGCATCCACTATCTCTGTAGCCATCTCTTTTAAAACCCCAGGATGTAGGCTATCAGGTCTGGGGGATTTGTCGGCTTTTAGTCCCATTAATTTCTCCAGTACTATTTCTTTACTAATACTAATTTCTTTAAGTTTCAGATAAAGGTCAACACTACATTAGCCTTTTTGATGACTTTTTGTATCTGTGCTCCAGCTTTTAGTGATTTGTGTACATGGACACCTAAATCCTATTGTTCTTCCAACGCTCCTAGTCTCTCACCATTGAGAAAATACTCCAATTTGTCTTTCTCAGATCCAAAGTTGATGACCTCACATTTCCCCACATTGAACTCCATCTGCCATAGTTTTGCTGACTCACTTAGTCTGGCAATGTGCCTTTGTAACTTCCTTCTCCTTCTACACAACTTACTGTGCCTCCTAACTTAGTGTCTTCTGCTAACCCGGATATACAACTCTCCATTACTTCATACAAGCCATTAATATGTATGGTGAAAAGTTGAGGTCCCAGCACAAATCCTTGGACAACACCACTGTCACATCCCACCAATCAGAGAGTGTTCCTTTTATCCCTGCTCTCTGTCTCCTACTTCCCAATCAATTACCAAGCCATGTCACAAGGTTTCATTTTTGCTAATAATCTCTTGTGCATAATCTCTTATCAAATGCCTTCTGAAAGTGCATATAGACAACATCAATAGACTTTCCCTCATCCACCATTAGTTACCTCCTCAAAAAATTCAGTTACATTAGTCAGACATGATTTGCCCTTCACAAATCCATGCTGACTCTCTTCAGCTAAATAAGAGCCAAGAATTCAAAAAATTGTTAAGGCCTTTGGATACAACACTAAATGTAAAACCAAATTTGTGGGGCATGGTAAATTGGGAACTGAAAATTAAGCAAATGGCATCCCTGTGCTCGGGATAGCAACAGAATAAAAAAAATGGTGAATTCACTTCCCCTCCCCCTCATGAATAAATCATCTATTTGGTTAATTCTATTCAATTTCAAAAGAAATGTCTATGTTTCCAAACCTTGCTCGAATATTTTAATAAGAATTTGATATAAAATTATTATTGAAGATGGTAAATAACTAAAATATGCTTATTTCAAGGTAATTTTAGTATTCAAAGAAAACATAGGGCTAGACTTTCCACTTCACATCACTGGACTAGTGCCCATATATTGCCCAAAAGGGCCTGCTATCGCCCATTTTGACTGAAAAGTAGAATGTTAGGCTGGAACATCGCCGGAAAATTGTCCCCCCCAACTTTCGGCTCACATCGCCGAGGTGATCACCCGCACATCGCCAGGTGCAACTTTCGACACATCGCCAGGCTGATAGCTCGCCGAGAACATCGCTGGAAAATAGTTGCTGTTGCCTGGCCTTCCTCACAGAACTCAGCACTATGGACGCCATTTTGAACATCGGAGGAAGGGAGGAGGTTGCTAAAACAAGGGGGCTTATATTTGTGAGTTATTTAAAGGTCTTTTACAGATAGATCCACTCACATTTATACTTATATTTAATAATTATATTAGCATTTATTTTAGTAGATTGGGCAGTTTAGTTGTAGAAAAGGATATTTATATCAACAGTGATAATATTAGTGATAGTGATGGGGCCTATAGCTTTCTGCCATTACTTGTAACTGCTCACAAACTGGCATCTGAAAGGGCCAATCGAAGAGGTGGCAGAGTAATGCAGAGGCAGAGAAGGCAAACTTACAGCCAACGAATGTCCAGGGAAAAGCAATCTTACCTCAACTTGTCTGAAAACACGTGACTTAGGAGGCCCTATATAACTGTAGTAAGACATCCTTGCTCTTGTACTCAAATCCTCTTGCAATGAAGGCCAACATACCATTTGCCTTCCTAACTGCTTGCTGCACCTGCATGTTTGCTTTCAATGACTGATGTGCAAGGACACCCAGGTCCCTCTGTACATCGACACTTCCCAAGCCATTTCCACTTAAATAATACTTTGTCCTTATGTTTTTCCTACCAAAGTGGATAAGTTCACATTCATCTATGTTATACTGCATCTGCCATGTGTTTGCCCACTCACTCAACCTATCTAAATCGCCTTGCAGCGCCTTTGCATCCTCCTCACAACTCATCATCTCACCTAACTTTCTGTCGTCAGCAAACTTAGAAATATTACATATGGTTCCCTCATCCATTTATATATATATTGTGAATAGCTGGGGCCCAAGCACTGATCCCTGTGATACCCCACTAGTCACTGCCCACCACACCGAAAAAGACCCGTTTATTCCTATCTTAACAAATATGATGTGATTGGGATTACAGAGACGTGGCTCCAGGATGATCAGGGCTGGGAACTCAACATCCAGGGGTATTCAACATTCAGGAAGGATAGAATAAAAGGAAAAGGAGGTGGGGTAGCATTGCTGGTTAAGGAGGAGATTAATGCAATAGTTAGGAAGGACGTTAGCTTGGATGATGTGGAATCTATATGGGTAGAGCTGCAGAACACCAAAGGGCAAAAAACGTTAGTGGGAGTTGTGTACAGACCTCCAAACAGTAGTAGTAATGTTGGGGAGGGCATCAAACAGGAAATTAGGGGTGCATGCAATAAAGGTGCAGCAGTTATAATGGGTGACTTTAATATGCACATAGATTGGGCTAACCAAACTGGAAGCAATACGGTGGAGGAGGATTTCCTGGAGTGCATAAGGGATGGTTTTCTAGACCAATATGTCGAGGAACCAACTAGGGGGGAGGCCATCTTAGACTGGGTGTTGTGTAATGAGAGAGGATTAATTAGCAATCTCGTTGTGCGAGGCCCCTTGGGGAAGAGTGACCATAATATGGTGGAATTCTGCATTAGGATGGGGAATGAAACACTTAATTAGGAGACCATGGTCCAGAACTTAAAGAAGGCTAACTTTGAAGGTATGAGGCGTGAATTGGCTAGAATAGCTTGGCGAATGATACTTGAGGGGTTGACTGTGGATGGGCAATGACAGACATTTAGAGACCGCATGGATGAACTACAACAATTGTACATTCCTGTCTGGCGTAAAAATAAAAAAAGGAAGGTGGCTCAACCGTGGCTATCAAGGGAAATCAGGGATAGTATTAAAGCCAAGGAAGTGGCATACAAATTGGCCAGAAATAGCAGCGAACCCGGGGACTGGGAGAAATTTAGGACTCAGCAGAGGAGGACAAAGGGTTTGATTAGGGCAGGGAAAATGGAGTACGAGAAGAAGCTTGCAGGGAACATTAAAATGGATTGCAAAAGTTTCTATAGATATGTAAAGAGAAAAAGGTTAGTAAAGACAAACGTAGGTCCCCTGCAGTCAGAATCAGGGGAAGTCATAACGGGGAACAAAGAAATGGTGGACCAATTGAACAGGTACTTTGGTTCGGTATTCACTAAGGAGGACACAAACAACCTTCCGGATATAAAAGGGGTCAGAGGGTCTAGTAAGGAGGAGGAACTGAGGGAAATCCTTATTAGTCGGGAAATTGTGTTGGGGAAATTGATGGGATTGAAGGCCGATAAATCCCCATGGCCTGATGGACTGCATCCCAGAGTACTTAAGGAGGTGGCCTTGGAAATAGCGGATGCATTGACAGTCATTTTCCAACATTCCATTGATTCTGGATCAGTTCCTATCGAGTGGAGAGTAGCCAATGTAACCCCACTTTTTAAAAAAGGAGGGAGAGAGAAAACAGGGAATTATAGACCGGTCAGCCTGACCTCAGTAGTGGGTAAAATGATGGAATCAATTATTAAGGATGTCATAGCAGCGCATTTGGAAAGAGGTGACATGATAGGTCCAAGTCAGCATGGATTTGTGAAAGGGAAATCATGCTTGACAAATCTTCTGGAATTTTTTGAGAATGTTTCCAGTAGAGTAGACAAGGTAGAACCAGTTGATGTGGTATATTTGGACTTTCAGAAGGCTTTCGACAAGGTCCCACACAAGAGATTAATGTGCAAAGTTAAAGCACATGGGATTGGGGGTAGTGTGCTGACATGGATTGAGAACTGGTTGTCAGACAGGAAGCAAAGAGTAGGAGTAAATGGGGACTTTTCAGAATGGCAGGCAGTGACTAGTGGGGTACCGCAAGATTCTGTGCTGGGGCCCCAGCTGTTTACACTGTACATTAATGATTTAAACAAGGGGATTAAATGTAGTATCTCCAAATTTGCGGATGACACTAAGTTGGGTGGCAGTGTGAGCTGTGAGGAGAATGCTATGAGGCTGCAGAGCGACTTGGATAGGTTAGGTGAGTGGGCAAATGCATGGCAGATGAAGTATAATGTGGATAAATGTGAGGTTATCCACTTTGGTGGTAAAAACAGAGAGACAGACTCTTATCTGAATGGTGACAGATTAGGAAAAGGGGAGGTGCAACGAGACCTGGGTGTCATGGTACATCAGTCATTGAAGGTTGGCATGCAGGTACAACAGGCGGTTAAGAAAGCAAATGGCATGTTGGCCTTCATAGCGAGGGGATTTGAGTACAGGGGCAGGGAGGTGTTGCTACAGTTGTACAGGGCCTTGGTGAGGCCACACCTGGAGTATTGTGTACAGTTTTGGTCTCCTAACCTGAGGAAGGACATTCTTGCTATTGAGGGAGTGCAGCGAAGGTTCACCAGACTGATTCCCGGGATGGCGGGATTGACATATCAAGAAAGACTAGATCAACTGGGCTTGTATTCACTGGAGTTCAGAAGAATGAGAGGGGACCTCATAGAAACGTTTAAAATTCTGATGGGTTTAGACAGGTTAGATGCAGGAAGAATGTTCCCAATGTTGGGGAAGTCCAGAACCAGGGGACACAGTCTAAGGATAAGGGGTAAGCCATTTAGGACCGAGATGAGGAGAAACTTCTTCACCCAGAGAGTGGTGAACCTGTGGAATTCTCTACCACAGAAAGTTGTTGAGGCCAATTCACTAAATATATTCAAAAAGGAGTTAGATGAAGTCCTTATTACTAGGGGGATCAAGGGGTATGGCGAGAAAGCAGGAATTGGGTACTGAAGTTGCATGTTCAGCCATGAACTCATTGAATGGCGGTGCAGGCTCGAAGGGCTGAATGGCCTACTCCTGCAGCTATTTTCTATGTTTCTATGTTTCTACTCTTTGTGTGAAGTCCTGTCCTTGCAGGACAGATTCACACGAGGCACATACTGAAGTCAAGATCACTCAGGACCTGCAACTTTATTGCACAGCTCTCGAATGCCACACTTGCCTAAGACCTGTCCTTATATACCTGTCTGGGACAGGTATCCAGTGTCTCCTGCAAGTGCACCCCTGGTAATAAGGTAAGCTTGTGGTTACAGGTCATCTCTGGTTACAGTTATGTATAGCATGGTAAGATACAGTTATGTACAGTAGTGTGAGATACATGACATCACTCTCCTCCCAACGTCTTATTGTCTTTATAGGTTCAATCTCTCAGGGGGTTTACGCTCTCGCGTGGAGCGTCTTAGTTGTGGTTCAGTTGGTTGCCTTGGTGCCTGTTGTTCTTTTGGTGTGATTGCTGGTATCTCGCCTGGGCTGTCTGTTTCGTTCAGTATGATTGTTGGTGTCTCGCCTGGGCTGTCTGTTGAGATTGCCCTTTGCTCAGGTTGTTCCCTCTGTCTGTCCACCAGGTGTGGTGTGAGTTCCATATTGTAGTCTGCCTCTGGTTCAGCAGTGTTGTTGGTAAATCTACTTTTGACTTGGTTTACATGCCTCCGGCAGGTTTGGCCATTGTGCATTTGTACCACCAGTAGCCTGTTTCCTTCCTTGCCTGTATTGTCCCTGCAAGCCATTTGGGACCCCTGCCATAGTTTAGCACAAACACTTTGTCCCCTATCTCATTCCACCTTCCGCTCGAATTTCGGTCATGGTACTCGGTTAGCTTACGGCGCTTTGCCTCAACGATTTCATGCATGTCTGGGAGGATTAATGAGAGCCTTGTCGTTAAGGTCTGTTTCATTAATAGTTGCACAGGGGGAACTCCAGTCAATGAATGCGGACGAGATCTGTATGCCAGCAGCAGTCGCGACAGGCGGCCCTGCAGCGTGGGACCTTGGATTTTGAGCATGCCTTGTTTAATGATCTGCACTGCTCGCTCCACCTGGCCGTTGGAGGCCAGCTTGAATGGTGCCGTCTTAACGTGATTTATGCCGTGGTCACTTATAAAATCTTGCAATTCTGCGCTGGTGAAGCACGGACCATTATCACTCACCAATATGTCAGGAATGCCGTGCGTTGAGAACATGGTTCCAAGGCTCTCCACAGTGGTGGAGGTGGTGCTCGAGTTTAAAATGGTGCATTCGATCCACTTAGAAAAGGCATCTACAACTACGAGGAACATTTTGCCCATGAATGGGCCCGCATAGTCTACGTGCACCCGCGACCACGGTTTGGTGGGCCAAGGCCAGGGGCTCAGGGGGGCCTCCCTGGAGGCATTACTGAGTTGGGCACAAATAGTGCACCGTCGGACGCAGAGCTCCAAGTCCGCGTCAATGCCAGGCCACCAGATGTGGGATCTGGCTATGGCCTTCATGAGAACGATCCCCGGGTGCTCGCGGTGGAGCTCCAGGACAAATGCCTCTCTGCCTCGCAGAGGCATAACTACTCAGCTGCCCCACATCAGGCAGTCTGCTTGAAGTGACAGCTCATGCATGCGCCTATGGAAAGGTTTGATCTCCTCGGGGCAGGCATCGCGAGCCTCTGCCCAGTCACCGGTTGGGACACATCTCTTTACTAGGGATAACGTGGGGTCACTGGTCGTCCAGGCTCTGATTTGGCGAGCCGTCATGCGCGAACCTGTGGACTCAAAGGCATTGATTGCCATGACTATCTCACAGTCCTGTTTGTCAAACCCTTCCGTGGACGCCAGGGGTAGCCTGCTAAGCGCGTCGGCACAGTTGTCTGTGCCTAGTCTGTGCCTTATGGTGTAATCGTAAGACGCCAGCATGAGTGCCCACCGTTGAATGCGCGCCGAGGCGTTGCCGTTTATTACCTTGCTTTGGGATAGTAGGGACGTGAGGGGCTTGTGGTCAGTTTCTAATGCGAACTTGGCCCCGAAAAGATATTGGTGCATCTTTTTGACACAGTACACGCACGCGAGCGCCTCCTTTTCCACCATTCCGTACCCGCGCTCCGACCGCGAAAGTGACCTGGAGGCATAAGCTATGGATTGTAATTTACCCGCACTATTGACATGTTGTAAAACGCACCCGACCCCGTACGCTGATGCATCGCATGTGAGAACTAGTTTTTTACTTGGATCAAAGAAAGCCAAAACACTGTTGGAACACAGAAGGTTGCGTGCCTTATTGAAGGCGGGTTCTTGGGCGTCCCCCCAAAACCAATCGCACCCCTTTCTGAGTAGCATGTGGAGAGGCTCCAGCAGCGTGCTTAAGTTCTGCATAAAGTTCCCAAAGTAATTGAGTAGCCCGAGAAAGGCGCGCATTTCTGAGACATTCCGGGGCCTGGATGCCAGGCGAATTGCTTCTGTTTTGGACACTGTTGGGCGGATTCCATCAGCGGCAATCCTTCTGCCCAAAAATTCAACCTCGGGCGCGAGAAACAGGCACTTGGATTTCTTAACTCTTAGGCCTACCCGATCCAACCGCTTTAGTACTTCCTCCAAATTGCGGAGATGGGAGTTGGTGTCCCTGCCCTTGATAAGTATGTCGTCTTGAAATACAACCGTCCCCGGGATGGACTTGAGCAGACTCTGCATGTTGCGCTGGAATATAGCAGCTGCCGACCTGATGCCGAATGGGCATCGATTGTACATGAAAAGGCCTCGATATGTGTTGATGGTGGTGAGTAGCTTGGACTCATCGGTCGATTCTGGCGTCATATATGTAGATGTGAGATCTAGTTTTGAGAAAAGTTGTCCTCCAGCCAATGTGGCAAATAAGTCCTCTGCTCTGGGCAGCGGGTATTGGTCCTGTAGGGAGACTCTGTTTATGGTAGATTTGTAGTCCCCACAGATTCGTACGGATCCATCGGGCTTCATGACTGGGACGATGGGACTTGCCCAGTCGCTAAATTCCACGGGCGAGATAATGCCTTCCCGCAGAAGCCTGTCCAGCTCATGTTCAATCTTTTCCCTCATCACATAGGGCACAGCTCTAGCCTTGTGATGGACCGGTCTAGCATCCTGTGTGATGTAGATTTTGACTTTAGCCCCTTTGAAGGTGCCCACACCTGGCTGAAAGAGATGTTCAAATCGATTTAGAACTGTTGAGCAGGAGGTCCGTTCCTCTGACGACATGGCATGAACATCATCCCATTTCCAGTTTAGTTTTGCCAGCCAGCTTCTCCCCAGCAGTGCTGGGAGATCTCCGGGGACAATCCACAGGGGAAGTCGGTTCACCATCCCTTTGTGTGTGACTGAGAGCATGGCGCTGCCGAGGACTGGTACGATTTCTTTGGTATAGGTCCTTAGTTTGTTGTTGACCCTTGTGAGTTTTGGTCTGTCTCTTTTGTGCAGCCACAGCTGTTCAAATTGTTGAGCGCTCATGAGAGATTGACTCGCTCCCGTATTCAGCTCCATGTTGACGGGTATCCCGTTGAGTAGGACCCTCATCATTATTGGAGACGTCTTGTTGTAGGAGCAGTGGCCATTGATCGTGTTGACCTGCTGTACATCGGTGTCCCGGGTACTGTCCCCACAGTCTTCTGGTCCGCTTTCCGATCCTTCCGATTTGTATACCAGCCGAGCTGCCGTTTTTCTGCACATGCGGGCCAGAAGCCCTGTATAATCGCAGTTTCTGCAAACAGCATGCTGAAATCGACACCCCCTTGATAAGTGCCTTCCCCCACAGCACAGACCGCTTCTATTGTTTCCAAAGAATGAGCTGCGTCTGCCTGATCTCTCTTGAGCTTCTCTCAGTTTGTAGTTGATTGCTCGCATTGTGGAATGATGAGGTGTGAACGGCCGTTCCTGTGGCCCTTGATGGCTTCTGACGCCACTGCCTGCTGTTGAGGGCCTGCTCTCCTGCCTTTGTCTGTGTGTGGGGGTAGCAGCTTGTTTCACGCTGTGAACCCCTTGTTCGGATGTTTCGTTAGTTGTCGTACCCGCAGTGTAGATCAACCTCGTTTCTTCTTCTCCTGCCAAGAATGTCTGTGCAACCAGTGCTGCTGGCTCTAGGGTCAAGTTCTTGGTTTCTATAAGCTTTGGAATATGCCTGCATGGCCTATTCCTTCAATAAAAAAGTCTCTCAGTACTTCTCTCCTTAGTTCATCGGAGAACTCACATAAGCTAGCCAACCTCCGAAGTTCCGCCACGAAGTCGGGTATGCTCTGGCCCACACAGCGTCTGCCGTTGTCGAACCTGTGTCTGGCCATGTGTAGGCTGCTCGCTGGCTTCAGGTGGTCTCTTACCAGTGTGCTCAACTCTTCAAACAACTTGCTTGCTGGTTTCTCGGGTGCCAGCAGGTCCTTCATTAAAGCGTATCTTTTCGAGCCACAGCTGGTCAAGAGATGGGCTCTTCTCTTGTCTGCCTTGTCGTCGCCTAACCAGTCTTTGGTTACAAAGCTTTGCTGGAGCCTTTCTATAAAGTCCTCCCAATTATCTCCAGCATTGTATTTTTCATCTGAGCCGTTGTTCACCATTCTGTGGATTCTGTAATCCCGTAACTCGTCGCCACTGTAAAGTCCTGTCCTTGCAGGACAGATTCACACGAGGCACATACTGAAGTCAAGATCACTCAGGACCTGCACCTTTATTACACAGCTCTCGAATGCCACACTTGCCTGAGACCTATCCTTATATACCTGTCTGGGACAGGTATCCAGTGTCTCCTGCAAGTGCACCCCTGGTGGTAAGGTAAGCTTGTGGTTACAGGTCATCTCTGGTTACAGTCATGTATAGCATGGTAAGATACAGTTACGTACAGTAGTGTGAGATACATGACACTTTGTTTCCTGTCAGTTAACCAATTTTCAATCCATGCAAATACATTACTCCCAATCCTATGTGCTTTAATTTTGCACGCTAACCTCTTATGTGGGACTTTATCAAAGGCCTTCTGAAAATCCAAATACACTACATCCACTGGTTCTTCCTTATCTATTCTATCAGTTACATCCTCAAAAAACTCCAGTAGGTTTGTCAAACGTGATTTTCCTTTCATAAATCCATGTTGAGTTTGTTTAATCCTGTTGATATTATCTAAGTGTGCCATTCTCACATCCTTTCCCTACTACCGATGTCAGGCTAACCGGTCTGTAGTTCCCCACTTTCTCTCTCCCTCTTTTAAATAGTGGGGTTACATTTGCCACCCTCCAATCTGCAGGAACTGTTCCATAATTTATAGAATTTTGAAGATGACAACCAATGCATCTACTATTTCCATGGCTACCTCTTTTAGTACTCTGGGATGCAGATCAACAGGCCCTGGGGATTTATCTGCCTTCAGTCCCATTAGTTTCTCCAGCACTACTTTCTTACTAATAATAATTTCCTTTAATTCCTCTTGCTCACTAGACCCTTGGTTCCCTAGCATTTCTGGGATGTTATTTGTGTCCTCTATGACCAGGGAGGCACAGACCAGGAGGGCTTTGGGTTTCTCAAGAATAGCAAACTTCTCCAAGGTGCAGGGAGCAATAGACTGCACGCACAACGCCCTGAAAGCCTCTTTACAGAACGCGGAGGTGTTTCGTAACTGAAAGGGATTCCACTCCCTGAATGTGCAGCTTGTTGTCGACCACAACCAAATTATCATGGCAGTAAATGCTACATTTCCTGGCAGTATCCATGATGCGCACATCCTGCGTGAGAGTGCTATCCCTGACCTGTTTGTCAATCAGCCAGAAGGTCACGGTTGGATGCTGGGGGATAAAGGATATGGCCTTGCCAGTTGGCTCATGACGCCCCCCCCCCTCCCCCCACCCTGCGTAATCCCCTGATAGAAGCCGAGAAGCGTTACAACGAAAGCCACAAAGCTACATGCAACATTGTCGAAAAGACAATTAAAGTGCTCAAGCAGCACTTCAGATGCCTGGACCACTCTGGTGGCAGCCTACAGTACCACCCTGACCAGGTCACTGAGTTTATTGTGGTGTGTAGCATGTTGCATAACCTAGCTATAAGGAGAGGACAACAAATGCCAGCTGGGGCTGCTGGTCCACCTCCATAACGAGTGGCGGCGGAAGAGGCAGATGAGGAGGAGGAGGAGGCTGGTGAGGTTCTCGGGTCGGACAATCAGCCTGGCGATTAATCCATGGTCCCACCACCCCCCACCCTCCCCCCCAGAAGACTGGAGCAACCCCGTGGGAGTTACGCGGCTGCAAAGCTGTTGCGCCAGCAGCTCATAAATGAACGCTTTTCAGGAACTTACATTGGGGACAGTCACAGTCACTGTCACAGTTATGGTTAGACAACAGTTGCATTTGCATTAAGTTATGTTTTAGCCTTGCCTGCTCTGGCTTGGCCTGGCCATTGTTGTACAACAGTTGCATTAATGTTTTAGCTTAACTTAACTTGCGTTATAGAAACATCGAAAATATGTGCAGGAGTCGGCCATTCAGCCCTTCGAGCCTGCACCACCATTCAATAAGATCATGGCTGATCATTCCCTCAGTACCTCTTTCCTGCTTTCTCTCCATACCCCTTGATCCCCTTAGCTGTAAAATTCAAATAAATGTTTTATTAATGTAATACTTTTTCATTTTTAACAACCCCCCCCATCCACCCTCAACTATAAACCAACAATGAATTTAAAAACAGTAACAATAAGATTAAAAAAAACACAATAACAATAAAAGTAATAACAAGAATAACTCCCCCTCCCTACCTGCAGGCATGTTTCCCTCCAGATCCTTCCCCCCCCCCCCCCCCCCCGTGTCCTAGCCTCACCTGCCCGTTTTGGTCTCGGGGGACCGAGACGACGCTGACGTGTAGCGGGGAACCTCAAGACTTCCTGCCATGGTGGGGATGATGGTGGTGCGATCGGCTGTTGGCGGGGTGATGGAGGGGAAGGCGAAGCTGGGAGATCGTCTTCCGAGTCAGAAAAAAGTTCTTCCTCCTGACTCGCTTGAGTGCTTGTGCTAGTGCTCGGACCGATGATGACACCTTAGGGTGTAGCACTGTGCCCAGTCAACAACGGATGCAGCAAGGCATTGGTGGCGACGGTCTGTGCACGCATCTCCTCAAGTGTCTGCCATGCTACCTCCGCTTGTGCAGCAGACTCCTGTCAAAAGTCCCGTGTGAACTGCGTAAAAGCCTGGAGATGCTTGCGACTTACTGCGACCATCTCCTCGCACAGGGAGATCAAGCCTTCCAACCGATCATCTGTAGGAGGCGAGTGCTCAACTCGCTGACCCGACCTCCGTGGGGTCGGCGTGCGCACTATAATGCGCCTTGACGTTGCCGGTTGCACGCCGCTTGGTCCCGGTGCCTCTTCTGTCTCTATTAAGATCTCCAAGATGGCTGCAGGTTCATCCCCCTCTGTGGGTTCCATAAATTGTTCCTCATCCTCCGGTTCGGTGGTCGTGCAGTCCTCTTCTTCCTCTGTTCCTCACCACCCGTAGGTGCAGGGGCAGGTGCGACCTCTACTAGCGACTCTGGTTGACCTTCAAAGCACATTTGAGCTTATTAAGCTGATTAGAACATAAGGGTACACATTACCGAGAGACGTTACATATTAATGCATCATGTGGCTTTCACTGGCCCAGAAAGCTGTCGCGGCTGCATCAGTCGCAGATGGACAGTATAAGGGAGTGAGGGTTTATGGGGAGTGCACAGAGAAGGGGACAGTTGGCCAGATGACCATCCCCTGCTCTTATTGCTTATGTTCTGCGAGTAGCCCAAAGGCTGCATGCATGACATGACATGACATCATTCGCATATTGCATTATAATTAAATGACGTTATATTACTTTAAAACTGTTTGACACATTACTCATGTGACTCATGGGACAGTTCCGCAACACCACGGGTGGTGGCCGAGCGACTGTGTGTCCCGACCACAATCCTCGAGGTCAGTGAGTGTCTGCATCGGAGCAGGGTCCCCTCCGGTGCACTTCTGCTCAGATCGGTTGTTAGATATCTTCTTCTGCAAACGTGAAAATAGCGTGGCATAAGCTAATTGATGCCGTATCATGGAAACAGTTCCAAACGTTACATGCAAATAGGATCAACAATCGATGCACGGTTATTGTTTAGGAGCTAAAGCTTGACACATACATCTCTCTATACTACAGCAGCCAGAGAGACTTTTAAAGGGCACAGGTTCATAGCCCTGCCCTGTCCAGACCTTAGCAGGGACATATATATATAAAAATATTATATATATATATATATTATGTGTGTATGTATGTAAGAATTTACAAAATGTAATTCAATCCAGGAGATTTACTATTATAATTATAATTACAATGTTCGTCAATACAATATAAAATCTGTACTTACTCTTGCTGATGCCACAAGGCTGTTCCAACGCTTGCGGTCGGGCCCCCTCGCCTCGTGGGACACCGAGGAGACGACACCGCGATCTGGCCCCAAATTTTCCGGTTGGCCCGGGGTGGAGGTTTCCCACTGCCACCCTGGGTTAATTCGGCCCACCTGGAGTGCACCTCATGGACGGGGGCCTCGTTGGCCTCGTCGGAAAACGGCTTTGCCCTCTTCCTACCCCCTCCACACTATCTGATGAGGTCATTTTTTATAATCTCTTTTTATATCTTTTCTTTATCTCTTTTTTCCTCTTTTTTAAATCTCCAATCTCTTTTTATCTCTTTTCTTTATCTCTTTTTTCTCTCCCTCTCCTGTTTCTCTCTCTCTCTCTCTCTCTCTCTCCCCCCCCCCCCGCCTCCACAATGGCCTTCTGCGCATGTGTGGATGACCCCTGACCTCCCGAAATGCGGAAAAAGCTGTCCACCCAAAAAAAATCGCATGTGCAGAAGGCCGTTGCTCGGGAAGCTTTTGCCTTCCACATCGCTGGCCTATCGCTGGGCCCACATAACATCGCTGGCCTATCGCTTCACCCATTTCACTTCGCTGGGCTATCACCGAGGCGAAAATCGCGATCCAAAAACTGGACGATGTGCCAGCGATCATGAAGGCTGACACATCGCCAAGGCTGGAACATCGCCCATTTTTTGGGCGATAGCCAGCAAAGTGGAAAGTCTAGTCCCAATTCTTTACGACTGCTGCTTTAAAAAAAAATGTGCTGACCAAGGTAATGAATGTTAGTGCCCATTAGGGACTGGAGTCAGACTGCCTGAACTCATTTCATATAGAATCCTCAAAGCCAGAGGCAACTTTCATTCCATAAGTCCTGGTTGGGTTTAAGACTAGGTCCCATTAATAAAAGGATTGTGCCACCCTATCACTCAGAGGGTTACTTTAAAAATATTGTAAGAGCTTTTAATTTTTATATTTGCTTCATAGAAGTTTTATAGCTTAATATTTCATAAGCACATGTCACAAGACAATCTTTGTAAACATAATTTGACTATGAATCTTCTTTAAATCTAAATCTATTATTGTTTAATTCATTATTTTTACAAGATTGCTTTATAGATCTTCATTGTTACATATTCCACATCAAAACTAACACTTTAATCACAAAATTCATTACTTGGTAACAAGATCCTAATTTCTGTTCAGTGTTTATTTTATTTGTGTGAATAATACTCATTTGGTAAAAAAAAAGTGTTACCTCTATTATTTTGAATAGATTGGGACTGAATTTGTGGTCGGAGGCCTCCGAACCGCAATAAATTTACGTACCTACCTGATAGAAACATAAAAACATAGAAAATAGGTGCAGGAGTAGGCCATTCGGCCCTTCTAGCCTGCACCGCCATTCAATGAGTTCATGGCTGAACATGCAACTTCAGTACCCCATTCCTGCTTTCTCACCATACACCTTGATCCCCCTTCATCTAACTCCTTTTTGAATATATTTAGTGAATTGGCCTCAACAACTTTCTGCGGTAGAGAATTCCACAGGTTCACCACTCTCTGGGAGAAGAGGTTTCTCCTCATCTCGGTCCTAAATGGCTTACCCCTTATCCTTAGACTGTGTCCCCTGGTTCTGGACTTCCCCAACATTGGGAACAATCTTCCTGCATCTAACCTGTCTAAACCCATCAGAATTTTAAACGATTCTATGAGGTCCCCTCTCATTCGTCTGAACTCCAGTGAATACAAGCCTAGTTGATCCAGTCTTTCTTGATAGGTCAGTCCCGCCATCCCGGGAATCAGTCTGGTGAACCTTCGCTGCACTCCCTCAATAGCAAGAATGTCTTTCCTCAGGTTAGGAGACCAAAACTGCACACAATACTCCAGGTGTGGCCTCACCAAGGTCCTGTACAACTGTAGCAACACCTCCCTGCCCCTGTACTCAAATCCCCTCGCTATGAAGGCCAACATGCCATTTGCTTTCTTAACCGCCTGCTGTACCTGCATGCCAACCTTCAATGACTGATGTACCATGACACCCAGGTCTCGTTGCACCTCCCCTTTTCCTAATCTGTCACCATTCAGATAATAGTCTGTCTCTCTGTTTTTACCACCAAAGTGGATAACCTCACATTTATCCACATTATACTTCATCTGCCATGCATTTGCCCACTCACCTAACCTATCCAAGTCGCTCTGTAGCCTCATAGCATCCTCCTCGCAGCTCACACTGCCACCCAACTTAGTGTCATCCGCAAATTTGGAGATGCTACATTTAATCCCCTCGTCTAAATCATTAATGTACAGTGTAAACAGCTGGGGCCCCAGCACCTTGCAGTACCCCACTAGTCATTGCCTGCCATTCTGAAAAGTCCCCATTTACTCCTACTCTTTGCTTCCTGTCTGACAACCAGTTCTCAATCCATGTCAGCACACTACCCCCAATCCCATGTGCTTTAACTTTGCACATTAATCTCTTGTGTGGGACCTTGTCGAAAGCCTTCTGAAAGTCCAAATATACCACATCAACTGGTTCTCCCTTGTCCACTCTACTGGAAACATCCTCAAAAAATTCCAGAAGATTTGTCAAGCATGATTTCCCTTTCACAAATCCATGCTGACTTGGACCTATCATGTCACCTCTTTCCAAATGCACTGCTATGACATCCTTAATAATTGATTCCATCATTTTACCCACGACCGATGTCAGGCTGACCGGTCTATAATTCCCTTTTTTCTCTCTCCCTCCTTTTTTAAAAAGTGGGGTTACATTGGCTACCCTCCACTCCATAGGAACTGATCCAGAGTCAATGGAATGTTGGAAAATGACTGTCAATGCATCCGCTATTTCCAAGGCCACTTCCTTAAGTACTCTGGGATGCAGTCCATCAGGCCCTGGGGATTTATCGGCCTTCAATCCCATCAATTTCCCCAACACAATTTCCCGACTAATAAGGATTTCCCTCAGTTCCTCCTCCTTACCAGATCCTCTGACCCCTTTTATATCCGGAAGGTTGTTTGTGTCCTCCTTAGTGAATACCGAACCAAAGTACTTGTTCAATTGGTCCGCCATTTCTTTGTTCCCCGTTATGACTTCCCCTGATTCTGACTGCAGGGGACCTACGTTTGTCTTTACTAACCTTTTTCTCTTTACATATCTATAGAAACTTTTGCAATCCGTCTTAATGTTCCCTGCAAGCTTCTTCTCGTACTCCATTTTCCCTGCCCTAATCAAACCCTTTGTGCTCCTCTGCTGAGTTCTAAATTTCTCCCAGTCCCCGGGTTCGCTGCTATTTCTGGCCAATTTGTATGCCACTTCCTTGGCTTTAATACTATCCCTGATTTCCCTTGATAGCCACGGTTGAGCCACCTTCCCTTTTTTATTTTTACGCCAGACAGGAATGTACAATTGTTGTAGTTCATCCATGCGGTCTCTAAATGTCTGCCATTGCCCATCCACAGTCAACCCCTTAAGTATCATTCGCCAATCTATCCTAGCCAATTCACGCCTCATACCTTCAAAGTTAGCCTTCTTTAAGTTCTGGACCATGGTCTCTGAATTAACTGTTTCATTCTCCATCCTAATGCAGAATTCGACCATATTATGGTCACTCTTCCCCAAGGGGCCTCGCACAACGAGATTGCTAATTAATCCTCTCTCATTACACGACACCCAGTCTAAGATGGCCTCCCCCCTAATTGGTTCCTCTACATATTGGTCTAGAAAACCATCCCTTATGCACTCCAGATGATGGTCCTTAATCAACGGGGGCTCGCGCTCCTGGACCTCTACATGTACACCTACGTAGAGGCCCATGTGTCCCAGGGGCGCATGTGGTTTGCAAGTGGTCCTGGGATCACATGGGCCGGCCCAACCAATCAGAAAGAGGATTCCCGTTATGCTTATGGGGATTCCATTTACGTATGGAATCCCCATAGGCTTAATAGGAATCACCCAAGAAACATGTATGCAACCTTGAAATAAAAAAACATCATTACATATTTAAAATTAATTAAAATACAATTTCATTAAACATTTAACACAAACATTTAATTTGTTGAAAAATAATCTTAAACATTTTTTAAGGGGCCAAAAATAGCACAAACATATTTTACGGGTTTTTGAATGTTAAAATGATTATTAAAATGTTATTTTCATATTTATTTTCACCCTTGCACTGATTAAAAAAAGGCCTTGCACCTGCTTTTACCAGGCGTAAGAGTTTCACGGGCATTCGCTGGGCAGTAGTTGGGCAAATAGCCCAACTCTCTCTCAGCAAATGTCTATATTTTCCAGAGATGCGGAGGATCTGTGAAGAAGATTCTTGACAGATCGCAAGCTCCGGGTTTTCGGGCATGTGCAGCCCATGCGTAAACCCAGAACTTGCGAAGCACTTATAGCCACAAAAAATCTAGGTCATTATATTTATTGGCAGGGAGCCATATCTTAGGCACCTAAATGGCATTATCCTTATATTAAAGTACTAAACAGGAAGATCTATCACATAAGAAAAGTAGTTTTCAGCATTGCTTACTGATGGATATTGTAGCAACAATGATTTTACTGAATTATACAACCATTCAAATCAGAAAACACAAGCTATAATTTTTAAAGAAACTAATTTTTCTCATAAATTTAATAAACTAAATGTTTATTGCCACCTCAGCACATGGTACATAATTCCCTTGCAGTTTACAGAAGTGACTTTGGGCATTAAAACCTATAGTGGAGTAAGCTTATGGTTACAGCTCTTAAATACAATCAATACTAGTAAAAGCTTAGAGAGTGGTCACCAGTAGAACCTTTAATGTCTGCAGGCCAGTGTCTCAATCTTTCTCAAGGATAGTTGACTGAAAAGCTCTGCGTTCTCTGACTAATCATAGTGTTGGCACAGTGTATACCTGTATGTTGATGACCTCAACTAAACATCAGATTGGAGTGTTCGGTACTGTGCATTTTTTAATTCAAACTTTTATTCTCTGTTGGAAAAGTAAAACAAATAGGATCAAAGTGAGCACATTGTTTATAAATAATATACAAACCATTGAAATAAAGAAACAGTGCAAAACAAGCAACTGGCATAGAAACTGAATTTATAAACACTTGTGAATTGCAAAATAACTGCCATAGGGATTAAGTGATCCTCTCATGGTTCAGAATTCTAACCAAAACAACTGTCCAGGAAAAGGTTAAATTATCCCAAATCTGGCCACATTTCCTACTCATGATTGACAGCTATTTTTAGGTTTGTTTTGAATACTTCAGCTCAAAATCAATATGACAAAATGGGAAGATGCATATTGGTAGATAATTCATCTTTTGTCAATGAATAAAGTAATATTTACAAAATTATTGAACATATCCGCCCCTTCTTGTGATCTGCAGTACATAGATACAAGTGCCTTCACTGTCCAATATTAGCATAAGAATACTTAATACATTCATATGAATTTCCTATGTCTGCTATTTTAATGGCATCATTAACCAATTTAATGTTAATAGGTTAAAACCTTTGTTAAAATAGCAGACAGAAAAATGTCTTATGAATACTTTAAACATTGATATATTAATAATGCACAGCATAATTTCAAGGCCCTTAAAGAGAATTATCCCACTCTGTACCTGATTTAACACTGAGCAATCTCCTCCGATAGTTAAGTGTTTCTCTTACCTCTTTGCTATTAATTAATTTTAACATCCAAGGTACTGTACTTAGTAACGTCACATCTATACATGCTCATACCCAAGAAAAAACATAAGGACACTAAATAAAATAAATCTCTATCTAATTTTCTTTCTTCTTCCATCTTTACTCCATCTGTGCTCAAGACGTGAAGAAGGCTACTTCTGTTCAGGGATATCAAGATCAATCAAGGCACTGGCCCCAAACAGTCCTTTGTTCCCAGTGTAAGTGCTTGGAACTGTCCATTGGGAACTTCCACCTCTGACCCTTGGCTGAGCCACTTGGTTGTTAGCTGCTTGAACTAATGGGTAGGGCTTTGAGAAGCTGCCTTCATCAGTGGGTGCAATTCCCAGCTTAGCTGCACTTATAGGTGACTTACCTTGCAACTATGTCCAGTGAACTCACTGAAGCCGCCAGAAGATTACAATGTCATCCCATGTGGGATCTTTCCAATTCCCTCATGTCACCTCACAGCCACCATGCTTTATACTTTTCTTCTCTCCATCAACATTATGAATTATTATAAAAGTACAACCTGAAGATTCACAGCATATTCCAACCTCTCCATCTTCCAGCACCATACTCTCACAGCTGCTGTTTCTACTTGCTCTATTCTACACTTTTGGACTATTTGTAGCTTCTCCTCAAACTTTAATTCTGTTCATTTCCATCTCTAACCATGCTGCCCTCAGCTATCATTTCCAACCGAAACTCAAATTTCATTTATTTCCTCCAGTTCCTTTTTTATTTTCCACTCCAGCTTCCTAGTCAAAAGAAAACACATGATTATGTTAATTCTGACATCTTGCGGCTCAGATGTGTTTGCTTAAATCACCTGATTTCAATTTCCTTTGGCTCAAAACATCAGTCCTTAGAACTTTTCAAATTTTTGTCAAGCAAACTCAAATCATCTTGTCTCTGCTGATTCCAGATGCTCTGGCAGGGTCAGAGGTGGAGGTTTCCAGTGGGCAGTTCCGAGCACTTACACTGGACTGTTTGGGGCCAGCGCCTTGATTGATCTGAGACATTTTGAGCCAACTTTAACTCTACTCGTAACTACTGGAAATCCATTCTGGGAAATCCATCATATTATTTACTAGAATACTGCTGTTAACAGATTCCACTTGAAAGGGGCCACTGCTGCACTAAAGTATAGAAAATGACATCCATTCTTGCAAGTTAAACACCTGAAAAAGTAACTACTTTGGAAGTCATGCTCTGAATTTTAATTCTCACTTCATCACTTTGTTTTCAGAAAAGGTGTGCTGTGGATAAAACTGCAGAGCTCGTCTTTTGTACTTTGTTAGAAATCTAGGGCTTTTAAGAAGAACATTTCTGTAAAATAACACATTCATTATTGGTTATGTGTTTTTTGCACCAAATGCACAAGCTTGTTAAACAGTAAATGTTATGTGCCTGTCATGTATCTTACATTATTATACATAACTGTATCCTAACATGCTATACATGATTGTAATAAGATATGACCTGTAACCACCAGCATACCTTACCACCAGGGGTGCACTTGCAAGAGACAGGTATCTAAGGACAGGTCTCAGGCAAGTGCAGCATTCCAGAGCTGTGAAATAAAGGTGCAGGTCCAGAGTGACCTTGACTTCACTACATGCCTCGTGTGAATCTATACTGAGGGGACAGGACTTTACAGTGGCGACGAGTTACGGGATTACAGAATCCACAGAATGGCGAACAACGGATCAGATGAAAAGTACAATGTGGGAGACAATTGGGAGGACTTTATAGAAAGGCTCCAGCAAAGCTTTGTAACCAAAGACTGGTTAGGCGACGATAAGGCAGACAAGAGAAGAGCCCAGCTCTTGACCAGCTGTGGCTCGAAAACATACGCTTTATTGAAGGATCTGTTGGCACCCGAGAAACCAGCAAGCAAGTCGTTTGAAGAATTGAGCACACTGGTAAGAGACCACCTGAAGCCAGCGAGCAGCCTACACATGGCCAGACACAGGTTCTACAACTACAGACGCTGTGTGGGCCAGAGCATACCCGACTTCGTGGCGGAACTTCGGAGGTTGGCTAGTTTATGTGAGTTCTCCGATGAACTGAGGAGAGAAATGCTGAGAGACTTTTTCATTGAAGGAATAGGCCACGCAGGCATATTCCGAAAGCTCATAGAGACCAAGAACCTGACCTTAGAGGCAGCAGCACTAGTTGCACAGACATTCTTGGTAGGGGAAGAAGAAACAAGATTGATTTACAATGCAGGTACGACAACTAACGAAATATCGGAAGAAGAAGTTCACAGCACTAAACAAGCTGCTACCCCCACACACAGACAAAACCGGGAGAACAGGCTCTCGACAGCAGGCAGAAGCTATCAAGGGCCACAGGAATGGCCGTTCTCATCTCATCAACCCACAATGCGAGCAATCAACTACAAACTGAGAGAAGCTCAAGAGAGATCAGCCAGACGCAGCTCATTCTTTGGGAACACTTTAAACAATAGAACAGGTCTGTGCTGGAGGTGTGGGGGTGGGCACTCGTCAAGGGCACTCGATTTCAGCAGGCTGTTTGCAGAAATTGTGAATATACAGGGCATTTGGCCCGCATGTGCAAAAAAACGGCAACTCGGCTGGTATACGAATCGAATGGGTCGGAAAGCGGACCAGAAGATGGTGGGGACAGTACCCGGGACACCGATGTACAGCGGATCAACACGATCAATGTCCGCTGCTCCTACAACAGGACGCCACCTATAATGATGAGGGTCCTACTCAACGGGATATCTGTCAACATGGAGCTGGATACGGGAGCGAGTCAATCTCTCATGGGCGCTCAACAATTTGAACAACTGTGGCCGCACAAAAGAGACAGACCAAAACTTACAAGAGTCGACACCACACTAAGGACCTATACCAAAGAAATCGTACCAGTCCTCGGCAGCGCCATGCTCTCTGTCACATACAAAGGGACAGTTAACCGACTTCCCCTGTGGATTGTCCCCGGAGACCCCCCAGCACAGCTGGGGAGAAGCTGGCTGGCAAAACTAAACTGGAAATGGGATGATGTCCATGCCATGTCATTAGAGGAACGGACCTCCCACTCAACAGTTATAAAGCGATTTGAACATCTCTTTCAGCCAGGTGTGGGCACTTTCAAAGGGGCCAAATTCAAAATCTACATCACACAGGATGCTAGACCGGTCCATCACAAGGCCAGAGCTGTACCCGATGTGATGAGGGAAAAGATTGAACATGAACTAGGCAGGCTTCTGCGGGAAGGCATTATATCACCTGTGTAATTTAGCGACTAGGCAAGTCCCATCGTCCCAGTCATGAAGCCTGATGGATCCGTACAAATCTGTGGGGACTACAAATCTACCATAAACAGAGTCTCCCTACAGGACCAGTACCCGCTGCCCAGAGCGGATGACTTATTTGCCACATTGGCTGGAGGTAAACTTTTAAAATTAGACCTCACATTTGCGTATATAACGCAAGAATTGACTGAGGAATCCAAGCTACTCACCACCATCAACACACATCGAGGCCTTTTCATGTACAATCGATGCTCATTCGGCATCAGGTCAGCAGCTGCTATATTCCAGCGCAACATGGAGAGTCTGCTCAAGTCCATCCCGGGGACGGTTGTATTTCAAGACGACATACTTATCACGGGCAGGGACACCGACTCCCATCTCCGTAATTTGGAGGAAGTACTAAAGCGGTTGGATCGGGTAGGCCTACGAGTCAAGAAATCCAAGTGCCTGTTTCTCGCACCTGAGGTTGAATTTTTGGGCAGAAGGATTGCCGCTGATGGAATCCGCCCAACAGAGTCCAAAACAGAAGTAATTCGCCTGGCACCCAGGCCCCGGAATATTTCTCGGGCTACTCAATTACTTTGGGAACTTTATGCAGAACTTTAGCACGCTGCTGGAGCCTCCCCACGTGCTACTCAGGAAGGGGTGCGATTGGTTTTGGGGGGACGTCCAGGAATGCGCCTTCAATAAGGCACGCAACCTTCTGTGTTCCAACAGTGTTTTGACTTTCTTTGATCCAGGTAAAAATCTAGTTCTCACATGCGATGCGTCAGCGTATGGGGTCAGGTGCGTTTTACAACATGTCAATAGTGCAGGCAAATTACAACCCATAGCTTATGCCTCCAGGTCACTTTCGCGGGCGGAGCGCGGGTACGGAATGATAGAGAAGGAGGCGCTCGCGTGCGTGTACGGTGTCAAAAAGATGCACCAATACCTTTTCGGGGCCAAGTTCGCGTTAGAAACCGACCACAAGCCCCTCTCGTCCCTCCTATCCAAGACCAAGGCAATAAACGCCAACGCCTCGGCGCGAATTCAACAGTGGGCACTCATGCTGGCGTCCTACGACTACACAATAAGGCACAGACAACTGTGCCGACGCGCTCAGTTGGCTACCCCTGGCGACCACGGAAGGGTCTGACGAACAGGACTATGAGATAGTCTTGGCAATCAATGCCTTTAAGTCCACAGGTTCGCCCATGACGGCTCGCCAAATCAGAGCCTGGATGGCCAGCGACCCCACGTTATCCTTAGTAAAAAGATGTGTCCTAATCGGTGACTGGACAGAGACTCGCGATGCCTTCCCCGAGGAATTAAGACCCTTTCACAGGCGCATGCATGAGCTATCACTACAAGCAGACTGCCTGATGTGGGGCAGCCGAGTAGTCATGCCTCTGCGAGGCAAAGAGGCATTTGTCCGGGAGCTCCACCGCGAGCACCCGGGGATCGTTCTCATGAAGGCCATAGCCAGATCCCACGTCTGGTGGCCTGGTATTGATGTGGACTTGGAGCTCTGCGTCCGAAGGTGCACCATTTGTGCCCAACTCAGCAATGCCCCCAGGGAGGCTCCACTGAGCCCCTGGCCCTAGCCTACCAAACCGTGGTCGTGGGTGCACGTAGACTATGCGAGCCCATTCATGGGCAAAATGTTCCTCGTAGTTGTCGATGCATTTTCAAAGTGGATCGAATGCACCATTTTAAACTCGAGCACAACCTCCACCACTGTGGAGAGCCTCGCAACCATGTTTGCAATGCACGGAATCCCTGACATATTGTTCAGTGACAATGGTCCGTGCTTCACCAGCGCAGAATTCCAAGACTTTATAATTGACCACGGCATAAATCACGTCAAGACGGCACCGTTCAAGCCGGCCTCCAACGGCCAGGCGGAGAGAGCAGTGCAAATCATTAAACAAGGCATGCTTAAAATCCAAGGTCCCACGCTGCAGGGTTGCCTGTCGCGACTGCTGCTGGCATACAGATCTCGTCCGCACTCACTGACTGGGATTCCCCCCACGCAACTGTTGATGAAAAGGACTTTAAAAACAAGGCTCTCATTAATCCTCCCAGACGAAATTGTTGAGGCAAAGCGCCGTAAGCTGACTGAGTACCATGACAGAAATTCGAGGGGGAGATGGAATGAGATAGGGGACAAAGTGTTTGTACTAAACTATGGCAGGGGTCCCAAATGGCTTGCAGGGACAGTAACGGGCAAGGAAGGAAACAGGCTACTGGTAGTACAAATAGACAATGGCAAAACCTGCCGGAGGCATGTAGACCAAGTCAAAAGCAGATTTACCAACAACACTGCGGAACCAGAGGTAGACTACAATGTGGAACTCGCATCACACCTGGTGGACAGACAGAGGGAACAACCTGAGGAAAGGGCAATCCCAACAGACAGCCCAGGCGAGTCAACAACAATCACACCAATCGAAACAGATAGCCCAGGCGAGATACCAGCAACCACACCCAAAGAAAAACAGACACCAAGGCAAACAACTGAACCACAACTCAGACGCTTCATGCTTCATGAGAGACTGAACCTATAAAGACAATAAGACCTTGGGGGAAGGTGATGTCATGTATCTTACATTATTATATCTAACTGTATCCTAACATGCTATACATGACTGTAATAAGATATGACCTGTAACCACCAGCATACCTTACCACCAGGGGTGCACTTGCAAGAGACAGGTATATAAGGACAGATCTCAGGCAAGTGCAGCATTCCAGAGCTGTGAAATAAAGGTGCAGGTCCAGAGTGACCTTGACTTCACTACATGCTTTGTGTGAATCTGTACTGAGGGGACAGTACTTTACAGTGCTGATTCTTTTTAAAGAAACATTTTTTTAAATTTGCTGAACACAACTGTATTGAAGGAAAGTATCAACTCTTGGCCACCTTCATCTCTCTCATTAATTCCTTCCTAAAGCTGTCTCTGTATTCCTGTAAACCCTCCTCCCCACTTCTCTTCCATCTTAATTGTATAACTGCTAACTCTCCTAAAAGAAAGTTGACCTTTTTGGGTCACTTTTTTCTTCTACCATTAACGTTAATTGTCTGAGTAAAGAAACTCCCCCCATTGCTCCATTCTGTTCTACTGTGGTAACCATCATTAAGGGCTTTATTTTTACCATCATTGGGTGCTGTTTGACGTCCGCTATTTTATTTGGAGCAATCTTAATTTTGTGGGTGGTGACTGTCAGCGCTGGATATTTTGTATGCCAGATTTTTTGGCGTAGTTCTGGTTGAAAACTGATTTCTACGCCCTTTTTGGCCATTTAACCGATTTTTACCAACACCGTTTTTTTTTCAGGGCGGTGCACAGTGGCCTTAAGTACCAGAAAAACCCTACGTTAACTTAAGGAAATTGCTGTTGAGTATATTTCTCAGTTTTTGGAGCGAGGGAAGAAGACAATTAAAAACACAAAATCATGCTGATTTTTGCAGGAGGAACTCGGAAAATAACACGGAAAGTTAATTTTTCCCACAGAATGTTTTTGAGAGTGGGCAAATTGCGACTCCACCCCATCACAGAATCTCTACTCACGGGACTCCAGGCACGGGTCGGAGGAGTGCCAGCTGGCTGACGGCAGAATCGCTCCCTCGGCCAGAAAGAAGCACAGGAGCTCGGTGTTTGAATTCTATCCCCCCGCCGCCAGGCTCAGCTTGGAAAGAAGCCCTGGGGGGGCAGAGGGAGGGGAGATGGCAGGTGTAATCCAAGCGCCAAGCTCCTGTATTTCTGTCCGGCCGAGGGAGCGATCCTGCCGGCATTCACTCCAAACCGTGCATCGAAGACGGCACAGCAGCAAACATACGCATTTCAGCAAAAGCTATAATTAAAGTTCCATAAATCATCGTGTGTCGCGTCTCCATAGAGACAGAGCTTAGTGTTGCACACGCGCACAGACCAGGGTGTGGTCCATTCTACAGGGGCGTCATCCAGCAAAGGTATGAGTGCAATAATAACAAGAATAACAAAATTAAGAATAATAATTATAGGTGCATCTATTACTATGCCTCATGTAATAAGTTGGTTTAAATGCCATGCCATGCGAAGATGACGGATAATACATAGAAACATAGAAAATAGGTGCAGGAGTAGGCCATTCAGCCCTTCGAGCCTGCACCGCCATTCAATAAGATCATGGCTGATCATTCCCTCAGTACCCCTTTCCTGCTTTGTCTTTGTTATGTATTGATGTGTGTATCGTCCTGGTACCTTAAATGTAATATAAGCACAATGGTACACCACAAAGGGCGCTGTGATGGGAAACCTGGAAGTACCTGCAACAGGCACTATAAAAGGCTGACCACCACAGCTGAGAGGCACTCTGGAGCTGAACAATAAAGGACGAAGGTCACAGCAGTTAGATTAACACCAGACCGTGTGGAGTCAGTGATTTGTGTGCTACATACACCTCACTCTCCATACCCCTTGATCCCCTTAGCCGTAAGGGCCATATCTAACTCCCTCTTGAATATATCCAATGAACTGGCATCAACAACTCTCTGCGGCAGGGAATTCCACAGGTTAATAACTCTCTGAGTGAAGAAGTTTCTCCTTATCTCAGTCCTAAATGGCCGACGACTTATCCTCAGACTATGTCCCCTGGTTCTGGACCTCCCCAACATCGGGAACAATCTTCCCGCATCTAACCTGTCCAGTCCTGTCAGAATCTTATACGTTTCTATGAGATCCCCTCTCATTCTTCTAAACTCCAGTGTATAAAGGCCTAGTTGATCCAGTCTCTCCTCATAAGACAGTCCAGCAATCCCTGGAATTAGTCTGGTGAACCTTCGCTGCACTCCCTCAATAGCAAGAATGTCCTTCCTCAGATTAGGAGACCAAAACTGAACACAATATTCCAGGTGAGGCCTCACCAAGGCCCTGTACAATTGCAGTAAGACCGCCCTGCTCCTATACTCAAATCCCCTAGCTATGAAGGCCAACATACCATTTGCCTTCTTCACCACTGTTGTACCTGCATGCCAATCGTCAATGACTGATGAACCATGACACCCAGGTCTCGTTGCACCTCCCCTTTTCCTAATCTGCTGCCATTCAGATAATATTCTGTCTTCGTGTTTTTGCCCCCAAAGTGGATAACCTCACAATTTATCCACATTATACTGCATCTGCCATGCATCTGCCCACTCACCTAACCTGTCCAAGTCACCCTGCAGCCTCTTAGCGTCCCCCTCACAGCTCATACCGCCACCCAGTTTAGTGTCATCTGCAAACTTGGAGTTATTACACTCAATTCCTTCATCCAAATCGTTAATTTTTATTGTAAAGAACTGGGGTCCCAGCACTGAACCCTGCGGCACTCCACTAGTCACTGCCTGCCATTCTGAAAAGGACCCGTTTATCCCAACTCTCTGCTTCCTGTCTGCCAACCAGTTCTCTATCCACGTCAGTACATTACCCCCAATACCATATGCTTTGACGTTGCACACCAATCTCTTGTGCAGGACCTTGTCAAAAGCCTTTGAAAGTCCAAATACACCACATCCACTGGTTCTCCCTTGTCCACTCTGCTAGTTACATCCTCAAAAAATTCCAGAAGATTCATCAAGCATGATTTCCCTTTCATAAATCCATGCTGACTTGGACCGATCTTGTCACTGCTTTCCAAATGCGCTGCTATTTCATCTTTAATAATTGATTCCAACATTTTCTCCACTATTGATGTCAGGCGAACCGGTCTATAATTACCCGTTTTCTTTCTCCCTCCTTTTTTAAAAAGTGGTGTTACATTAGCTACCCTCCAGTCCATAGGAACTGATCCAGAGTCGATAGACTGTTTGAAAATGATCACCAATGCATCCACTATTTCTAGGGCCACTTCCTTAAGTACTCTGGGATGCAGACTATCAGGCCCCGGGGATTTATCAGCCTTCAATCCCATCAATTTCCCGAACACAATTTCCTGCCTAATAAGGATTTCCTTTAGTTCCTCCTTCTCACTAGACCCTCGGTCCCCCAGTATTTCTGGAAGATTATTTGTGTCTTCCTTCGTGAAGACAGAACCAAAGTATTTATTCAACTGGTCTGCCATTTCTTTGTTCCCGATGATAAATTCACCTGAATCCGACTGCAAGGGACCTACGTTTGTCTTCACTAATCTTTTTCTCTTCACATATTTATAGAAGTTTTTGCAGTCAGTTTTTATGTTCCCTGCAAGCTTCCTCTCGTATTCTATTTTCCCCCTCCTTATTAAACCCTTAGTCCTCCTCTGTTGAATTCTAAATTTCTCCCAGTCCTCAGGTTTGTTACTTTTTCTAGCTAATTTATGTGCCTCTTCCTTGGTTTTAACACTATCCTTAATTTCTCTTGTTAGCCACTGTTTTATTTTTACTCCGGACAGGGATGTAGAATTGCTAAAGTTCATTCATGTGATCTTTAAATGTTTACCATTGCTTAGAAACATAGAAACATAGAAAATAGATGCAGGAGTAAGCCATTCGGCCCTTCGAGCCTGCACCACCATTCAATAAGATCATGGCTGATCCTTCACCTCAGTACCCCTTTCCCGCTTTCTCTCCATACTCCTTGATCCCCCTTTAGCCGTAAGGGCCATATATAACTCCCTCTTGAATACATCCAATGAACTGGCATCAACAATTCTCTGCGGCAGGGAATTCCATAGGTTAACAACTCTCTGAGTGAAGAAGTTTCTCCTCATCTTGGTCCTAAATGGCCTACCCCTTATCCTAAGGCTGTGTCCCCTGGTTCTGGACTTCCCCAACATCGGGAACATTCTTCCCGCATCTAACCTGTCCTGTCCCGTCAGAATCTTATACCGTTATATGAGATCCCCTCTCATCCTTCTAAACTCCAGTGTATAAAGGCCCAGTTGATCCAGTCTCACCTCATATGTCAGTCCAGCCATCCCTGGAATCAGTCTGGTGAACCTTCGCTGCACTCCCTCAATAGCAAGAACATCCTTCTTCAGATTAGGAGACCAAAACTGAACACAATATTCCAGGTGAGGCCTCACCAAGGCCCTGTACAATTGCAGTAAGACCTCCCTGCCCCTATACTCAAATCCCCTAGCTATGAAGGCCAACATACCATTTGCTTTCTTCACCGCCTGCTGTACCTGCATGCAAATTTTCAGTGACTGATGAACCATGACACCCAGGTCTCGTTGCACCTCCCCTTTTCCTAATCTGCTGCCATTCAGATAATATTCTGCCTTCGTGTTTTTGCCACCAAAGTGGATAACCTCACATTTATCCACATTGTACTGCATCTGCCATGCATTTTCCCACTCACCTAACCTGTCCAAGTCACCCTGCAGCCTCTTAGCATCCTCCTCAGAGCTCACACTGCCACCCAGTTTAGTGTCATCTGCAAACTTGGAGATATTACACTCAATTCCTTCATCCAAATCATTGATGTATATTGTAAATAGCTGGGCTCCCAGCACTGAGTCCTGCGGCGCTCCACTCGTCACTGCCTCCCATTCCGAAAAGGACCCATTTATCCCGACTCTCTGCTTCCTGTCTGCCAACCAATTCTCTATCCATGCCAGTACATTTCCCCAATACCATGTGCTTTGATTTTGCACACCAATCTCTTATGTGGGACCTTGTCAAAGGCCTTTTGAAAGTCCAAATACACCACCGTCAACCCTTTAAGTATCCTTGGCCAGTCTATTCTAGCCAATTCACGCCCCATACCGTCGAAGTTCCCTTTCCTTAAGTTCAGGACCCTAGTTTCCGAATTAACTGTGTCACTCTCCATCTTAATAAAGAATTCTACCATATTATGGTCACTCTTCCCCAACAAGATTGCTAATTCGTCCCTTCTCATTATACATCACCCAGTCTAGGATGGCCAGCTCTCTAGTTGGTTCCTCGACATATTGGTCGAGAAAACTATCCCTAATACACTCCAGGAAATCCTCCTCCACCGCATTACTACCAGTTTGGTTAGCCCAATCAATATGTAGATTAAAGGCGCCTATGATAACTGTTGTACCTTTACTGCACACATCCCTTATTTCTTGTTTGATACTGTCCCCAACCTCACTACTACTGTTTGGTGGTCTGTACACAACTCCCACCAGCGTTTTCTGCCCTTTGGTATTCCGTAGCTTCACCCATACCGATTCCACATTATCCAGGCTAATGTCCCCCCTTACTATTGCATTAATTTCCTCTTTAACCATCAATGCCACCCTGCCTCCTTTTCCTCTCTGCCTATCCGTCCTAAATGTTGAATACCCCTGGATGTTGAGTTCCCAGCCTTGGTCACCCTGGAGCCATGTCTCCATGATGCCAATTACATTATATTCGTTAACTGCTTTCTGCGCAGTTAATTCGTCCACCTTATTCCGAATACTCCTCGCATTGAGGCACAGGGTCTTCAGGCTTGTCTTTTTAACACACTTTGCCCCTTTAGAATTTTGCTGTAATGTGGCCCTTTTTACTTTTTGCGTTGGGTTTCTCTGCCCTCCACTTTTACTTTTCTCCTTTCTATCTTTTGCCTCTCCCTCCATTTTGTTTCCCTCTGTCTCCCTGCATAGATTCCCATCCCCCTGCCATGTTAGTTTAACTCCTCCCCAACAGCACTAGCAAACACTCCCCCCAGGACATTGGTTCCGGTCCTGCCTAGGTGCAGACCATCCGGTTTGCACTGGTCCCACCTCCCCCAGAACCGGTTCCAATGTCCCAGGAATTTGAATCCCTCCCTTCTGCACCACTCCTCAAGCCACATATTCATTTGAGCTATCCTGCGATTCCTACTCTGACTAGCACGTGGCACTGGTAGACATCCTGAGATTGCTACTTTTGGGGTCCTACTTTTTAATTTAGCTCCTAGCTCCCTAAATTCATCTCGTAGGACCTCATCCCATTTTTTACCTATATCGTTGGTACCTATATGCACCACTACAACTGGCTGTTCACCCTCCCTTTTCAGAATATCCTGCACCCGCTCCAAGACATCCTTGACCCTTGCACCAGGGAGGCAACATACCATCCTGGAGTCTCGGTTGTGGCCACAGAAACGCCTATCTATTCCCCTTACAATAGAGTCCCCTATCACTATAGCTCTCCCACTCTTTTTCCTGCCCTCCTGTGCAGCAGGGCCACCCACGGTGCCATGAACTTGGCTGCTGCTGCCCTCCCCTGATGAGTCATCCCCCTCAACAGTACCCAAAGTGGTGTATCTGTTTTGCAGGGGGATGACCGCAGGGGACCCCTGCACTACCTTCCTTCCACTGCTCTTCCTATTGGTCACCCATTTACTATCTAGCTGTGTACCCTTTACTTGCGGTGAGACCAACTCGCTAAACGTGCTATTCACGTCATTCTCAGCATCGTGCATGCTCCAGAGTGAATCCACCCGCAGCTCCAGTGCCGCAATGTGATCCGTCAGGAGCTGGAGGCGGACACACTTCCCACACACGTAGTCGTCAGGGACACCGGAAGCGTCCCTGACTTCCCACATAGTACAGGAGGAGCATAACACATGTCCGAGCTGTCCTGCCATATCTTAACCCCTAGATAAACTTAATTTGGCAACAACAATGCTAAAGGTTACTTGCTGATATAGAAAAGAATAAAGAAGAAAGAAAAACTGCTTACCAATCACTTACCCCCTTGGCTGTGACTTCACCTTTCGATTGCTTTCTACTTTTTCTTTGCCTTCTCACCCCGCTGCAGCTGCACAAGCATGCCTTTATCGGCCTCCCGACTTGGCGCTGCTCATCCTCCTCGCTCTCCATGCCACCATCATAGAAACCAGATCGCTCGGGCATTAATGGGGAGGAGGCCATACCCTGATCAAATCTACAGGGACAGGTGCTCATACCTACACATGTGTAGGCAGACTGCATTCACAAGCTGCGATTTAGAAAGGAGGTCATCACTGAGATCTGCCAGCCAATCAGGGCAGACATACAGCCAAAAGTGGCAGGAGGACTGCCCTCCTTGTGGAAGTGAAGTTCACTGCAGTACTTGCCTTCTGTGCTTTTGGCTCATTTCAAGCAGCAACTCGGGTCATACGCTGCATCTTGTAGCATGCCACACATTGCTGCATTTGACAGGTAACTGCTGCACTATATGCCAAAAGGGAACAGTTCATCAATTTCCCTATGACTTCGCAGGCAACACGAGACAGAGCTGTGGGATTCTCCAGAATTGCTGGCTTCCCAAAGGTACAGGATGCAATTAACTGTACCCACATCGCCTTGAGAGCACCTTTGGATGACTCCAAGGTTTATCGCAACAGGAAAGGGTTCCATTCCCTAAATGTCCAGTTCGTCTGCAACGATAAGCATCAGATCATGGCAGTGAATGACAAATACCCAGGTAGCATCCATGATGCTTTCATCTTATGTGAGAGCGTTATACCTGCGATGTTTCAGGAGCTGCCAGAAGGGCACACACAGCTGGTTGCTCGGGGACAAAGGGTATGGGCTCACCACCTGGCTTATGACCCCCCTACACAATCCCCGCACTGAGCCAGAGCGTCGCTACAACATGTCGCACATAACGACACGTAGCATCATAGAGCAGACAATTGGCATACTGAAGCAACGTTTCCGATGCTTGGACCACCCTGGAGGCTACCTGCAATACGCCCCTCACCACGTCGGTCAGTTCACTGTGGAGTGTGCTGCATGCTGCACAACTTGGCCATCATGAGGGGGCAGGTACTGGACATTGAAGATCCTCCTGAGGGAAGAATTGGGGGGTGGGCGGGGGCGGTAGGAGGAGGAGCAGCAGGAGGAGGAGGACGAACCCGTGCCATCACCTTAACCCGCAGGAAGACAGCGGAGGAGGCACCTATAGCCATAACTAGAGACTTGCGTCAGCGGCTAATCCGTGATCTCTTTGCTGCCTGAAGGCTAAGTGGCCCAACAGTGTTGACTCTTTGCATCTGTTAGTGTGAAAAAATAATGTACATCATAATATACGTCATGTTGTGTTGATTGATGTTGCTTTAATTCATAAAATAATGTGCAGGATTCTGCTTAAATTTTAAAAATAATTAAGTATATTAAGCATTTGTACAGTTTTACTTAACTTTAATTAAAAATTTTGTATCAAACTTTAAACTGTTCAATGAAGAAAACAACAAGTAGCAGCAACAAACAAACAAACTTTAGCTGCAGTCATCTCTCCTCCCCCTTATTCCAAGACCTTAGCGCTGTGCGCCCCTATTGTGCCTATTGTTGCCTCAACACTGACCCGTGCCCGTTGTCGCAGACTTCTGCTTCCTCACCCCGACCCCAAGGTTTTTTCTGTTTTCTGCACAAAGGCGCATTTGTTGTTGGTGGGATTGGACAGGGACAGACCTAACAGACGGCACTGTGGAAGGCTCGGGTTCCTCTTCGGACTCTTCTTCAGCCTGTGGATGAACCCGCGCACACTACCTAAGGTTGGTCTGGGGATTGGAAAGTAAGTGTCAGCAGTTGATGCTGCCAATTGCTGTTGGGCAACGACAGCCTGGGTGTGTCCACTTATTGCAGCAGCTATCTCTGACATTCCCTCCCTAATCTGTTCCGACACTGCATCAGCTATTCCGACATTCCCTCCCTAATGTTTGACATTCCCTCCCTAATGTCCGACATTCCCTCCCTAATCTACGACATCCCCTCCCTCATCTGTCCCGACAGTGCTCTCATTCCTCCAGACAGTGTTGCTACTTCGACTGACTGTCCCGCTAATTCTACCCTCACCCCACCCATGGTGTCCAGGAGCGATCGCGTTTGCTCAGTGATCGCCCCACCATTCCCATGAGCTGTCCTATGTCCTCTGCATCATGCATTTCGGGTTGAGCTCTCCTTCCCACCCTCCTCAGACGCCTCCCAGCTGTGGCTTGCTGCAACCCACTGGGATCAGCAGCCTCAGACTGTACACCATGAAATGTTGCATCGGTTGTATCGATGTGGAAAGGGCTTGGCACCCTTGGGGTTCACTGGCTCCAATTCCAATGTAAACATCACTGTATTGGGGTCCTTCTGCTGTCCTTCATTCTTCAGCCCATCCTCGTCCTGATGTTGATGAAGAATATCTGGACTGACGGCTTCCGAATCATTCTACTTCTGCTTCAGTTTCTGTCTCTTCCTGATGCGCAACATCTGCATAACAGAGCATATGTTTGGTTAGCAGCAGGGGAGAGGGTGGGCGGGGGGGGGCGCAGGGTGACATGAGTACGCGGGTCACACATCGCAGGCTCTTTTCAAAGACAATGATGTCAACCCAGACTCTGCAATTCGCAGGGTTTACCCTCTCTCAGTAACCTGGGCCCAGCGTCCACATTGGTGGTTGATATTCTCTTGCGAGATTTAATCATATCAGCGATCCTCTGTTCCACAGCTGTTAGTTGCAGCCTACTTGGCGCATCTCCTCCAGTTTTTGACCTTTTTCGGTTGATCTGTGACACCTTCCTCTGCAAAGATGAAAATTGACCTTTTTAACAGAGGGTCCTTCTGCCGTGGTGGCCACACACACACACACACACACACACATGTATTAGTTACATTTACAAATGTAATTGCAGTGCATAAATAAAAATCTTACTCACAGTAACTGCTTGGCCAAGGTCCTGCCACTTCTTTTTGACCTGCATGCTGCTTCTTGGGGTCATGGTCACTGCATTAAACTTTTCTGAAACTTGGTTCCAAAGTTTTGCTAGTAGAGACGGTTTTAGTTTCTTTTGTCCCTTTCTTCCTTTGTTCATAAGCACATCCCATCTCCTCTCAATTATGTCTACCAGGGTCTCTAGTTCTTCTGCTAGAAATCTCGGCCCTTCCCCTTCCCCCTGCTCCTTCCCCTTGTCCTTCTCCTTCTCTTTCTATATCTCCTTCCCCTTCCCTTGGATCCATCTGTTGCAGCTAAAATTTAAATTTCCAGATCCAGCTCCGATCCCAATGCATTCTCATAAGCTCATGATCTGGACTAGGACGTTCACTGCTAAATGGGATAGATTTAGAACAGAACTGGGCATCCATGAGGCCCTTTGGGCCATCTGCAGCAGCAGAATTGTAATCCACCACAATCTGTAACCTCATGGCTCAGCATATTCCTCACTCTACCATTACCATCAAGCAGGGAACCAACCCTGGTTCAATGAGGAGGGCTGAAGAGCATGCCAGAAGCAGCACCAAGTGTACCTAAAAATGAGGTGCCAACCTGGGGAAACTGCAACACAGAACTACATGCATGTTAACCAGCGATAGCAGCATGCTATAAACAGAGCTAAGCGATCCCTCAACCAATGGATCAGATCAAATCTCTGCCATCCTGCCACATCTAGTCGTGAATGGTGGTGGACAACTAAACAACTAACGGCAGGAGGAGGCTCCATGAATATCCCCATCCTCAATGACAGTGGAGCCCAGCACACGAGTGCAAAAGACAAGGCTGAAGCGTTCGCAACCATCTTGAGCCAGAAGTGCCGAGTGGATGGTGCATCTCGGCCTCCTCCTGAGGTCCCCACCATCACAGAAACTGGTCTTCAGCCAATTCAATTCACTCCACATGATACCAAGAAACAGCTGAGTGCACAGGATACAGAAAAGGCTATGGGCCCCAACAACATCTCGGCTGTCGTGCTGAAGCCTTGTGCTCCAGAACTAGCTGCTCCTCTATCAAGCTGTTCCAGTACAACTACAACACTGGCATCTACTCAACAATGTGGAAAACTGCCCAGGTACGTCCTGTCCACAAAAAGCAGGACAAATCCAATCCGGCCAATTACCGTCCCATCAGTCTAGTCTTAATCATCAGCAAAGTGATGGAATGTGTTGTCGACAGTGCTGGCAAGCGGCACTTACCAATAACCTGATCACTGATGCTTAATTTGGGTTCCACCAGGACCACTCTGCTCTAGACATTACTACAGTCTTAACTCAGTGGGTAGCACACTCGTCTATGAGATAGAATGTTGTGGGTTCAAGTCCCATTCCAGGGATTTGAGCGCAAATATCTAGGCTGACACTCCAGTGCAGTACTGAGGGAGTGCGGCACCGTCGGAGCTGCCATCTTTTGGATGAGACATTAAACCGAGGGCTCGTCTGCTCTCTCAGCTGGATGTAAAAATCCCATGGCACTATTTTGAAGAAGAGCAGGGGAGTTATCCCCGGTGTCCTGGCCAATATTTATCCCTCAATGAATTTAACAAAAACAGATTATCTGTTCATTATCACATTATTGTTTGTGGAAGCTTGGTGTGCGAAAATTGGCTGCCGCGTTTCCTACGTTACAATGATGACTATGCTCCAAAGGGTACTTCATTGGCTGTAAAGTGTTTTGAGACATCTGGTGGTCGTGAAAGGCACTATATAAATCCAAGTCTTCCTTCTTCCTTGGTCCAAACATGGACAAAATAACTGAATTCCAGAGGTGAGGTGAGAGTGACTGCCCTTGACATCAAGGCAGCATTTAACCAAGTGTGGCATCAAGGAGCTCTAGTAAAATTGAAGTCAATGGGAATCAGGGGGAAAAGTCTCCACTGGCTCAAGTCATAACAAGCACAAAGGAAGATGGTTTTGGTTGTTGAAGGTCAATCATCTCAGCCCCAGGACATTGCTGCTGGAGTTCCTCAGGGCAGTATCATAGGCCCAACCATCTTCAGCTCTTCTTCAATGACCTTCCCTCCATCATAAGGTGAAAATTGAGGATGTTCGCTCCTAATTGCACAGTGTTCAGTTCCATTCACAACTCCTCAGACAATGAAGCAGTCCATGCCAGAATGCAGCAAGACCTGGACGACATTTAGGCTTGAGCTGATAAGTAGCAAGTAACATCATGCCACACCGGTGCTAACCAATGTCTATCTCCAACAAGCGAGAGTCTAACAATTGCCCTTGATAGTCAATGGGATTACCATCACCGAATCGCTCACCATCAACATCCTGGGGGCCATCTTTGACCAAGGACTTAACTGGACCAGCCACATAAATAATGTGGCTACAACAGCAGGTCAGAGGCTGGGTATTCTGTGGTGAGTGTCTCACCTCCTGACTCCCCAAAACCTTTCCACCATCTATAAGGCACAAATCAGGAGTGTGATGGAATACTCTCCACTTGCTTGGATGAGTGCAGCTCCAACAACACTCAAGAAGCTCGACACCATCCAGGACAAAGCAACTCGCTTGATTGGCACCTCATCCACCACCCTAAACAATCAGTCCCTCCACCACTGGTGCACCATGGCTGCAGTTTGTATCATCTATAAAATGCACTGCAACAACTCACCAAGATGTCTTCAACAGCAACTCCCAAAATCTCAACCTCTACTACCTAGAAGGACAAGGACAGCAGGCACATAGGAACACCATCATCTCCAAGTTACACACCATCCTGACTTGGAAATATATCGCCGTTCCTTCATTGTCGCTGGATCAAAATCCTGGAACTCCCTCCCAAACAGCACTGTGGGAGTACCTTCATCACACGGACTGCAGCGGTTCAAGAAGGTAGTTCACCATCACCTTCCCAAGGACAATTAGGGATGGGCAATAAATGCTGGCCTCACCAGTGACGCCCACACCCCGTGAATGAATTAAAAAAACACTAGCTCTGAAGTTACTTTTCTCCAGAAAGTATACAATTTTGAAAGAAAATTCTTGCATTTGTAAAGAATTTTTGCTGATATAAAGTTTAAATTCTATTACCAATAATTCTAGTTTGGATGCTGCTTCTTTGCAAAAATTTATAACATACATTTAAAGTTGTAAAATCCTCAAAAGAGTTGATTTTTTTTTCAGGCTGCTGAATTCAAATTCAATTATGTCAATAAAAGATGATGCCTTTGCTGGGCTTCCACATCTAGAGTATTTGTGAGTTTGTTACTTTTTGCATTTTCTATTTCCTTCATCATTTTAATTATCAAATTACTCAACCATTTGAACTAACTAGTATTTTTCACTTCTACAGATTCATTGAAAGCAACAAAATTGAGTCTATATCAAGGCATGCTTTTCGAGGGCTCAGAGATTTGATCCATCTGTAAGTCTTCAAGTTATTGTTACCTGTCAAATTATTTTAACACAATCTAAGTTTCAAGCTCTTCTTTCTATAGAAAGAAAGCAACCATAAAAACAAATAATTTCTCAGAAGGTATTTAAACTAATGAGGCAGTGCCTTAAAATGAATTATTTTATTTTCAGTTCTTTGGCTAACAACGGCATCAGATCCTTACCACGAGATATCTTCATTGACTTGGATTCCCTGATTGAACTGTAAGATTCTCACACTTTTCAGCAATAAATTAATGTAACTTCTGATATTATTCATAAGCATATGTTTTATACGTTTTGTCAACGTAAGATCTTTTTTCTTCCTATCTTGTTCTTGGTTGCTCTCCTTCAGGTAGGAAAGTGAGGTGGTCAGAGCTGTAGGCAGTGCCACTCCATTCCCACCGGCAGGCATTCCCAGCTGGGGTTGGATAAGTCTGACTCCCTGTTTATTTTTGTTTTTTCTTCCCCTCAAGATGGTGTACATTGCTACCGTGAATCACTATTCCTAGCAGTCTGGCTAAGAACCGGGAAAATGTACTCAATGTGTTGAACTGGCGGAATTCCAATATGTTGTTTTACAAAAGACTCCAGTACAATAGTTGGTTAAATATGAACCATCTATTTCATAATGTTAGGCAAACACACCTAGAGCCAGAACATTCCTTTGCTGTGCCCTGCAGAAATATATGTGTTCTCTGGGATGAATGAAATTAAGATTAATGCTCTACTGATATGACTGCTTTTCTTGTGACCTCTGCTGTTTACATTATATTCAGAAGGACATTACAACAAATCAAATATCATGAAGGTTAAACATGTATGTGAGTTTATTTGAAATCAAATATGACTGAGTCAGATCAGAAATTTTGTGAAAAGTATGGTGCTGGGGTACTTACAGCTTGTATATGAAATCACAACTTTATGAATTCATGACGTGTGATAAAACATCATCTGAACTTCACTAAAAAACATATACTTGAAATAGCAAACATGATTTGAATCTTGAAGACTTCAGTAAGATTTCTTCATCAAAAATACATTTTTCTTTGTAAATTAAGGAAGAAATGTCACTATTATGCTACCCCAAAAATGGTGTCAAGTAACAGACTGTAATCTTGGTTGCATCAGTGAAATTCAGTAATGTGTTAGATAAATCTAAGCTTCTGCGTATAGATCTCTGCTGCAGACTAAAGGTTAATAGGAAAATTTGAAGTGTGAATATCAGTAGATATGATTTCAGGAATAGTCCAAACTTATTTACTCGTTTCTGTTTGTACCACCTGTCAATCAAACTGACAGGTGCATCTTGGTTTCTTCCGGTTCAATTTGTACCTCACAAATTCATTAATCTCAGAAAGCAGAAGTTGGTCACTCAGCACATGTCTTCACTGAAACTCATATTCACATTTCTGAAACAGTTAATGAGCTGATTAGTTACTATTTGGGAACAACTTTGTGGTCAGGCTGCCTCAATGTGGATTACTGATGGTATCAATATTGGTATGGAAAATTGTTGCAAAGAAGTACCACATCTTGAGAAGTACCATACCAAAGTAATGCAGAATTGAAAGTGCACTATGTATATTGATTTCAGTCTGATAGTATGAGTTATTGCACAAGGTGTACCAGAGTCTTACTGAATGAACCCTACCAATAATGTCTAGTCATGTCACTTTTACTGAAAAAGGCGGTGCACACAACAGGGTCTACAATGGTACCAGTAATAGCAGCAACACAATGAAACTTCTGACAACCTTTGAACAAAGGACACTGGCCTACATTGACATGGACACAGTGGAAGAAGAAGCAGTGGCTATATTCCAATTTCATTCTGCCTCATAGTTGGCTCACTGCTCTTACATGGTGAGAAACCGCTTTCCATATCATTACTTTCAAAAACAATGCTTACGAAGCAAAGTGAGTCAACAGATTCATAAATGTACCCTCTGTTCTCTTCACAGATGATGGTGCCAGAACCAGTGGTGTGCAGTGCAATCCAGAGCAGTACAGCACACCCAGCAGCGCCACTTTCACTTTCCAACCCACATACAAGCATCTTGAGAATTATGGATGTGGAAGAGCCACAGGATGCACTAGTTACTGCACAGTATGATTGTGTGGGACGAGAAGAAGAAAGAAGATGGTTAGGGTAAATGGTGTAGATTGGGAAGCTGTCACTGACTATGTTTGCTCATGTTCCTTGCACTGCAATTCTTCTTGCATTCCAAAGAATACATGGACAGTGTGGAGAATCCATTGCCTCTATTACTCGGTTAATGGAAAGGATGAATGGACAGTTGTCTGGTATGGAGTCTGCTGTTGGCGAGGAACCATCTTCATTCATGACTAGCGTCCACTGTAAGTGTTTGAAGTCCATCAAAAAAGATCAACTGATATCCATTGAGGAGGATTCAGGTCCCTTCAAGATACTTGCTCCTCTGTCTTTGACAAATAAATGTGCCTCCTGAGGAGAGGCACAATGTAGCAGGTTCATGCAAACCCTGGCAAAAAAGCAGGTCAGTGAGCATGATGTCGGCCTGTGTTCTGTGCCAGACCAGACCTTGCACAAATGGTCGACAGGAATGTCTTCAAAAGCAGATACACCACAATAACTCAAACACAGAGCCCCCCCCTGGCTCTACTGAAGGGACATTACTGATAGTTGCCCTCCAGTTAGAGGGAACCTAGAATCTCAGGAACAACAGTGGTCATTTGCTGGGAAGCATGCAGATCAGGGCAAGATCAGGGCTAGATCCCTGAAGGTAGCAGGCCAGGTAAATAAGGTAGCTAAGAAGGCTACGGAACGCTTACCTTTATTAGCCAAGGCATAGAATACAAGAACAGGGAGGTTGCTTGAACTGTATAAAACATTAGTTAAGCCACAGCTAGAGTACTGCATGCAGTTCTGGTCACCACATTACAGGAAAGATGTAATTGCACTAGAGAGGGTACAGAGGAGATTTACGAGGGTGTTGCCTGGACTGGAGAATTTTAGCTATGAGCAAAGATTGGCTGGGTTTGTTTTCTTTGTAGCAAAGGAGGCTGAGGGGAGACTTTATTGGGGTGTATAAAATTATGAGGGGCCTAGAGTGGATAGGAAGGACATATTTCCCTTAGCAGAGGGGTCAACAACCAGGGGCATAGATTTAAAATAATTGGTAGGAGGTTTAGAGGCGATTTTAGGGGAGATTTCTTCACCCAGAGGGTGGTGGAGGTCTGGAACTCACTGCCTGAAAGGGTGGTAGAGGCAGAAACCCTCACAACATTTAAAAAGTACTTGGATGTGCACTTAGAAGTGCCGTAACCTACAGGGCTACGGTCTAAGAGCTGGAAAGTGGGATTAGGCTGGTTAGCTCTTTGTCGGCTGGCGCAGATACGATGGGCCAAAATGGCTTCCTTCCGTGCTGTAAATTTCTATGGGCCCGAATTCAGTGGACTTACCGCTGGCTGCCGCTGAGTTTTCTCGCCGGTCTCCCTGTTTTTTGGGCGCTCTCCCCTCCGAGCGAGTTTAGTGAGGTCCTCACACTGGTGTGCACCAGCATACAAACCGACCCACTCCCACCCGCTCCCTTCCGAGATTGGTCCGGGCAGATCTCCACTCCAGCAGCCTAGTGGAGGCAGGTCTTACCTGAACGGTAAATATGAAGACCTGCAAGAAAAGGTTAGTGCACATGTTTTCTTCATTTCTTTTGCAGCGATTTTGTTGGATAGGGTCCTCTGAAAAATTTGTAATCGTTTTTTTTTTTATTTGTTGAAATTTTTTTTTCCCATTCCCCCTCCCCCCGGGCCCGACTCTATCCTCGGCGTTACTTTACCGAGGATCGCATTTGCCGACCAGAATGCGACTTACCGCCCGCTGCCGCCTAAAATTGGCGTGTAAGGCCCATTTTTTCCACCAGGCGTTTTTTTCCCATTTTTCCACCAAACCTCCGCCCAAAGTACCGTCAAGATCTTAGCGGTCCTTTCGATGGTACATGGGCGGAACATAGGTTTGACCAAACTCAGGCCCTATGATTCTATACTACCAGTATAAAGAACACAGATGCTGTTTAAACACAATCAGAAAACACTTTTATTATGTAATACATATGCACTGTTCATGTACATGTACATATACATGTGCAGGTTGACACGTGCAGAAAAATGCACCTTAGACAATACCATATACAGAAAAGTTTAATTAAAGCACATCCTTTCATACAACTGTATTTTGTGGTTTTATTACAAAGAAACTGGAGTCAAATTTGACAAGTTCAGAAAAAGAAAAAAAGGTGCAGCTCTTAAACACAAAAGAAATGATATTTTGGTCTGATACAACTGAGTAAAAGAAACAGTGGGGGAGAAAACCCCTACCTTAGCGCCACCCGTGAGCACGGTGTTAAGCGAAAAAATTGGCAACCGCCACTCTTCCACCAGCTGGTGGCGGGTCCTGTGGCATTCTCCATTTTGGAAGTCCCAATAGTTCTTAGGGTAGCGTCCTGCATAAAAAAAATAGTGGAGTGGTGACGTCATGTCACCACTGAGAACTTCGACCCTAGTGCTGAGTTTAGAGCTGGGTCCTTAGAACACCAGGTAAACTTTGCGTGCAAGCAGACTGACAGAGGCGCTGTCAGCACCTCTTAAAGGGACACACACATCTTTCAGGTAAGTTTGCATTTAAACTTTGGAATTGTTTTGTTTTATTTTATTGAAGTAGTGGCTTGCTGCAGCCATAGTTATAGAATGGTTACAGCATGGAAGAAGGCCATTCGGCCTGTCAAGTCCGTGCCGACTCTCAGTTAGTCCCGTTCCCTGTAGCCCTGCAATTGTTTTTCCCTTCAGATACTTATCCAACTCCCTTTTGAAAGATAAAATTAAGTCTGCCTCCTCCATCCTTTCAGACAGTGCATTCCAGATCTTAACCACTCGCTGTGTAAAAAGGCTTTTTCTCATGTCGCCTTTGGTTCTTTTGCCAATCACCTTGAATCTGTGTCCTCTGGTTCTCACCCCTTCTGCCAATGGGAACAGTTTCTCTCCATCTACAGAAAATGTTGAAAATCTCAGCGGGTCAGGCAGCATCTGTGGGGAGAAGCAGAGTTAACGTTTCAGATCGATGACGAAGGGTCATCGACTGAAACCTTAACTCTGCTTTCTCTCCACAGATGCTGCCTGACCCGCTGAGATTGCCAGCATTTTCTGTTTTTATTTTAGATTCCAGCATCTGCAGTGTTTTGCTTTTGTTCTCTATCTACTCTGTCCAGACCTCTCATGATTTTGAACATCTTTATCAAATCTCCTCTCAATCTTCTCTGCTCCAAGGAGAACAATCCAACTTCTCCAGTCTATCAACGTAACTGAAGTCCCTCATTCCTGGAATCATTTTCATGAATCTTTTCTGCACCTTCTCGAAGGCCTTCACATCCTTTCGAAAGTGTGTTGCCCAGAATTGGACACAGTACTCCAATTGGAGCTGAACCAGTGTTTTATACAGGTTCATCATCATTTTTACACTTTTGTACTCTATGCCTCTATTTATGAAGCCCTTTTTGTAACAGATTCTGTAACCCTTTTTAACTGCTTTCTCAACCTACCCTGCCACCTTCAACGATTTATGCACCCATACCTCCAGGTCTCTCAGTTCATGCACCCACTTTAGGATTGTACCCTTTAGTTTATATTTCCCCTCCTCATTCTTTCTACCAAAATGCATCACTTCATACTTTTCTGCATTAAATTTCATCTGCCCATTTCACCAGCCTGACTATGTCTTCCTGAAGTTTATCACTATCCTCCTCACTGTTCACTATACGTCCAAGTTTTGTGTTATCTGCAAATTTTGAAATTGTGCCCTGTACACTCACATTCAAGTCATTAATATATATCAAGAAAAGCAGTGGTCCTAGAACCGACCCCTGGGGAACACCACTGTATACCTTCCTCCAGTCCGAAAAACATCTATTCACCAATGTTTCCTGTCATTTAGCGATTTTCATATCCAGGTTGCCACTGTCCCTTTTATTCCATTGGCATCAATTTTGCTGGAAAGCCTATTATGTGGCACTTTGTTGTACACCTTTTGGAAATCCACGTACACTACGTCAACTGCATTGCCCTCATCAACCCTGTCATGTATGTAACCACAATGTAACACCACTGTATTACTGTATATACTCAACCTAGATGCACACATTGACCACAAGGGGTGAACTTGTGGGAGACACTCCTTACCTGATTAAACAGGTATAAAAAGGGAGGTCCCACGCAGGGTCATCGTCTTTGGAGTCCTGTGAATAAAGAGTTAAGGTCACAGAGTGACCTTGTCCCCAGAATGTGCCTCGTGTGGTTTCATGCTGTAGAGTAAGGACTTTACATTGGTGACGAGAAATGGGAATTCACGACCCACGAGATTGACCACCGGTAGCACAGAGGAATGGTACTGTGTTGGGGAAGACTGGGACGACTTTGTCAAGAGGCTTCAGCAAAGCTTCATTACGAAAGAATGGTTGGGGGATGCAGCGACCGACAAGCGAAGGGCTCATCTTTTGACCAGCTGCGGACCAAAGACTTATGCGCTCATGAAGGACTTACTAGCACCCGAAAAGCCGGCGGACAAAACCTTTGAAGAACTTAGCAAATTGATCGGGGAGCACCTCAAACCGGTGAGTAGCATACATATAGAAACATAGAAACATAGAAAATAGGTGCAGGAGTAGGCCATTCGGCCCTTCTAGCCTGCACCGCCATTCAATGAGTTCATGGCTGAACATTCAACTTCAGTACCCCATTCCTGCTTTCTCGCCATACCCCTTGATCCCCCTAGTAGTAAGGACCTCATCTAACTCATTTTTGAATATATTTAGTGAATTGGCCTCAACAACTTTCTGTGGTAGAGAATTCCACAGGTTCACCACTCTCTGGGTGAAGAAGTTCCTCCGCATCTCGGTCCTAAATGGCTTACCCCTTATCCTTAGACTGTGACCTCTGGTTCTGGACTTCCCCAACATTGGGAACATTCTTCCTGCATCTAACCTGTCTAACCCCGTCAGAATTTTATATGTTTCTATGAGGTCCCCTCTCATTCTTCTGAACTCCAGTGAATACAAGCCCAGTTGATCCAGTCTTTCTTGATAGGTCAGTCCCGCCATCCCGGGAATCAGTCTGGTGAACCTTCGCTGCACTCCCTCAATAGCAAGAATGTCCTTCCTCAGGTTAGGAGACCAAAACTGTACACAATACTCCAGGTGTGGCCTCACCAATGCCCTGTACAACTGTAGCAACACCTCCCTGCCCCTGTACTCAAATCCCCTTGCTATGAAGGCCAACATGCCATTTGCTTTCTTAACCGCCTGCTGCACCTGCATGCCAACCTTCAATGACTGATGTACCATGACACCCAGGTCTCTTTGCACCTCCCCTTTTCCTAATCTGTCACCATTCAGATAATAGTCTGTCTCTCTGTTTTTACCACCAAAGTGGATAACCTCACATTTATCCACATTATACTTCATCTGCCATGCATTTGCCCACTCACCTAACCTATCCAAGTCGCTCTGCAGCCTCACAGCATCCCCCTCGCAGCTCACACTGCCACCCAACTTAGTGTCATCCGCAAATTTGGAGATACTACATTTAATCCCCTCATCTAAATCATTAATGTACAGTGTAAACAGCTGGGGCCCCAGCACAGAACCTTGCGGTACCCCACTAGTCACTGCTGCCATTCTGAAAAGTACCTATTTACTCCTACTCTTTGCTTCCTGTCTGACAACCAGTTCTCAATCCATGTCAGTACACTACCCCCAATCCCATGTGCTCTAACTTTGCACATCAATCTCTTGTGTGGGACCTTGTCGAACGCCTTCTGAAAGTCCAAATATACCACATCAACTGGTTCTCCCTTTTCCACTCTACTGGAAACATCCTCAAAAAATTCCAGAAGATTTGTCAAGCATGATTTCCCTTTCACAAATCCATGCTGACTTGGACCTATCATGTCACCTCTTTCCAAATGCACTGCTATGACATCCTTAATAATTGATTTCATCATTTTACCCACGACCGATGTCAGGCTGACCGGTCTATAATTCCCTGTTTTCTCTCTCCCTCCTTTTTTAAAAAGTGGGGTTACATTGGCTACCCTCCACTCCATAGGAACTGATCCAGAGTCAATGGAATGTTCTGGCCCGACACAGATTCTACACTCACCGACGTCGTGAAGGATAGTGGACCTCCGGCGTTTGGCCAGCCTCTAAGTTCACAGACGCCTGCGGGGGGAGATGCTAAGGGGCTTCTTTATCGAGGGCATCGGTCATGCGGGAATTTTCTGCAAATTAATTGAGACCAAGGATTTGATCTTGGAAGCGGCGGCGTTGATGGTTCAAACTTTCATGGTGGGGGAGGAAGAGACAAAAATAATATACGCACGCAATTCTGCCTCTAACGCGGCAATGGATCAGGGAGTCAACATCATCAATGCGACTCAGAGCCCCGCAGGCAGCAATAGACCCCAGAGTAGGACTTCAACAGAGACAATGGCAGGCTGAACGGACATTCACGACATCACAGTGGACAATGCGGCCCGGGATGAGGTCATTGACACCCACTAATAGGGTACTTAAGAGCAGTCAGCGCGGAATGCCTGGCCATAGTCCCTTTGTTCCCAACATTGAAAACTTTAACTCATGCTGGAGGTGTGGGGGAAAACACTCAGCTAGATCTTGCAGATTTCAACAGTTTGTCTGCAGGAACTGCAATTTCAGTGGCTACTTAGCTCGAATGTGCAGGAAGTCTGCAACCAGACTAATATATGAGGCGGATGGACCAGAAGAGGGTTCTTTGAGGCAGGATGACTTTTGGGGCAAATTGATGGACGCTGAGGTTCAGCGGGTCTATGTGGCGAATATTCACAGTTCATACACCAGAACGCCACCAATGATGATGAGGGTTTTATTAAACGGTATCCCTGCACGCATGGAGCTGGACACTGGGGCCAGCCAGTCACTCATGGGCGTTCAGCAATTTGTGAAGCTATGGCCACTTAAAGCCAGTAGACCCAAATTAGCACATATTGAGACACAATTACGGACTTACACTAAAGAAATCATTCCGGTGCTAGGCAGTGCAATGTTGGCTGTCACACACAATGGGTTAGTGAATCGGCTGCTGCTCTGGATTGTCCCGGGCAATGGTCCCGCAGTGTTGGGGAGGAGCTGGTTAGCTGAGATGAACTGGAAATGGGGGGATGTTCACGCAATGTCATCTGTGGAGCGAAGTTCGTGTTCACAAGTCCTACAACAATTCGATTCACTATTCCAACCTGGCGTCAGGACTTTCAAAGGCACCAAAGTAGTGATACACATCACCCCGGACGCCAGGCCAGTGCACCACAAAGCCAGAGCGGTGCTGTATGTGATGCGGGAAAAGATTGAGAGCGAATTGGACCGGCTGTTGAGAGAGGTCATCATCTCGCCTGTTGAATTCAGCGACTGGGCGAGCCCCATCGTTTCCGTCCTAAAAGCGGATGGCTCTGTCAGGATCTGTGGCAACTACAAGGCCACCATCAATCGGGTGTCCCTACAAGATCAATACCCGCTCCTGAGAGCGGAGGACCTCTTCGCCACGCTGGCAGGCGGCAAGCTGTTCACCAAGTTGGACCTCACTTCAGCCTATATGACCCAGGAACTGGCCGACGAATCTAAACTACTGACCACCATCACCACGCACAAGGGAGTGTTCGTTTATAACAGGTGGCAGTTTGGCATTCGATCAGCGGCCGCGATTTTTCAACGAAACATGGAAAGCCTGCTTAAATCCATTCGTGGAATGATCGTATTCCAGGATGACATCCTCATCACGGGTCGAGACACTGAGGAACACCTCCACAATCTGGAGGAGGTGCTACACCGACTGGACCGGGTAGGCCTGTGATTCAAGAAGTCTAAATGTTCTTAGCTCCTGAGGTTGAGTTGCTGGGCAGGAGGGTTGCTGCAGATGGGATTTGGCCCACCGAATCCAAAACAGAGGCGATTCGATGAGCACCCAGGCCCTGCAACACATCGGAGTTGCGTTCATTCCTGGGACTGTTGAACTATTTCGGGAACTTTCTGCCGAACTTGAGCACGTTGTTGGAGCCGCTACACATGCTCCTGCGTAAGGGGTGCGATTGGTTTTGGGGGACTGTCAGGAACAGGCTTTTGATCGGGCGCGAAAACTACTTTGTTCAAATAAGTTGTTGACCCTGTACGGCACCTGTAAAAAATTTGGTTCTTTCATGTGATGCATTGTCCTATGGGGTTGGGTGCGTGTTGCAGCAGGGCAATGCTGAGGATCAACTACAACCTGTGGCTTATGCCTCCAGGTCGCTCTCTCAAGCAGAACGGGGATATGGGATGGTCGAGAAGGAAGCGCTTGCATCTGGACACACAGAGATCCCCTTCTATCCCTGATTAAGAAATGTGTCCTGACTGGGGATTGGGCGCCTGTACATGGAGTGTGCCCTGAGGAGGTCAGACAGTTCCACAGACCGATGGATGAGCTCTCCATCCAACTATGCCTACTATGGGGCAGCCGGGTAGTTATGCCCCAGAAGGGCAGGGAGGCATTCATCAGGGAACTCCACAGCGAGCACCCAGGCATTGTGCTGATAAAGGCCATTGCCCGGTCACACGTTTGGTGGCCTGGAATTGATTCAGACCTGGAACACTGTGTTCACAGGTGCACGACGTGTGCCCAGCTGGGTAATGCCCCCAGGGAGGCCCCGCTCAGCCCGTGGCCCTGGCCCACCAGGCCATGGTCACGCATTCATGTTGACTACGCGGGCCCGTTCATGGGTAAGATGTTCCTTATTGTGGTAGATACGTACTTGAAATGGATCGAGTGCATCATTCTGAATTCATGCACGTCATCCACCACCATGGAAAGCTTACGTGCGATCTTTGCAACCCATGGCTTGCCGGACATCCTGGTTAGTGATAATGGCCCATGTTTCACAAGCTATGAATTCTGAGCGTTTATGTCGGGTAATGGCATCAACCACGTCAGGACTGTATCATTCAAGCCGGCCTCCAATGGCCAGGCGGAACGTGCGGTCCAAATCATTAAGCAAGGTATGCTCAGGATTCAAGGACCCTCCCTACAATGCCGCCTATAGCGTCTCCTGCTGGCCTATAGATCCCGACCGCACTCGCTCACGGGGGTCCCACCCGCAGAGCTACTAATGAAACGGATGCTCAAAACTCGGTTGTCCCTCATTCACCCAGTCCTGACCGACATAGTTGAGGGCAAGTGCAAGTCACAAAATGAGTACCATGACCGTAATTCGAGGGGGAGATGTATAGAAATAAATGATCCTGTATTCGTCCTCAATCACGCCATGGGGCCCAAATGGCTTGAGGGCACTGTAATTGTCAAAGAGGGGAATAGGGTCATCGTGGTAAAACTCAACAATGGTCAGACATGCCATAAGCATCTGGACCAAGTAAAAAAAAGGTTCAGCATCGACATAGAGGAACCTGAAGAAGACCATGAGATGGAGCTCACAACACCGCCAGTGAACGAGCAACAAGAGCAATCAGAAGAATGCACAGTCCCTGTGGTCAGCCCGGACAGGCCGGAATCACCACAGGTGACAGACACTCACGTCAGTGTCCAACAACCAGAGCCCAACTGCGATGCCCCACGAGGGAGCGTAGACCACCTGAAAGACTAAACCTATGATCCCAGTAAGACTTTGGGGGGGGAGGGGGGAGGTGATGTCATGTATGTAAGCACAATGTAACACCACTGTATTACTATATACACTCAACCTAGAGGCACACCTTGACCACAAGGGGTGAACTTGTGGGAGACACTCCTTACCTGATCACACAGATATAAAAAGGGAGGTCCCACGCAGGGTCATCGTCTTTGGAGTCCTGTGAATAAAGAGTGACCTTGTCCCCAGAATGTGCCTCGTGTGGTTTTATGCTGTAGAGTAAGGACTTTACAAACCCTCTCTGTTACCTCATCAAAAAACTCGCTTAAGTTGGTTAAACATGATTTGCCTTTAACAAATCCATGTTGGCGTTCCTTAATTAATCCACTCCTCTCCAAGTGACTGTTAATTTTGTCCCTGATTACTGTTTCTAAAAGCTTCTCCACTACCGAGGTTAAACTGATGTAACATTTACAATGTTCCAGTCCTCTTGCACCACCCCGTATCTATGTAGAATTGGAATATTATGGCCAGTACCTCCACGATTATTGCCCTCAATTCCCTCAGCATCTTAAGATACATCCCATCTGCTCTTGGTGATTTATCTCCTTTAAGTACAGCCAGCCTTTTTAATACCTCTTTATAAATGATATCCTATCAAGTGTCTCCATTACCTCCATCACTATATCTATGGCAGCATCCTCTTCCTTGATGAAGACAGATGCAAAGTACTCATTTAGTACCTCAGCCTTACCCTTTGCCTCCATGCACAGGTCTCCTTTTTGGTCACTAATCGGCCCCACCCCTCCTCTTATTACCCTTTTACTATTTATATGCTATAGAAGACTTTTGGATTAATAGGTGCCATTCTATTCTCATACACTCTGTTTGCCCCTCTTATTTTCTTTTTCACTTCTCCTCTGACCTTTCTATTTTTATAGTCTTATTTTCAGATGTATTTGGGACATCTGTCATACGCTCTCCTTTTCTGCTTCATCATATTCTCTATCTTTCGTCATTCAGGGAGCTCTGACTTTAGTTGCCCCACCTTTCCCCCTCATGGGAATGTACCTCGACTGTACCCGAACTTGTCCTCTAAAGGCAGCCCATTGTTCCACTACAGTTTTGCCTGCTAATCTTTGATTCCACTTTAAGAACATAAGAACATAAGAAATAGGAGCAGGAGTAGGCCATAATGCTCCTCGAGCCTGCTCCGCCATTCAATAAGATCATGGCTGATCTGATCATGGACTCGGTTCCACTTCCCTGCTCGCTCTTCGTAACCCCTTATCCCCTTACTGTTTAACAAACTTGTCTATTTCTGTCTTAAATTTATTTAATGTCCCAGCCTCCACAGCTCTATGAGGCAGCGAATTCCACAGATTTACAACCCTCTGAGAGAAGAAATTTCTCCTCATCTCAGTTCTAAATGGGCGGCCCCTTATTCTAAGATCATGTCCTCTAGTTCTAGTCTCCCCCACCAGTGGAAACATCCTTTCTGCATCCACCTTGTCAAGCCCCCTCATAAGCTTATACGTTTCTATAAGATCACCTCTCATTCTTCTGAATTCCAATGAGTAGAGGCCCAACCTACTGAACCTTTTCTCATAAGTCAACCCACTCATCCCCGGGATCAACCTAGTGAACCTTCTCTGGACTGCCTCCACAGCAAGTATATCCTTTCGTAAATATGGAAACCAAAACTGCATGCAGTATTCCAGGTGTAGCCTCACCAATAGTATTAGGCAGTCCCTCGTATCGAGGATGACCCGCTTCCACACCAAAAATAGATGAGTTCACAGGTATTTCAATGAGGGACCTGACAATCTAGGTCCCGAACTACATACTAAAAGGTGGAAGATGCCTGTGCATGGATTCTTTTAACGTGGGGTGGCCGTTGCACACCAGCCACCACATGGGCTTGACAGAGCTAGGTCTTGATCCAGTGGCAAGGGTTAACCAAGACGACTGGAGACCCAAGCTCTGCTGCACGGACCTAGTGTTAGCACGCATGCTCCCACTATCCATAGATCGCAGTGTGAGCTGGCCCGTGCTGCCCCTGGGCCCTCGGCTCTCCTGGGCCCCGAACCCTCGCCTCTCCTGGGCTCCGATCACGATGCTCCTAGGCCCCGATCTCTCACTGCTCCTCCGCCCTGATCAAAAATGGAGCAGTCAGAAACAGACATTAATTAGTCTCCTCTTATCTTGGAGACATCAAATATCAACACTGTTACTTGCATTATCAAAATATTAAACGCCAACCTAGTTGAAGCATTATTAACATCGACAGAAACAAACGCCAACTAACAGAATGAACACGATGCAGTAGGATGTGAATAACAGCTGCAATAACAGCAGAATCCAAATCCTGCAATCACTTGTAAACTCGCTGGTGTTTCAGCAGGATGGATGAACAAGTGAATCCCTCCCCACACTCAAAGCAGGTGAATGGTCTCTCCCCAGTCTGAACTCGCTGGTTTCCCTGTACAGCTGTAACAAGACTTCCCTGCTTTTATACTCCATCTCCTTTGCAATAAAGACCAAGATTCCATTGGCCTTCCTGATCACTTGCTGTACCTGCATACTATCCTGTTGCGTTTCATGCACAAGTACCCCCAGGTCCCGCTGTACTGCAGCACTTTACAATCTTTCTCCATTTAAATAATAACTTGCTCTTTGATTTTTTTTCTGCCAAAGTGCATGACCTCACACTTTCCAACATTATTCTCCATCTGCCAAATTCTTGCCCACTCACTTAGCCTGTCTATGTTCTCCTACAGCTTCTTTATGTCCTCCTCACACATTGCTTTTCCTCCCAGGTTTGTATCATCAGCAAACTTGGCTACATAACACTCAGTCCCCTCTTCCAAGTCGTTAATATAGATTGTAGGGATGCGTGCAATAAAGGTACAGCAGTTATCATGGGTGACTTTAATCTGCATCTAGATTGGGCTAACCAAACTGGTAGCAATACGGTGGAGGAGGATTTCCTGGAGTATATAAGGGATGGTTTTCGAGACCAATACGTCGAGGAACCAACTAGAGAGATGGCCATCCTAGACTGGGTGTTGTGTAACGAGAGAGGATTAATTAGCAATCTTGTTGTGCGAGGCCCCTTGCGGAAGAGTGACCATAATATGGTAGAGTTCTTTATTAGGATCGAGAGTGGCACAGTTAATTCAGAAACTAAACTTAAGGAAAGGTAACTTCGAGGGTATGAGACGTGAATTGGCTAGAATAGACTGGCAAATGATACTTAAAGTGTTGACGATGGATAGGCAATGGCAGACATTTAAAGATCACATGGATGAACTTCAACAATTGTACATCCCTGTCTGGCGTAAAAATAAAATGGGGACGGTGGCTCAATCGTGACTAACAAGGAAAATTAGGGATAGTGTTAAATCCAAGGAAGAGGAATATAAATTGGTCAGAAAAAGCAGCAAACCTGAGGACTGGGAGAAATTTAGAATTCAGCAGAGGAGGACAAAGGGTTTAATAAGGAGGGGGAAATATAGTATGAGAGTAAGCTTGCAGGGATCATAAAAACTGACTGAAAAAGCTTCTATAGATATGTGAAGAGAAAAAGATTAGTGAAGACAAATGTTGATCCCTTGCAGTCAGAATCAGGTGAATTTATAATGGGGAACAAAGAAATGGCAGACCAGTTGAACAAATACTTTGGTTCTATCTTCACAAAGGAAGACACAAATAACCTTCCGGAAATACTAGGGGACCGAGGGTCTAGCGAGAAGGAGGAACTGAAGGAAATTCTTATTATTCAGGAAATTGTGTTGGGAAAATTGATGGGACTGAAGGCCGATAAATCGCCAGAGCCTGATAGTCTGCATCCCAGAGTACTTAAGGAAGTAGCCCTAGAAGTAATGGGTGCATTGGTGGTCATTTTCTAACTTTCTATAGACTCTGGATCAGTTCCTATGGACTGGAGGGTAGCTAATGTAACACCACTTTTTTAAAAAGGAGGGAGGGAGAAAACAGGGAATTATAGACCGGTTAGCCTGATATCGGTAGTGGGGAAAATGTTGGAATTAATTATTAAAGATGTAATAGCAGCACATGTGGAAAGCAATGACAGGATTGGTCCAAGTCAGCATGGATTTATGAAAGGGAAATAATGCTTGACAAATCTTCTAGAATTTTTTGAGGATGTAATTAGTAGAGTGGACAAGGGAGAACCAGTGGATGTGACGTATTGTGATTTTCAAAAGGCTTTTGACAAGGTCCCACACAAGAGCTTAGTGTGCAAAATTAAACCACATGGTATTGGGGGTAATTTATTGACGTAGATAGAGACTGGTTGGCAGACAGGAAGCAAAGCGTAGGAATAACCGGGTCCTTTTCAGAATGGCAGGCAGTGACTAGTGGAGTACCGCAAGGTTCAGTGCTGGGTCCCCAGCTATTTACAATATATATTAATAATTTAGACGAAGGAATTGAATATAATATAGCCAAGTTTGCAGATGACACTAAGCTGGGTGGCAGTGTGAGCTGTGAGGAGGATGCTAAGAGGCTGCAGAGTGACTTGGACAGGTTAGGTGAGTGGGCAATTGAATGGCAGATGCAGTATAATGTAGATAAATGTGAGGTTATCCACTTTGGTGGCAAAAACAGGAAGGCAGAATATTATCTGAATGATAACAGATTAGGAAAAGGGGAGGTGCAACGAGACCTGGGTGTCATGGTACATCAGTCATTGAAAGTTGGCATGCAGGTACAGAAGGCAGTGAAGAAGGCAAATGACATGTTGGCCTTCATAGCGAGAGGATTTGAGTATAGGAGCAGGGAGGTCTTACTGCAGTTGTACAGGGTCTTGGTGAGGCCACACCTACAGTTTTGGTCTCCTAATCTGAGGAAGGACATTCTTGCTATTGAGGGAGTGCAGTGAAGGTTCACCAGACTGATTCCCGGGATGGCAGGACTGACATATGAGGTGAGACTGGATCGACTGGGCCTGTATTCACTGGAATTTAGAAGAATGAGAGGGGATCTCATAGAAACATGTAAATTTCTGACGTGATTGGACAGGTTAGATGCAGGAAGAATGTTCCCGATGTTGGGGAAGTCCAGAACCAGGGCTCATAGTCTAAGGATAAGGGTAAGCCATTTAGGACTGAGATGAGGAGAAACTTCTTCACTCAGAGAATTGTGAACCTGTGCAATTCTCTACCACAGAAAGTTGTTGAGGCCAGTTCGTTAGATATATTCAAAAGGGAATTAGATGTGGTCCTTACGGCTAAAGGGATCAAGGGGTATGGAGAGAAAGCAGGAATGGGGTACTAAAGTTGCAAAAATGATCAGCCATGAACATATTGAATGGCGGTGCAGGCTCGAAGGGCCGAATGGCCTACACCTACATCTATTTTCTATGTTTCTATGCTTCTTTGTAAATAGTTGGGGTCCTACCACTGATTCGTGCAGCACCCCACTCATTACTGATTTCCAATCAGAGAATGAACCATTCATCCCGACTCTCTGTTTTCTGTTCGTCAGCCAGTCTTCTATCCATGCTAATATATTATCCCCAACCCTGTCAACTTTTATCTTGTGCAGTAACCTTTTGTGTGGCACCTTGTCAAATGCCTTCTGGAAGTCCAAATACACCACATCCACTGGTTCCCCTTCATCCACTCTGTTGCATCCTCAAAGAATTCCAGCAAATTTGTCAAACATGTCTTCCCCTTCATGCTGACTTTGCCTGACCAAATTTTGCTTTTCCAAATGTCCTGTTACTGCTTCTTTAATAAAGGACTCCAGTATTTTCCCAACCACAGATGTTAGGCTAACTGGTCTATAGTTTCCTACTTTTTGTCTGCCACCTTTTTTGAATAGGGGCGTTACTTTTGCAGGTTTCCAATCTGCTGGGACCTCCCCAGAATCCAGGGAATTTTGGTAAATTATAACCAATGCATCCACAATCCCTGCCACTAATTCTCAAGACCCTAGGATGCAAGCCATCAGGTCCAGGGGATTTATCTGCCTTTAGTCCCATTATCTTACTGAGCACTGCCTCCTTAGTGATTGTGATTGTGTTAAGTTCCTCCCCTGCTATACCACTGTTGGAATATTGTTAGAGTCCTCTACCATAAAAATTGATGCAAAATACTTGTTTAGAGTTTCTGCCATCACCATGTTCCCCCATTACTAATTTCCTGGTATTGTCCTCTAAGGGACCAACATTAACATTAGCCACTCTTTTTCTTTTTATATCCCTATAGAAACTCTTACTATCTGTTTTTATATTTTGTGCTAGTTTACTTTCATAGTCTATCTTCCCTTTCTTAATCATTTTTTTTGTCATTCTTTGCTGGCTTTAAAAAGCTTCCCAGTCTTCTGTCCTCCCACTAGTTTTGGCCACTTTGTATGCCCTTGTTATTAATTGGATACCAAACTTTATTTCTTTACTTAGCCACGGATGGCTTTCTTTTCTCTTATACCCTTTCCTCCTCACTGGAATATATTTTTCTTGAGAGTTGTGAAATATCTCCTTAAATGTACACTACTGTTCATCAACCGTCCCACACTTCAATCTGTTTTCCCAGTCCATTTTGGCCAACTCTGCACTCATACCTTCATAGCCTCCTTTATTTAAGCTTAGTACTCTGGTTAGAGATCCAACTTTCTCACCCTCCATCTGAATTTCAAACTCAACCATGCTATGATCACTCATTCCAAGGGGATCCTTTACGAAGAGATTGTTTATTAATCCTGTCTCATTACACAGGACCAGATCTAAGATAGCCTAACCCCTGGTTGGTTCCGTTACATACTACTCAAGGAACCCATCCCTTATGCACTCTATGAACTCTTCCTCAAGGCCACCCTGACCAATTTGATTTGTCCAATCAATATGGAGGTTAAAATCACCCATGATTATTGCTATTCCCTTTTTACAAGCCCCCACTATTTCCTGGTTTATGCTCTGACCAACAGAGTTGCTACATTTAGGGGCTTATATACTACGCCCACCAGTGACTTTTCCCCTTATTATTCCTTATCTCCACCCAAACTGTTTCAACATCCTGATCCTTTGAGCATATATCGTTTCTCACTATTGCAGTGATTCCATCTTTTATCAATAGAGCTACCCCACCTCCTTTTCCTTTCTGTTTGTCCTTCCAAATTGACTCATACCCCTGAATATTTAATTCCAAGTCCTGGTCACCCTGCAACCACGTCTCTGCAATGGCTATCAGATCATACCCATTTGTCTCAATTTGTGCCATCAACTCTTTTGTTAGAAATGCAATGTGCATTTAGACAAAGTGCCTTCAAATTTGTTATTTTACCCTTTTTCCTGCTTGTTTCCTCTCTCCTTCAAACTCACTTTCTTTATTTTTGTTTTCTAATTTCCGCTTTTCTCCCCTCCCTACTGAATCAACTCTCAGGTTCCCATCCCCCTGCCCAGCTAGTTTAAACCCGCCACCACTGAACGTCTTGAAGCAGGGCTGGAGGTCATAGCTTTAGCCGGCAGAATCGGCCCCGCGCCCAGACACAGCGGCTTGGGGCTTGGCTACACAACAAGCCGTGGGGGATGGGGGGGAGGAGAGAGAGAGAGCGAGGTGCCGATCGGAAGGCTTGGAGCCTGGGGAGCAAGGTGCCTTCTGCACTGAAAACTGCAATTAGTGTGGGACCGGGCGGGGGAGGGAGAGAGAGAAATGGAGAAGTCACAAGACTCCAATTAGTTAAGGGGGGGGAGGAGAGAGGATGAGTCACAAGACCTTTGAGTGGTCCATCCATACAGACCTTAGGAAGAGAGAGAACTGTGAACCTGTCCTGCCTGCCTGCTTTCCTGCCTTTTTGAGCTTCTTTCAAAGGTTAAATTTAAGTATGGAGGCAATACTGACAATGCCATACCTTGTGCGAGCCTTCTGCATCATGGTGCTTTGTAGGAGACAATTGATTCGACTTCATCGCATCAGGAACATCAGAGCCTGTAGGGTGCTGGGCATATCGAGACAAGCTTTCGTACCTCCACCTGAGTGATGCAGACTGTGTCAGAAGGCTGCGCTTCCACAAAGAAGTTGTAAGTGAGATCTGTGAGTTGGTCAAAGCAGACCTGCATCCTAGCAGCATCAGGAGGCACTGCTTTGTCAGTTGAAGTGAAGGTTACAGCTGCATTTTCATTCTATGCCTCCGGATCGTTTCAAGCTACAACTGGGGATGTGTGCGCCATCTCTCAACATGTAACACATGTCTGCATTCGCCAGGTCACGGCTGCACTGTATGCATGGATGAATGACATCATAAAGTTCCCCATGACTGCCCAAGCAATCCATGACAGGACTGTGGGCTTCTCCAATATTGCTGGCTTCCCAAAGGTACAGGGCTGCATTGATTGTACCCGAATCGCCTTGCGAGCATCTTTGGAGGATTCCGAGATGTACAGGAACAGAAAAGGCTTCCACTCCATTAATGTGCAGTTCATGTGTGACGGCATGCATCATATCATGTCAGTCGATGCAAGATACCCTGGGAGCACCCATGATGCGTTCATGCTACGCGATGGCATGATATCTGCAATATTTCAGCAGCAGCAGCCAGAAGGGCAGAGCTGGCTACTGGGAGACAACAGGTACGGCCTTGCCACCTGGCTCATGACGCCTCTACGCGTAACCCGGACGGAAGCTGACCGTGAATACAACATGTCGCACTTTGCGACGCACAGCATTAGAGAGAGGACCATTGACATCTTGAAACAGCGTTTCCTATGCCTGGACCATTCTTGAGGCTACTTGCTGTAATCCCGTGAGATTGTCGGTCAGTTTACTGTTGTGTGCTACATGCTGCATAACTTAGCCATCATGAGGCAGCAGCACCTGGTAGTGGAAGACCCTGCGGTGAGAGTAGCTGACGATAATGATGCAGGCTGAAGATGCAGGTAACGAGCAGGAGGAGGAGGACGACGAGGACGATGAGGATGAGGAAGAGGAAGCCAAGCAAGTGCCTGAGGCCAGAGCATGATGGCGGAGGAGGGCAGTGTTAAGTATGGAGAAAGAGTCAGACTGAACACTGTGAGCTCAAAGTAAAGTGTGACCGTAGTCTTTTATTGCAGGTCTCCAGAGTGCCTCTCCAACCTGTGAGGCCTCCTTAAATACCTGTGCTCCCAAGAGATTATGGGATCCCTTGGGACCCCAGGGGATGAGCCCTCTGATGGCTGTACATATAAGTTTACATATATAACAGCACTTCCCACCCCTGCCCCACCAAAGTCAATAGTGTAACTATTTACAATGTGAATCGATCTGAGGCCCTTCTTGCCCTGGTTGATCATCTCGGTGTGAAAGCTGGTGTTGTTGAATCATTTGTTGGGCCCTCACTGGGCTGCTGTGCAGCTTGCCTTGCTGGGCTGCCTGGTGTGTTGGATCCTGCTGGGCTGCTGTGAATGATGGCTTCTGCTTTGTGGTCAACCGTAGTGCCAGTTGCCACTGGTGTGTAAGTTGGGGGATCAAAAAAGGTAGGGTCCAAGGTGGGTTGCTCAGGATAGTCCGTGAATCTGAGTTTGATTTGGTCCAAGTGTTTCCGGTGAATGAGTCCATTTGAAAGTTTGACCCGAAACACCCTGTTCCCCTCTTTGGCCATGACGGTGCCGGGAAGCCACTTGGGACCTTGTCCATAATTCAATACAAATACAGGATCATTGATTTCAATCTCGCGTGACACATTTGCGCTGTCATGGTATGTACTTTGTTGAAACCGCCTGCTCTCTACCTGTTCATGTAGATCAGGGTGAACTAACGAGAGCCTTGTCTTAAGTGCTCTTTTCATGAGCAGTTCAGCAGGTGGGATCCCAGTGAGCGAGTGGGTTCTCGTGCGGTAGCTAGGCAGGACTCGGGATAGGCGAGTCTGCAGTGAGACTTCAGTTACCCCCTTCAAGCTTTGCTTGATGGTTTGCACTGCTCGCTCTGCCTGACCATTGGACGCTGGTTTAAACGGGGCAGATGTGACATGTTTGATCCCGTTATGGGTCATGAATTCTTTGAACTCAGCACTGGTAAAACGTGGCCCGTTGTTGCTCACCAGGACATCGGATAGGCCGTGTATGGCAAACATGGCCCGCAGGCTTTCAGTGGTGGCAGCGGACGTGCTAGCCGACATTATTTCACATTCAATCCATTTGGAGTACGCGTCTCCAACCACAAGGAACATTTTACCGAAGAATGGGCCTGCACATGTACCCTGGACCACGGTTTGGAGGGCCAAGACCATAAACTTAGCGGCGCCTCCCTGGGTGCATTGCTTAATTGCGAGCATGTATTACATCTGTGAACGCAGGACTCTAAGTATGCATCGATAACAGGCCACCACATGTGGGATCTGGCTATCGCTTTCATCATTACGATGCCTGGGTGGGTACTGTGGAGATCATTGATGAAGGTGTCTCTGCCCTTCTTGGGAACCACTACGCGATTGCCCCACAGAAGGCAGTCTGCCTGTATAGGCATTTCATCTTTGCGCCGCTGGAATGACTTTATCTCTTCCTGCATTTCCACTGGGACACTGATCCAGCTCCCATGAAGCACACAGCTTTTGACTAGGGATAATAAGGGGTCCTGGCTTGTCCAGGTTTTTATCTGCCGGGCAGTGACGGGTGATTGCTCACTCTCAAATGCTTCCATAACCATGGCTAAATCTGTAGGCTGTGCCATTTCCACCCCCGTGGTGGGCAATGGCAGCCGACTGAGCGCATCGGCACAGTTTTCTGTGCCTGGCCTGTGGCGGATGGCATAGTTGTGTGCGGACAACATGAGCGCCCATCTCTGGATGTGGGCCGATGTATTGGTATTTATCCCTTTGCTCTTGAAAAACAGGGATATTAGTGGCTTATGGTCAGTTTCCAATTCGAATTTTAGCCCAAACAGATATTGATGCATTTTCTTTACCCCATAGACACACGCTAACACTGCTTTCTCAATCATGCTGTAGGCTCTCTCAGCCTTAGACAGACTCCTGGATGCATAAGCAACCGGTTGCAGTTTCCTGAAATCATTAGCTTGTTGCAATACACACTCGACGCCATAGGACGACGCATTACATGCTTGTACCAAACGCTTAAATGGATCATACAACACAAGCAATTTGAGCATAACAATTTTCTCGCTTTTACAAAGACATTTTCTTGCCTTTTGCCCCAAACCCATTCGTCCCCTTTTCGTAATAAGACATAAAGTAGTTCTAACAGTGTGCTGAGACCTAGTAAGAACTTACCAAAGTAGTTCAGGAGTCCCAGAAATGACCGCAACTCCGTCACGTTCTGTGGCATCAGTGCGTTCTCGATTGCCTCCATCTTCGTGTTGGTGGGCCTGATGCCATCCGTCGCAATCCTCCTTCCCAAGAACTCCACTTCAGGCGCCAGGAAAACGCACTTCGAGCATTTTACCCTGAGGCCCACGCGGTTGAGTCGACTAAGAACCTCCTCCAGGTTCTGCAGATGCTCGGCTGTGTTCCGACCTGTGACCAAGATGTCGTCCTAGAAGACCACGGTGTGCGGGACCGAGTTCAGTAAGCTTTCCATGTTTCTCTGGAATATCGCCATCGCTGATCGAATTCCAAACGGGCACCTGTTGTAAATAAAAAGACCCTTGTGCGTGTTGATGCAGGTGAGGCTCTTCGATGATTCCTCCAGCTCCTGCGTCATATAGGCTGAAGTCAGATCCAGCTTTGTGAACGTCTTTCCTCCCGCCAGCGTTGCAAAGAGGTCGTCGGCCTTTGGTAGTGGTATTGGTCCTGCAGGGAGAAACGATTGATAGTTACTTTGTAATTGCCACAGATTCTGACGGTGCCGTCTCCCCTGAGAACAGGAACAATCGGACTGGCCCACTCCTTGAACTCGATCGGTGAAATGCCCTCTCTTTGCAGCTGGTCTAGCTCGATCTCTACCCTTTCTCTCATCATGTACGGTACTGCTCTCGCCTTGTGATGGATGGGTCCCCCGGAATCAGCTGGATCTGCACTTTTGCTCCTTGGAATTTCCCGATGCCTGGTTCGAACAGGAAAGGAAATTTGTTTAAGACCTGAGCACACGAAGTGTCGTCAGCGGGCGATAGTGCTCGGACATCATCCCAGTTCCAGCGTATCTCTCCCAGCCATCTCCTGCTGAGCAGCATGGGACCATCGCCCGGTACCACCCAGAGTGATAGCTTGTGCACTGTTCCCTCATAAGAGACCTTTACGGTAGCACTGCCGATTACGGGAATCAGTTCTTTTGTGTAATTTCTTCGTTTCGTGCGAACTGGAGTTAAGACTGGCCTTGAGGCCTTGTTGCACCGCAACCTTTCGAAAGTCTTTTTGCCCATGATGGACTAGCTCGCGCCCGTGTCCAGCTCCATTGACACCGGGAGTCCATTTAGTTCAACATTCAGCATTATCAGGGGACAATTCATGGTGAATGTATGCACCCAGTGTACCTCTGTCTCCTCGGTCTGAGGCTCTGGTTCGTCGTGATCCTCCGTGGATCTTTCCTCCTCTGCAACATGCTGGTTTGCAGGTTTAGCGGGGTTTGCAGCTCGCCTGCACATACATTGGAGGTGTCCTATTGTTCCACAGCCCTTGCAAATGTATCCTTTGAATCAGCATGAATGGAAACGATGATCACCCCCGCAGCGCCAACAAGGTGTTAATGGCCTTGCATTCATCACCCTTGATGGTGGACTCTGAGACATCTGCGGACATGCAGCTGCAGGCATGTGTGACCTGCCCTGTACGTTACGACTCAAGAACAACATCATTTTGTTCACAGTACTTTTAGCAGCACTTGTGTGCTGAGAGATTTGCTTCGTATTGTCACTGGTGGCAATGAACGCCTAGGCTATCGCTATGGCCTTACTCAAGATTGGGGTCTCTACAGTCAAAAGTTTGCGAAGTATAGTTTTGTGGCCAATGCCAAGTATGAAAAAGTCTCTGAGCATGTGCTCCAAATGTCCTTCAAATTCGCAATGTCCTGCAAGGCGTCTTAGCTCGACGACATAACTCGCCACTTCCTGACCTTCAGACCTTTTGTAGGTGTAGAACCGGTATCTCGCCATCAGAACGCTTTCCTTCGGGTTCAAATGCTCTGGGACCAGTGTGCACAAATCGTCATACGATTTCTCTGTGGGTTTTGCTGGAGTGAGCAGATTCTTCATGAGGCCATACGTTGGTGACCCACAGACGGAAAGGAGGATCGCCCTTTGTTTGGCAGCTTTCTCTTCCCCATCTAGCTCGTTGGCCACAATGTATTAGTTGAGTCGCTCCACGAAAGTTTCCCAATCATCTCTCCCCGAGAATTTCTCCAGGATGCCCACTGTTCTCTGCATCTTTGGGTTCGCTATCTGTATCTCATCGACAGTTGTTAAGCATGGAGAAAGAGTCAGACTGAACACTGTGAGCTCAAAGTAATGTGTGACCTTAGTCTTTTATTGCAGATCTCCAGAGTGCCTCTCCAAACTGTGAGGCCTCCTTAAATACCTGTGCTCTCAAGGGATTATGGGATCCCTTGGGACGCCAGGGGATGAACCCTCTGGTGGCTGTACAGAGTAAAGACAAGTTTACATATATAACAGGCGGGCCATCATGCTGATTTAACGATTGCTTGAGCCTTGCGCCAGCAGCTCATCTGTGAACGATTTACTGATGCCCGAGGGCTCAGCGACAACTATTCCACATGGATGTTTACTGTTTTGAGCTGTTCCGTAATATTGTGTTGTGTTAATGGAACATGATTCAGTTTTAATGTAAAATATATTTTATTCAAAAGTTTACAATGTACTTAACCTAACTTTAATAAAATTGTTCTTGTATCAAACTTTACTTTAAGATCCGTCTTTAAGATCACTTATAAACTTGTAAATTTACATAACTTACAAAAAACTTTTAATTTGAGAACAGTTACAATAACAATAATAACAGTTACAGTAACAATAATAATAACAACAGCAGCAAAGAAAGACTGCACCCATCTCTCATCCCCCTTATTCTAAGTCTGCCCGCTGTACTTGCTCTTGGACACTCCACCACACCGGCCCACAGGCGGTGGCACAGTGTTTCTGGGCTTGATCACCAGCTTATTCTTTCTAACATCTCGGGTACTACACACCTCTTGAGTAGGGGGGGCGGGAGTGGAGGGGTGGAGGTTGGCATGGGCGTCAGGCGGCAAGTTGGAGGACCCAGGCAGCAAGTTGGAGGGCCTGGCTTGGAGATTTTCAGAGGCTGGTGTGGGGACTGGAGTGGAAGTGACAGTTGATTCTGTCAATGGGTGCGGGGTCTGGGCGTGTTCCCTTATTGCAGCAGCTAACTCTAACATGCTGTCCCTCATGTGCCCTGACCGTGTCTCAACGACCTGCAACATTCCCTCCCTCATGTTGAGCAAAACTATCTGAACTACCTGCAGCATTCCCTCCCTCATGGTTAGTGACGTGTTTTGCACTACCTCTGACATTCCCTCTCTCATGGCCATTGTTCGCTCACTGATGGTCCCCGATATCCTTCCCATTTCTCGTGTCGTTGCTGTAACTTCTCCCGACAGTCCCGCTACCTCATCACTCACCCCACTGATGGTGCCCAGGAGTGATTGGGTAAGTTCAATGCTCTTCGCACTCAATGACATCATCTGAAGCACATCTGTTAGATCCTACACTTCAGGAGAGCGTGGTCAAGCTCTATTTCCCCTCCTCTCCACGTGTATGCCTCGCTGCACCCCACCACTGGGACTGGCAGCCTTGGAAGGTGGGGCCCTGGGTGTACCTCGCTGCACCCCACCACTGGGACTGACAGCCTTGGAAGGTGGGGCCCTGGGTGTGCCTCGCTGCACCCCACCACTGGGACCCGCAACCTTGGAAGGTGTGAAACCATGGAATGTCCCACCAACACTAGTCACGGAAAGGGCTGTCACCTCCATGACCGGCACCTCCTCCAACGTCAGTACAACAGTGGGAGCTTCATCCAGCTCCCTCCCCTCCCCCTCACCCCATGTTCTTGGTGTGGAGAGTTGGATTGGAAGATGTTCTCCTCGTCAGGCTCGTCTGTGTCTGAATCTTCTTCTGCATCATCAGGGTTGACCTTTAGTTCTGCAAAATATAACAGAACAGTCAAATGGTTAGCAGCAGAGGAGGGGGCAGGGTGGGTGGCATGAGTAGGCTCACACATCGCAGAACAGGCTGATTTGAAGGACCACAATGAATTTGCAGGACTTACCCTCTCCCTCGAGTGTGGGCCCAGCTTGTGCAGTATGGTTTGCTTTTTTCCAGCAAATCAGCACCCCTCTCTTCCAAGGGTGTCAGTGGGTGCAGATTTGCCGGGCCTCCTCCTGTTCAAGTTCTTTCCCTTTTATTATGTGCCACCTTCCTCTGTAGAGATGAAAATGCAACTTTTTAGAGAGGGTGTCTTTCTGCTGGGTGGGACATATACAGATGGTCACATTTACAATTGCAATTCCATTGAATAAATGAAAATATTATTTACACTAACTACTTTACCAAGGTCCTGCCACTTTTTACACTGGCCTCCAGATCTCATGGTGCTCACCATTGCACAGTAATCTTCTGCAACTTGGTTCCAGCTTTTCTTCATTTCTTTGGGTGGAACTTTTATGTGACCTCTGCTGGTGTCCAGCACCTGCCATCTGGTCTCAATCACAGTAACTAGTGCCTCCACTTCTTCCTGTGAGACATTCTTGGTCCTTGCACTGCGTTACATCTTGTATTGCTCCAGCTGCGATTTTTCCATTGCTCTCACACAGCACTCCTTCTCACACACACAACTGGCTCTTTAAAAATGGCCAATTGCCAAATCTGGCGCATTTCTGGCCTAGAAAAACGGGCATAACTCTGGCAATACACCAGAAAACAGGCTTGGGGAAAATTGAGCCCATTGTTAGGATAGTTGAAGTCCCCCCATTATTACTATTCTATAGTTCTTGCACCTCTCTGTAATTTCTCTGCAAATTTGCTCCTCCATATCTTTCCCACTATTTGGTGGTCTGTAGAATACACCTCATGGTGGAATGGCACCTCTATTAATTCTTAACTCTAACCATATAGATTCGGTCCTTGTCTCCTCCAGGACATCCTCCCTCTCCAGCACTGTAATATTCTCCTTAACCAATACTGGCACACCACCTCCTACCTTTCCTTCTCTATCTTTCCTGAACACTTTATAACCAGGAATATTTAATACCAAATCTTGCCCTTTTTTGAGCCAGGTCTCAGTTATTGCCACAACATAACGGGGCAGAAATTCTGAGGAGGGCGTCCCACGGGCAAATCAAGAAAAAATAGAAATTAAATGTGCACTTACCTGAAGCTGTTGCCCCCGCTGGAACTGCCGATCCACAGGCCTCCTCTCCCTGCGACACACAGCGCGTGCACATCGGGATGTCCGCAGGAGTCACGTGGGCCTGGACACCCAATCACAGGTAAGTATTTTCTCATTCATAGTAATAGAAGATTTGTAAGTTACGAATCTCCTATTACTATTAATGAGAAAACCCCCAAAATGCACAAACACTACATAAAACATTTAAAAAAACACCTCACACAATAAACTAATAGAAATTAAAAATGTTACACATGTTTTTTAAAGGAAAGAAAATTCCCGATTTAAAAAAAAAGTTGGGGTTAGGTTTTAAAATAACATTATCTGAGTGGGCAGGGTTTTAATATAAATGTGTTTTTTAAATTTTATTTTAATCATGTTTTTTCTATGTTTTTAAACTCTTATGCCTGTAAAAGTAGGCTATGCAACTCGACCTTTTTTCGGCGCAAGAGTTTTGACGACATTTGCTGTGCAAGATATGGGTAAATAGCCCAAACTTCCACGTACAAATGTCCTCGCACTCAATCTGCGGATCATATAAACATAAAAACATAGAAAATAGGTGCAGGAGTAGGCCATTCGGCCCTTCGAGCCTGCACCATCATTCAATATGATCATGGCTGATTATGCAACTTTAGTACCCCATTCCTGCTTTCTCTCCATACCCCTTGATCCCTTTAACTATAAGGGCCACTGCTAACTCCCTTTCGAATATATCTAACGAACTGGCCTCAACAACTTTCTGTGGTAGAGAATTCCACAGGTTCACAACTCTCTGAGTGAAGAAGTTTCTCCTCATCTCGGTCTTAAATGGCTTACCCCTTATCCTTAGACTGTGACCCCTAGTTCTGGACTTCCCCAACATCGGGAACATTCTTCCTGCATCTAACCTATCCAATCCCGTCTGAATTTTATATGTTTCGATGAGATCTCCTCTCATTCTTCTAAATTCCAGTGAATATAAGCCTAGTCAATCCAGTCTTTCTTCATATGTCAGTCCTGCCATCCCGGGAATCAGTCTGGTGAACCTTCGCTGCACTCCCTCAATAGCAAGAATGTCCGTCCTCAGATTAGGAGACCAAAACTGTACACAATATTCAAGGTGTGGCCTCACCAAGGCCCTGTACAACTGCAGTAAGACCTCCCTGCTCCTATACTCAAATCTTCTCGCTATGAAGGCCAACATGCCATTTGCCTTCTTCACCGCCTGCTGTACCTGCATGCCAATTTTCAATGACTGATGTACCATGACACCCAGGTCTCGTTGCACTTCCCCTTTTACTAATCTGTCACCATTCAGATAATATTCTGCCTCCCTGTTTTTGCCACAAAAGTGGATAACCTCACATTTATCTACATTATACTGCATCTGCCATGCATTTGCCCATTAACCTAACCTGTCCAAGTCACCCTGCAGCCTCTTAGCATCCTCCTCACAGCTCAAACTGCCACCCAACTTAGTTTCATCTGCAAACTTGGAGATATTACATTTAATTCCTTCGTCCAAATTATTAATGTATATTGTAAATAGCTGGGGTCCCAGCACTGAACCTTGCGGTACCCCACTAGTCACTGCCTGCCATTCTGAAAAGGACCCATTTATTCCTACTCTTTGCTTCCTGTCTGCCAACCAGTTCTCTATCCACGTCAATACATTACTCCCAATACCATGTGCTTTAATTTTGCACACCAATCTCTTGTGTGGGACCTTGTCAAAAGCCTTTTGAAAGTCCAAATATACCACATCCACTAGTTCTCCCTTGTCCACTCTCTTAGTTACATCCTCAAAAAATTCTAGAAGATTTGTCAAGCATGATTTCCCTTTCATAAATCCATGCTGACTTGGGCCGATCCTGTCACTGCTTTCCAAATGCGCTGCTATTACATCTTTAATAATTGATTACAACATTTTCCCCACTACCGATGTCAGGCTAACCGGTCTATAATTCCCTGTTTTCTCCCTCCTTTTTAAAAAAAGTGGGGTTACATTAGCTATCTTCCAGTCCATAGGAACTGATCCAGAGTCTATAGACTATTGGGAAATGACCACCAATGCATCCACTATTTCTAGGGCCACTTCTTTAAGTACTCTGGGATGCAGACTATCAGGTCCTGGGGATTTATTGGCCTTCAATCCCATCAATTTCCCTAACACAATTTCCTGACTAATAAGGATTTCCTTCAGTTCCTCCTTCTCGCTAGACCCTCGTTTCCCTAGTATTTCCGGAAGACAGAACCAAAGTTCAATTGGTCTGCCATTTCTTTGTTCCACATTATAAATTCATCTGATTCTGACTGCAAGGGACCTACATTTGTCTTCACTAATCTTTTTCTCTTCACATATCTATAGAAGCTTGACAGATCAGAAAAGCTGGCTTTCAGCACATGCGCATTTTGCGCATTGAAAACCTGCTTTTCCGATGCCTTCCCGGGTCCGTAGAAACTTTATATGAACCCGGGACGTCGGAAATTCTAGGCCTTTGTCTTTTAATCTCTCCTGCCTCCACTCTATCACAAACCTTCCCTTTTGTTCTTTCCTACCCTTTCCCTGCCCCTGCCCTTATTTAAAATCTGTTACATCTCTAACTTTTTTCAGTTCTGATGAAAGGTCATTGATCTGAAACGTAAACTCTGTTTTTCTCTCTCCACATGTGCTGCCCGAGTATTTCCAGCGTTCTATGTTTTTATTTCAGCATCCGCAGTATTCTGCTTTATATTAATGATTCAAAGCCTTGGTTTAAGTCATGAGGAAGTTGATCCCGGCAACAAAACTTAACTGTTGAGTAGTTCAGTGTGTATCTTATACAGCTTACTTCCATTCAATTTTAGAACAGAATTGGAGGATTTTGATCTATTGCTAATCCTCAACAGTAGCAAACATTATCGATAATTTCACAAAATGGCAAAACACAACTGAGTATGGTTCCAAATGCTGAAGACTAGTACTGAGATTCAACTTTCAAGTAGTTGGTGTGAAAAAAACTTTTTGCTTGGGTGAAATGGCAAATCCCTCGTCATGGCAATTTAATAGACTAGAGATCTGGAAAAAGTTCTGAGATTGGGAAAATGGCAGCTGACACTCCAGAGAATTTAGTGTTGGCACTGAGGAATGCTTAAATGGGAATCGTATCGTTAACTCACGGAGCCACTAGCCAAGCAGGTTGCACCGACAAAGAAGTGAATTTATTTACAATATACATAGGGGGAGAAATTGGAGTCATTTGTGCCTCCCGTTAGCACCCCCGGGGTACCGCTAATGATTCCCGCTAAATTCCACAGGAGATTAGTGGTGCCGGTGTTTGGTAGCGCCCCGCTCTGTTGGCGATGACATCGTCATCACCATGCACAGTGATCCGTTTTCGCCCCCTGAAGCTGTGCCGGGCAATGCCAGTAACAGATTCAGGGGGTGTGTACATGGCTGCCAGCCACTCGCAGGGCGCTAGTTAAAGGGGAGGGGGTGTACATGTCAATAAAAAAATCGGACAACTTACTTGTCGTGGCCCGTTGCCTCCTGGAATGCAGGGACTGTGCCGCGAGTTCATGGCACGGCACACCGCTCCCCGATGGTCCAGGAAGGGCCCCGCAGAGTCTGCAGCTTTGCCCTCCCCTTTAATGAAGGGGAGGGCCCCTCCTATGTTTCAGGGCTACACGGCCTAATGCATAGCACTGCGCCCTGTTCCCTCTGCTTCCCGTTAGCACCCCAGAAAGGAAGTGGAGCGCGTTTTTTTGCGCTCCATTTCTTCTCAGGGGCGGTAACCCGAATTTCGCAAGCGGAGCAGGACTTTCGTGCCTGGCACAGGAACTCCCGCCTCGTGGATGTTACCACCCTCAAAATGGGGCGATCGCAATGTCCCGGACCTAGCTTCTCATGCGCAAATGTAGCTTATACCGGAAACTAAGTTACAACAAGGCAGTAGTAATGTGACATTGCTGTTGAGTTCAGTACTTCACTGACCACCATAACAAAGAAATCGCACCATTAGCGGGATCGATACATTGGCCATCGGCAACGCCACTTCCAATTCGCCACCATTCTCGCTATGGCGTATTCTAATTAGAAATGCAGGAAAATATGGAGTTTTGAAGGCGAGATCAGTGTACCAGATGGTGAAATTTACATCATCAATATCGCTAATGCAGGAAAATCTGGGCCAATATGAATGGTCCAGAATTTTGCTGAAGTAGAGCATCTCAGGACATGCTTCATAGTTTAACTTTTTCCCTCACCCTCCAGCTTGAACATTTTTGAAGGGCAAGCTGATAATGGTATGCGAGGGCAATGGGGCATCTTTTTTTTTCAAAGCGGTCCCTCGAAACGAGGATGACTTGCTTCCATGCCAAAAAAGGGATAAGTTCACAGGTATTCCAATGAAGGACCTAAAGTTCCAGGTCCTGAACTACATCCTGAAGGGTGGAAGATGCCTGTGCGTGGATTTTTTAACATGTGGTGGCCATTGCACACCAGCCACCACATGGGCTTGACAGAGCTAGGTCTGGGTCCAGTGGCAAGGGTTAACCAAGACGACTGGAGACCAGCTCTGCTGCATGGACCTAGTGCGCAGACATATCGCAGTGTGGGCTGGTCTGTGCTGCCCCTGGGCCCCTGGCCCCGAACTCACGCCTCCCTTGGGCCCCGATCACATCCCTCCACAGAATAGGGCATCTACGACCTTGGTAAATGACAGGACCAATAGGATTGAAAAAGAAATAATGGAGGAAAGCCTGAGAAGGAAATAGGGTAACTTAGAATCAAATCAGGTACAGAAAGAGAAATAACGTGAGGGAAAGAAAGATTGGATTAAGAAGGAGAGAATAAAGACAAAAAGTAAAAGTAAGAAAAAATTTTAAACATTTTTAATTTTAAAAAGCTTAAGGGCTAGAACCTCCACTTTTGTGCTTATCGCCCAAAAATGGGCGTTATTTCCGGCGTGGGCAGTTAAAAAGGGTTTTCAGATCACCGGCTTCTCGCCCATTCTCAAAACACCTAGTTTACATTTTTGAAAATGGGCATTACCACGAGCAATATCAAATGGTGGTAGCGTTAAATTTTTTTGACCTTCTGCCGTAAAGTGTGGCCATCTTTAGCAATGGCATGGCAACGCTCGATTCCTGCGATTCTGGAGGTCAAGGGTCACCATGACATGTGCAGAAGAGGAGACAGAGAGAGAGAGAGGGAGCTCAGAGGGACTGAAGGCGTGGCTGGGTGTGGTGTGGCTGCTTTGGGAGGAAGGAGGGAGACTTTAGAGCTTCACAGCAAGTAGGCAAACATATTTGATCAAATTTGCCCTATATTGGAAGAAGAGGAGGAGGCATCACAGCACGCTGTGGAGACTGATGCTGGAGAGAGCAGTGAAGTGGGAGAGGAGCACATTAGAGGCTGCAAAAGAGCCAGGACGTTATCAGACGAGGCAAATGCCTCCCTCCTGCAGGAGCTCGAGGTACGCTGGGGTGATTTGACATAGGGAGGGCATGGGTAGCCCAGCCCAAAGGCCTACCAGAGGATATGAACCGAGATAGCAGAGGTGGTCTCGTCGGCGACCAACGAGGTGCGTGAGGGCAACCAATGCCGCAAATGATGGACCAACCTTGTGGGATCTACAAGAGTAAGTATTACATTGATCTACATGTACTTATGTATTTATAGAATTTGATTTGTAACAATCATGATGTGTGACTATCAGCAGGTGTGAGGTCTTGCACTTTTACCTCTTACTCAAAGCCTGCGGTCATGATGTGCATCTTTAGGTAAAGAATGGTAATAATCATAATAATCATGATTACATCTGTCGGTTATGTGTTGTATCAGTCTCTGTGACAGTACCTAGCAATGATATCACACACTGATCTCATGCCATGTCGTCCTGTCATCTTTTACAGAAGAAGCTATCGACGATGAGGTCCATGCAGAGGCGAAAGGGTGGGGGGCCACCAGTCCCCAGTGTTATTGCTGAGATGGAGGAGTGAGTGCTAGCATTTGTGAGGAAGCACCCCCGGACAGCCACGGATGCATGTGCAGACCCTGAAGTGATGCAACGTGAGTAAAGCTTACACCGTTGCATCATGTAAATTCAATAGATGCCACACCCACTCATATCCGAACAATCATATATGATAGATGATTTCTAAAAGTGTCATAGAAATAATGCTGGCCTAATGAAAATCATTGCAATGCACAATGTGTTGATGGTCATGAAATGTGATGTCTGTGATGATTTTGAGAGCGGTGGTGCTTGCATATGCTGTGTGTGGCGCTGGACACACCTTGTGACCCTAGCACCCACTTCTCCTCTAATAACCTCATTTGTGTTTTGTAGCTCAGCCAGCAGCGCGGCCCCAGGCAAGACCACAGAGGCCAGAAGGTGGGGGCGCGGGGCCGGACTCGGCGGACGATCCTACTACATCTGGTGCTGAGGAGGTCCGATTCTCGCCCATCAATCCCCTGGGTCTGTTCTCAACGGATGAGAGCACGGACTTCGAAGAACCTGCATCGTCACGCTCCAGAAGCCATTCCACCCCAAAGCATCTAGTGGTCCTCTGGTCATTCCTGCCTCCACTCTGGAGGTACCAGCCCCAAGCACCTCACCACGGGGCACCCCATTTCTCCCCAAGATGGCGCCGACCCCGCGGAGGCCTCGTGGACGCGGCAGGTCTGTTCCACGAGCGCGACATGACAGCAAAGAGATGGTAGTTGTTCAGGAGGACTGTAGATATTGGTGACCAGCTCATCGAAGCATTGGGGGGCATATCCCGACACCAGGCCAGCATGACTGAGTAGGGCAGGGCGGAATCCCTGGATGCGATAGCCGGAATGCTGCCACAGGCCTCCCAGTGGTCCCCGAGCACCCCTAGGTTCCGCACCACCACTGCGAATGACAGATGTGAGCAAGGACCAAGATCCTGCTTCTGCATCAGAGAATGTTGCCCCCTCGGCACCCCCCGCTCCCGTACCCGTGCAACCACCACTTCTGTCTTCATCCCCCCCAATGAGTCACCGCCTGAGGTGCTCCTCGGCCAGGCCATGGACAAAGGAGGGGAAGGGATAGAGGTGGGGAGAAGAAGGAGAGGGGGGAAGGAAAGTGAGGTGCATGTGCACAGGTGATGGCTGTGTTATACCTCCATCTGGGTGTATGCAATTTGTTGCAATGTATGGGGGCTGGGGACCACGCTCCTGCTTTGCCTTTGTATTCTGCGTTGCTGGACATGTTGAACATGTGATTTATGTCAATAGTGGAAGTAGTGGGGTGTGGGCGCCGGTTGGGTGTTACTGGCTGTGATACTTATGATTTCAGACCAACGTTGGTATTAAACTTTTGTTGCGCATTGTCTCAGATAGCTGGACCGTTACACACGGGTGATTCCTTACCATGAAAGGGTTAAATACAACTTAACATCAATCGACGTAAGCTTTAACTGGCACCAAGGTGATGGGCACCATTAATATCTGAGCTGCACACACACACAGCAGTGTGTCAGCGTTGTCACTCACATCAGCGCTCTTTCAGGCAAATCTTTCCGATATCAGCTCCTCATGTAAGAGTGGGATTTAACAAATGCCAGCCACACCGCTGCCGTTCGTTCTGGTTAGTTCCACTTTTTGTGGGTGGTTTTTTGAGCGAGCGATATTGTGGCTGATATGTGTGCGAAGTGGTGAAATTGAAGATGGGTGATCTCTATGGCCGCTTGTTTCAGTAAATATGCTTTTATGACAAAAAACAGTGGGCGGGCGTTAATATTGAATCTCAGCGTTAATTCCGTGCAGAAATTAATGCTGGGCGATATAGGCATTGAATTCGCACATTCTGCTGATTCTGTCCCAAAAAAGTGGGCGGGCGGTGAGATTTTTTCTTGCTATTAAGCCCATTGGGAAAATAATGCTGGGCGATATGTCTCCTAAAAAAGTCCGTCAGTTTCCATTTTGTGCCAGAATGGATGATATATGGGCGTTATACGTCATTTCAGTGGCAAATTGGGCGTTAAGTGGGCGTTAAGCATGCAAAAACAGGTGGAGGTTCTAGCCCCATATCTCTAACAACAATTTACTACCTGTAGGAATGAAACTCCACATTTTTAATTGTTCCCTTACTCGGCCGAGAGATTAAGTGGCACTGCAGGAACATAAAAATAGTCGACAAAAGGTACTTACCCAATAAGTACCAGTATTAACTTTATGAGGCAAGTTTAGTTGGTGATTACTGTGCAAATACTGCAATTTCTTGAAAGTCACAGGAAGGTTGAGCAATGCAAATCATCCAGCAACTTGTGGTGCTGCACAATTCACAGGGTATCTCTTTCTTACCACAAGTTGCTGGACGATTTAAACATTAATAACGGCGAGCGCCATTAAACCCGCCGTTACTTTGGCAGTAAATTCTGTTCCAATGACCTGGGAGAAAAGGAGCACATATTTACACACATTACCGATGACCTCTCTGGTGAAATCGCATGCTCAATCACAGTAAAGCTATAAGGCTCTCACCAGAACTGGTCTGCTCATTGAGAATGTTTAATCAATAAGCAATATTTCCGATGCTCCCATGGCTCAGGTGTGGTCTTGTCATATTTATCTGCGAAAACATTTACAGGGGTTTGGTAATAGAGGTGCAAGAGAAACAGCAGATAGCAAAGAGATGAAAAATATGTCTAGGATCCAGTGGTAGAAGATTCTGCATTGCCTGCTAGCAGTGAGGTTCAGGACAATGTCATAGGTGTTACTGGCAACTCGAGTTAACGGCCGCTGAAAATGGCAGCAGCACCACTGTTGAAAAATAGGCGCTGGGGATTGGCACTGTGGAGTGCAGCGCTAAATTACCATACAATGCCCTCCTGGTGGCGTTAATGGAGGCCTCCAATGTGAAGTTCCCATCCAGTCGGTGTTGCAGCTTCTTCCAGCCTGTGGGAACGACACTGTTGAGTTCGCAAGGCATTATGGGTAATTAAAGAGGCTACAAATTAAAGGGGCAATGCATTCAAAACTAACAAAAATTAAAATCAAGTGAAACAATGCCTTTCAAAAGAAAATTAACATTAAAAATAAATCCCAAATGGCAGTCTTCAGCTCTTCAAGCTGAATTGTCTCAAATGGTAAAAGTGCTTCAGCACTAACACAAATGGCTCAGCAAGTCAGGCAAATGACATGTAGGGTCTCGCTACAGCACTCCAGCTTTGTTCAAGGGGTCAGTAATGCAAGAAAGGTCCTTTAGCACAGGGGCCAGGGGGCCCTCCAGAAAGATGGATGTGGGACCACATCAACGAGGATGTCACTGCCAACAGTATCACCCCCACCACCTGGCTCCAGTGCCCAAAAATGTTTCATGACCACAGACCACTGGTCAAGGTCAGTGAATGCATCTTCAAGAGCCATCTCCTACCAACTGCACCACTAGCCTCACACACTGCTCAATGCACGACCCCCTCCACCCCCCCAATCCCCACAATCACTCACCTACCAACCATCTGTACCAAACACCAGGCACACCTCCCATTCCTAGCTTCAGCTCACCCCCTTGGAGGAGATAGTGCAGGCCATTCTTGGTAGGGGCATGGCTGAGCCATTGGCCAGCGGCGGGGCAGAAAAGATATAAGATGCTGATATCCTCATACATTATCCTCCTTCTGGCATGCATCTCTTGTTTCCCACCCTCCCCTCACTACAACTCCACACTCATTTCACACACCCAAGAAATGCAGCCTGCCCATCCAGTGGTTGGCCAAGAAGAGGGAGAGGAGAGAAGAAGTAGTTTGATTTGACATTCCCAGCCACTTGCTCCTCAAGGTCGACCAGCAAGGCCATTTGCAGTGTTCCCCACTGAAAGTCAGCAGCCTTCCACCAGCCATGCTGCAGCCACTGGGGTAACACTATGTGACGCCAGTAGGATAGGTAAAGGCACACACAAGACAGTCACTAAGGGAATGCATAAAGATGATGAGTTGATTTCTTGATGTCATATTGGATGGATAGATTATAAAGTTGTATTGGAAAGTTTGCTTTATGGTGGTTTTTATTTCATCATTGTGGGCTAGAGAACACAGTGATGGTCAGTAACAGAGGGAAGGTAAGGTATGGGACAAATGAAAGGGAAATTGGGGTTGTGGTCACTGGGATTGATTGCGGATCATTCCATCCCAGATATCCCAACCAAAAACGGGCTGTCTGCATTGCATCCTTCCTTCTGCTTCCTCCTCTTCTGTATCTTCCTTTTCCTCTGCAAACAGATGCTGTAAATCTGAAATGACAGCATAAAATTCTTGAGATACTCAGCTGGTCAGGCAGCATCTCGACCCGAGAAATGAACTCCGTTTCTCTCTCCATGGATGTTTCCTTACCTGCTGAGTATTTGCAGTATTTTCTGTCTGCTCAGAGGCCTTCTTTTACCACCTAAGGCCTTGCAAGTGTCCAACAGCACTCTGTATGCAATTAAAACAACTTTTAACACCTATTGTGTATGTATGTGAATTCACAAAGCGTAGTAAACAAGTTATGTGAGCTGCAGGCACAAATAGCCATATGGAAATATGGGGGCAGATTTTCCTCTGTTGCATTTGGGTGTAAATAATTCCCTGGACAGCATGCATAGAGGAAAACCAGGCAGGAAGGATCACAGCTCCTCATGGAACCCACCAGATTTTCCATCCATTAAATCTATGTGACCTGCTTTATTTATTTCAGTTTGTAGGCACTTGATTTGGCTTTTCGTAGTTCAAGCAGCCATCTCTTAGTTTGGGTGACAAATCCTTACTTGGCACATGAAACAGTGCACTGCATTTCTTCCAATTGCAGCCAAGTTAAAGGCTTGGCAATTACATCACATGCTATTACTTCTTAAAGTGCACCTTAAAGTCAGTGGCCTTGAATTTCTGCAGGGGTTCAGCCTGTTTCGCACTATAGCAGGAGATCAGGACAACGCCCTTGGAAATTCAAGACCAACGTCTTTGTTGGATGTATTACAGAAGAAGGCAAAGATGATTTATGTGGCTTGACGGAATGATTTGGAGTGTGTGCACTCCCAGCAGAAGTTTGCTACATATGCCACAGGATCCTGAGCGTGCATGCTTGTCCTTCAAAAAAAAATACAGAAGCATCATATTTATTTTAGAGATTCAGAAAGCTAGGGGAGGTTTTAAGTACAGAAGCCATGATTGGCCAGGTATGATTGCAAGCGTCGGGTGGGAAATAACGTGGGGATGATCATCCACATCCCTCAGAAATCAGGAAACCTGTTTCACCTAGTCTGGCCGCCTGATATTTTTCTGCGCACACTGATAAAGGAAAGCTGTTTATTAAGCTCTCATTGGTTTATAATGACGCTTTATAAATCTATTTTTCTTACATTTTAATTTTTCTTTAGAAAAATATATGCCTTGGGCAGCTTCACCTCTCTTTGTAAATTAACTTCAGGTCTGACTACATGACAGCATGTTCTATGAATTGTTTGCAAATTGTTGCTGTGAAAAATGGTTCGGCAAGCAAGTGTGCAACTTTAACAGTTAACAAGCCTACAACAAGGTTTCTTTTCTCTCCAATTTTATTATTTACATGCTCTAATTTTATAAAAATGTGGAGCATGAACACAAGCATAGACCTGTTGGGCCAGTGATTAAAATTAATCACCATAAAATCTGCATCACTGTAAATTGGGTACACTGACTTCTGCCAGATTCTTCGACCCACACTATTATTGATCTGGGTTCCAAGCGTCTCAGAAAAATATACCCTAAAATAATGGCCCTGAATTTGCGGTGAGAGGCGTACCTCCTGAGTACACCGCCGAACCGCAAAATATTTCCGTACTTATCTCCTGGCTCCACAACCACGGATAGTTCTCTTCTCAGGCATACGCCTGCGTAAAGGCCCACAGATCCCAGGGGCGCACCCTGGGATCACGTGGGCCCGGTCAACCAATCAAAAAGGGGGATTCCTATGATGCTTATGGGCATTCCATTTATTTACAGAATCCCCATAAACATATTAGAAATCCCCAAATAAATAAGAATTCACACCACTTAAATTTAAAATGAAAATGTAATTAAAAAAAATTTAAACATTTTAAAACGGGCTAAAGTTTATCTAAACGAATTTTAAATGTATGTGTATGTTTTAATCATTTAAAACATGTTATTTTAACATTTAATTTAACCCTTATGCTGCTAAAAGGAGGCCTTTTACCAGGTGTAAGGGTTTCGTGGCATTCACTGGGCAGTAGTTCGGTAACTAGCTTCTCTGCCAGAAAAAGTGTTTTTGCAGTGGATGCGAAAAATCTATCAATGTGAAACTTGACAGATCGCAAGTTCTGGGTTTTCGTGCATGTGCAGCACATGTGGGAATCCGGAACTTGCGGGACCTTTCTAAAGGTTTCCGACATCGTATAATGCGCATACGCTGTCACAACCACCATAATTTCAGGTCTAATAATATTGGCTGTGTTCTGCCCTTAAAGGGGCCAAAATTGTCCCTCTCCTTAAGGCCGTTACCACCGCAAATCAGTGGCCACACTGCGGAGTGGAGTGGCTGCGGCTTTCCGTGGAATGGCCGCTGCTAGCCCAATTGCCCTCCTGAGTTTTCCCGATGGTGCCGTGATCCCCTCCCCTACAGTTCCACTGCTGCCGATCCGTCTTAACCGCATCATCACCCCACTCACCACCGATCTAACACCCCTGATGGCAACATTCCCCTCCGAAAATCGACGGCCTGCCCGGCGGTGCCGAAACAAGGGTTTTCCTGGTGGTCCAGTAAAGCTGTGGCCTTTTGCAGTGGCGGTGCGGCTTTCCTTAAAGGAGAGGGTGCACTGCTGCTGCTACCATGTTTTTTTTGTTGGCCGAATTCCATGTCGGCCTGACAAATATGCCCCCGGGTTCAGCAGGTTCGCCAACAGGGACCCTCTCTTGGGTTCAGGCCGCTGGCCCGGCTAAACCTGAGGACTGGGAGAATTTTATAATTCAGCAGAGGATGATAAAGGATTTAATTAGGAGGGGGAAAATAGAATATGAGAGGAAGCTTACTGGGAACATAAAAACTGACTGCCAAAACTTCTATAGATATGTGAAAAGAAAAAGATTAGTGAAGACAAATGTAGGTCCTTTGCAGTCAGATTCAGGTGAATTTATAATGGGGAACAAAGAAATGGCAGACCAGTTGAATAAATACTTTGGTTCTGTCTTCACGAAGGAAGACACAAATAATCTTCCAGAAATACTGGGGGACCGAGGGTCTAGTGAGAAGGAGGAACTGAAGGAAATCCTTATTAGGCAGGAAATTGTGTTATAGAAATTGATGGGATTGAAGGCCGATAAATCCCCGGGGCCTGATAATCTGCATCCCAGAGTACTTAAGGAAGTGGCCCTAGAAATAGTGGATGCATTGGTGATCATTTTCCAACAGTCTTATCGACTCTGGATCAGTTCCTATGGACTGGAGGGTAGCTAATGTAACACCACTTTTTAAGAAAGGAGGGAGAGAGAAAATGGGTAATTATAGACTGGTTAGCCTGACATCAGTAGTGGGGAAAATGTTGGAATCAATTATTAAAGATGAAATAGCATCGCATTTGGAAAGTGGTAACAGGATCGATCCAAGTCAGGATGGATTTATGAAAGGGAAATCATGCTTGACAAATCTTCTAGAATTTTTTGAGGATGTAACTAGCAGAGTGGACAAGGGAGAACCAGTGGATGTGGTGTATTTGGACTTTCAAAAGGCTTTTGACAAGGTCCCACACAAAAGATTGGTGTGCAAAATTGAAGCACATGGTATTGGGGGTAATGTACTGACGTGGATAGAGAACTGGTTGGCAGACAGGAAGCAGAGAGTTGGGATAAACGGGTCCTTTTCAGAATGGCAGGCAGTGACTAGTGGGATGCCGCAGGGCTCAGTGCTGGGACCCCAGCTATTTCTAAATAAATTAATGATTTAAATGAAGGAATTGAGTGTAATATCTCCAAGTTTGCAGATGACACTAAGCTGGGTGGCAGTGTGAGCTGTGAGGAGGACGCTAAGAGGCTGCAGGGTGACTTGGATAGGTTAGGTGAGCGGACAAACGCATGGCAGATGCAGAATAATGTGGATAAATGTGAGGTTATGCACTTTGGTGGCAAAAACACGAAGGCAGAATATTATCTGAATGACGGCAGATTAGGAAAAGGGGAGGTGCAATGAGACCTGGGTGTCATGGTACATTGAAAGTTGGCATGCAGATATAGCAGGCGGTGAAGAAGGCAAATGATATGTTTGCCTTCATAGCTAGGGGATTTGAGTATAGGAGCAGGGAGGTCTTACTGCAGTTGTACAGGGCCTTGGTGAGGCCTCACCTGGTCTCCTAATCTGAGGAAGGACATTCTTGCTATTGAGGGAGTGCAGTGAAGGTTCACCAGACTGATTCCCGGGATGGCAGGACAGACATATGAGGAGAGACTGGATCGACTGGGCCTGTATTTACTGAAGTTTAGAAGGATGAGAGGGGATCTCATAGAAACATATAAAATTCTGATGGAACTGGACAGGTTAGATGCAGGAAGAATGTTCCCGATGTTGGGAAAGTCCAGAACCAGGGGACATCGTCTAAGGATAAGGGGTAAGCCATTTAGGATTGAGATGAGGAGAAACTTCTTGACTCAGAGAGTTGTTAACCTGTGGAATTCCCTGCCGCAGAGAGATGTTGATGCCAGTTCATTGGATATATTCAAGAGAGAGTCAGATATGGCCCTTAAAGCTAAAGGGATCAAGGGGTATGGAGAGAAAGCAAGAAAGGGGTACTGAGGTGAACATTCAGCCATGATCTTATTGAATGGTGGTGCAGGCTCGAAGGGCCGAATGGCCTACTCCTGCACCTATTTTTCTATGTTTCTATGCTTCTAAAACTCTCCCTGGTGGCCCGAAGTTTAAAAATTGTGGAGGCAATTCCCGTTAAGTGAAGGAGAGTGCCGCGATGACGTGACACTATGATTACGTCATCGCGGCAGTGACTCCGCTCTGCACCCAAATTCCACCCTTCAGTTCCTATCACCGCCCCCATTTTGATCGAGTTCCGGATGCATGGAAAAAAAAACAACAAAGGGCCGAATGTTGCATAAGAATCGACCTGAACCACAGCTGTGGTAAAAATCGTCAAAACGGGGTTTCGGGCATGGGGCAATTTCTACCCCAAACTCTTTTAATAAGAAATATTTCAAAGGTTTGTCTTTTTGTATGTTAATTGGCATACTAATAACTAAAGGTCTTTAAGGTCATTTTTTTTTGCCACTTTAAAATCTAAGGGGGATCTTTCAGATGTTTTTAGCTTTTATTTTTTGGAATCAAAGCCTGGAAGAAAATCAGGAAAAAAAACAGCCTGAGAAAAGGGTAAATTCAGAGAAGCATAACCAAATCTCAAACAAATAAGCGAGAATAACAAGGCACAATTAAGCTAAATGACAATCCCACAATACTTTACACAGTTGGCAGACACCACTTCTAAAGGCCTCAATGGCAGTTCCAAAAGTGATAAAAAGTAAAAGAAGATGAGAGGAATGATCATCACTGTGGAATGGCAAGAGATACAGGATGTAGTGCTGTGCAATATTGGTCACAACGTACTAGCTGATTGGATCCCTGCATTAATTGACTTCATAATTCTCAACAAAAATACATTCCATTGAGAAACAAAAACACTGCAGGAAAAGTGCTCCATCTGTGGCTAACTAAAGAAGTTAAGGATAGCATTAGATTGAAAGAAGAAGCTTATAATGTTGCAAAGAGCCTGAGGATTGGGAGAGTTTCAGAAACCAGCAAAGGATGACCAAAAAATTAATAAAAAGGGTGAGAGAAAACTAGCAAGAAATATAAAAACAGATTGTAAGAACTTCTACAAGTATGTAAAATGGAAGAGAGCAGCAAAAGTAAACATTGGTCCCTTTGAGACTGAGGCAGGAGAAATTATTATGAGGAGTAAGGAAATGGCAGAAACGTTAAACAAATATTTTGTATCTGTCTTCACAGTAGAAGACGCAAAAAGCATACCTAAACTGTTGGGGAACCAAGGGTCTAATGAAGGTGAGGAACAATGTAATTAATGTAAGTAGAGAAAAAGTACTAGAGAAACTAATGGGACTGAAAGCTGACAACTCCCCCGGATCTGATGGCCTACATCCGAGGGTTCTAAAAGAGATGGCTGCAGAGATGGTGGATGCATTGGTTTTGATCTTTCAAAATTCCTTAGATTCTAGAACGGCTCAGCGGACTGGAAGGTAGCAATTCAAGAAAGGAGGTAGAGAGAAAACAGGGAACTATGGGTCAGTTAGCCTGACATCAGTTGTCGGGAAAATGCTGGAATCCATTGTTAAGGAAGTGGTATCAAGATACTTAGATAATCATAACATGTTTAGGTAGAGTCAACATGGTTTTATGAAAGGGAAATCGTGTTTGACAAATTTATTAGAGTTTTTTGAGGATGTAACTAGCAGGGTAGATAAACGGGAACCAGTTGATGTCGTATATTTGGATTTCCAAAAGGCATTCAATAAAGTGCCACATAAAAGATTATTACACAGATTGATAGAGGATTGGTTAACGGACAGAAAACAGAGAGTAGGGATAAACGGATCCTTTTCAGGTTGGCAGACTGTAACTAGCGGGGTGCCGCAAGGATCAGTGCTGGGGCCTCAGCTATTTACAATCTATATTAATGACCTAGATGAAGGGACCGAATGTAATCTATCCAAGTTTGCTGGTGATTCAAAGCTAGGTGGGACAGTAAGCTGCAAGGAGACAAAGCGTCTGCAAAGTGATATAGATAGACTAAGTGAGTGGGCAGTAAGGTGGCAGATGGAGTATATTGTCAGGAAATGTGAGGTTTTTCACTTTGGTAGGAAGAATAGAAAAACAGAATATTTTTTAAATGGTGAGAAACTTTTAAATGTTGGTGTTCAGAGAGATTTGGGTGTCCTTATGCAAGAAACACAGAAAGCTAGCATGCAGGTACAGCAAGCAATAAGGAAGACAAATGGCATGTCGTCCTTTATTACAAGGGAGTTGGAGTATAAGCGTAAGAAAGTCTTGCTACAGTTATACAGGGCCTTGGTGAGACCACACCTGGAGTACTGTGCACAGTTTTGGTGGTCTTATCTAAGGAAGGATATACTTGCCTTGGAGATGGTACAACGGGGGTTCACTAAATTGATTCCTGGGATGAGAGGGCTGTCTTATGGTGAGAGATTGTGTAGAATGGGCCTGTACTCTCGGGAGTTTAGAAGATGAGAGGTGAACTCATTGAAACATACAAGATTCTGAAAGGGATTGCCAGGGTAGATGCTGAGAGGTTATTTCCCCTGCATGCAGTGTCTAGAACTAGGGGCATAGTCTCAGGATAAGGGGTGGGCCATTTAAGAAAGAGATGAGGAGACATTTCTTCACTCAGAGGGTTGTGAATCTTTGGAATTCTCTGCTCCAGAGGGCTGGGGATGCTGAGTCTCCGAATATATTCAAGGCTGAGATCGCTGTATTTTTGGAATCTAGGGGAATCAACGGATATGGAAATTGGGCTGGAAAATGGAGTTGAGGTCAATGATCAGCTATGATCTTATTGAATGTTGGAGCAGGCTCGAGGGGCCATAGGGCCTACTCCTAATCCTATTTTTATGATCTTATGTTCTAATACACATCTCACTTTTAACTAATAGGCATTCAGTTTGCAGAATCTGCAAAATCTGAAGTTGCAGTATTATGTAAAGTAAAAGCTGTTACCTGTTGGATATTCCATCTATCCTCATATGAAATATCATTTCATTCAACTCATCAAGGAATGGCAGTCCTCAGTTTGATTCAGAAAATATTACATAGTCCAAAAACTGTGCTCTTTAATGGTTAAACTAGACAAGCATTTGCAAAAATAGTTCTTTCTTTTTTTTATGTGTTTATGGGAAAATAAACTCAAGCAAACTTATTCCATTAAAAAATAAAGAATATTAATGCAAGATGGACAGTATGGAACTGAATGTGGACAGGAAGGAAGGGTACGTTTTCCCTCTGCATTTTTTCTTGGTCACCCATCTAATATTGCCAGCGAAAAGTGATGTGTTTGAGCATCTGTGTATAAGGAACAGTTTCTGGCAATATTACTGCCTGGGAAAGAGTTGCACAGGCAGAAAAACCACATGTGAACCTTTGTCACTTTCATTTTGTGTGGACTTATGGAACGATATGGAATAGCGATGTGCTGCTTGAACAGATCATAAACATGAAGGTCTGACTTCATTTTTATTCATTTACGGATGTGGACATCGCCAACAAGGCCAACATTTATTGCCCATTACGAATTCCCCTGGAGAAGGTGGTGTTAAGTCGTCAACTTGAACCGCTGCAGTTCTTGTGGTGAAGGTACTCCCACAGTACTGTGAGGGAGGGAGTTCCAGGATTTTGACCCAGTGACGATGAAGGAACAGCGATATATTTCCAATTCAGAATGCTGTGTGACTGGGAGGGGAACTTGGAGATGGTAGTGTTTCCATGCACCTGCTGCCTTTGTCCTTCCAGGTGTTAGAGGTCGTGGGTTTGGGAGGTGCTGCCAAAGAAGCCTTGACGAGTTGCTGCAGTGCATCTTTTAAATGATACACGCTGGTGGTGGAGGGAGTGAATGTTTAAGGTGGTGGATGGGGTGCCGATCAAGTGGACTGCTTTGTCTTGAATGGTGTTGAGCTTCGAGTGTTGTTGGAGCTGCACTCATCCAGACAAGTGGAGAACATTCCATCACACTCCTGATTTGTGTCTTGTAGGTGGTGGAAAGGCTTTGGGGAGGTGAGTCACTAGCTGCAGAAGACCTAGCGTCTGACCTGCTCTTGTAGCCACAGAATTTATGTGGCTGGTCCAGTTAAGTTCCTGGTCAGTGATGTTGATGGTGGGGGATTCGATGATAATAATGCCATTGAATGTTGGAAGTGGTTATTTCCTGGTATTTATGTGGTGCAAATGTTACCACACAACAGCTCAAGCCTGGATGTTGTCCATGTCTTGCAGCATGCGGGCACGGACTGCTTCATCACCTGAGGAATTGCAAGTGAACTGAACACTGTGCAAACATCAGCGAACATTCCCACTTCTGACCTTAAGATGAAGGGAAGATCACTGGTGAAGCAGCTGAAGATGGTTGGGCTTCGGACACTACCCTGACTTACTCCTGTAGTGATGTCCTGGAGCAAAGATGATTCGTCATCGACAACCACATCTCTCTTCCTTTGTGCTCGGTATGATGCCACCCAGTGGAGAGTTTTCCCTCTAATTCCTCTTGACTTCAATTTTACTAGAGACCTTGGAGCTACACTCGGTCAATCACTCGGGCAGTCACTCTCATTTCATTTCTGGAAATCAGCTCTTTTGTCCGAGTCTGGACCAAGGCTGCAATGAGGTCTGGAGCCGAATTGTCCTGGTGGAACCCAAACTGGGCATCGGTGAGCATTGGTGATTAATCGCTGCTTGATAGCACTGTCAACGCCACCTTCCATCACTTTGCTAATGATTACGAGTCGACTAATGGGGTGGTGATTAGCCGAATTGTATTTTTCCTGCTTTTTGTAGACAGGACATATCTGGACTGAAAGTAGATTTTTTATCATTCGTTCACGGGATATGGGTATCGCAGGCAAGGCCAGCATTTATTGCCTATTTCCTTAATTTCCCTTGAGAAAGCGGCGGTGAGCTACCTTCTTGAACCACTGCAGTCCGTGTAATGAAGGCTCTCCAACAGTGCTGTTAGGGAGGGAGTTCCAGGATTTTGACCCAACGACTATAAAAGAATGGCAATATATTTCCAAGTCAGGATGGTGTGTCATCTGGAGGGGAACTTGCAGGTGATGGTGTTCCCATGCACCTGCTGCTCTCCTCCTTCTAGGTAGTAGAGGTTGCGAGTTTGGGAGGTGCTGCTGAAGAAGCCTTAGCGAGTTGCTGCAGTGCATCTTGTAGATGGTACACACTGCAGCCACAGTGCACCGGTGGTGAAGGGAGTGAATGTTTAAGGCGGTGAATGGGATGCCAATCGAGCAGGCTGCTTTGTTCTGGATGGTGTCGAGCTTCTTGAGTGTTGTTGGAGCTGCACTCACCCAGGCAGGTGGAGGGTATTCCATCACATTCCTGATTTGTGCCTTGTAGATGGTGGAAAGACTTTGGGGAGTAAGGAGGTGTGACACTTGCCACAGAATACCCAGCATCTCAACATCCAAGGGTATTCAATATTCAGGAAAGAGAGACAGAAAGGAAAAGGAGGTGGGGTAGCGTTGCTGGTTAAAGAGGAGAGTAACGCAGTATTAAGGAAGGACATTAGCATGGATGAGGTGGAATCTGTATAGGTAGAGCTGCGGAACACCAATGGGCAGAAAACGCTAGTGGGAGCTGTGTACAGACCACCAAACAGTCATAGTGAAGTTGGGGATGGCATCAAACAGGAAATTAGGGATGCGTGCAATAAAGGTACAGCAGTTATCATGGGTGACTTTAATCTACATATAGATTGGGCTAACCAAACTGGGAGCAATACGGTGGAGGAGGATTTCCTGGAGTGTATAAGGGATGGTTTTCTAGACCAATATGTCGAGGAACCAACAAGAGAGCTGGCCATCCTAGACAGGGTGTTGTCTAATGAAAGAGGATTAATTAGCAATCTTGTTATGCGAGGCCCCTTGGGGAAGAGTGATCATAATATGGTAGAATTCTTCATTAAGATGGAGACTAGAGTCCTGAACTTAAAGAAATGTAACTTCGACGGTATAAGACGTGAATTGGCTAGGATAGACTGGCGAATGATACTTAAAGGGTTGACGGTGGATAGGCAATGGCAGACATTTAAAGATCACATGCATGAACTTCAACAATTATATATCCCTATCTGGCGTAAAAATAAAACGGGGAGGGTGGCTCAACCGTGGCTTACAAGGGAAATTAGGGATAGTGTTAAATCCAAGGAAAAAGCATATAAATTGGCCAAAAAAAGCAGCAAATCTGAGGACTGGAAGAAATATAGAATTCAGCAGAGGAGGACAAAGGGTTTAATTAGGAGGGGGAAAATAGAATATGAGAGTAAGCTTGCAGGGAACATAAAAACTGACTGCAAAAGCTTCTACAGATAAGTGAAGAGAAAAAGATTAGTGAAGACTAATGTAGGTCCCTTACAGTCATAATGGGGAACAAAGAAATGGCAGACCAATTGAACAACTACTTTGGTTCTATCTTCACTAAGGAAGACACAAATAACCTTCCGGAAATACTAGGGGAACGAGGGTCTAGCGAGAAGGAGGAACTAAAGGAAATCCTTATTAGTCAGCAAATTATGTTATGAAAATTGATGGGATTGAAGGCCGATAAATCCCCAGGGGCTGATCGTCTGCATCCCAGAGTACTTAAAGAAATGGCCTGAGAAATAGTGGATGCATTGGTGGTCATTTTCCAACATTCTATAGACTCTGGATCAGTTCCTATGGACTGGAGAGTAGCTAATGTAACACCACTTTTTAAAAAAGGAGGGAGAGAGAAAACAGTGAATTATAGACCGGTCAGCCTGACATCGGTGGTGGGGAAAATGTTGGAATCAATTATTAAAGATGTAATAGCAGTGCATTTGGAAAACAGTGACAGGATCGGTCCAAGTCGGCATGGATTTATGAAAGGAAAATCATGCTTGACAAATCTTCTAGAATTTTTTGAGAATGTAACTAGTAGAGTGGACAAGGGGAAGCCAGTGGATGTGGTGTATTTAGACTTTCAAACGGCTTTTAACAAGGTCCCATTTAAGAGATTAGTGTGAAAAATTAAAGCACATGGTATTGGGGGTAATGTACTGATGTGGATAGAGAACTGACTGGCAGACAGGAAGCAGAGAGTAGGAATAAACGGGGTCCTTTTCAGAATGGCAGGCAGTGACTAGTGTGGTACCGCAATGTTCAGTGCTGGAGCCCCAGCTATTTACAATATACATTAATGATTTAGACGAAGGAATTGAATGTAATATCTCCAAGTTTGCAGATGACATTAAGCTGGGTGGCAGTGTGAGCTGTAAGGAGGATGCTAAGAGGTTGCAGGGTGATTTGGACAGGTTAGGTGAGTGGGCAAATACATGGCAGATGCGGTATAATGTGGATAAATGTGAGGTTATCCACTTTGGTGGTAAAAACAGGAAGGCAGAATTTTATCTGAATGGCAGCAGATTAGGAAAGGAGGAAGTGCAACGATACCTGGGTGTCATGGTACATCAGTCATTGAAAGTTGGCATACAGGTGCAGCAAGCGGTGAAGAAAGCAAATGACATGTTGGCCTTCATAGCAAGAGGATTCGAGTATAGGAGCAGGGAGGTCTTAGTGCAGTTGTACAGGGCCTCGGTAAGGCCACTCCTTGAATATTGTGTGCAGTTTTGGTCTCCTAATCTGAGGAAGGACATTCTTGCTATTGAGGGAGTGCGGCGAAGGTTCACCAGACTGATTCCCGGGATGACTGGACTGACAGATGAAGAAAGACTGGATCGACTAGGCTTGTATTCAATGAAATTTAGAAGAATGAGAGGGGATTTCATAGAAACTTATGAAATTCTGACGGGATTGGACAGGTTAGATGCAGGAAGAATATGCCCGATATTGGGGAAGTCCAGAACCAGGGGTCACAGTCTAAAGATAAGGGGTAAGCCATTTAGGACCGAGATTAAGAGAAACTTCTTCACTCAGAGAGTTGTGAGTAGGTGGAATTCTCTACCACATAAAGTTGTTGGGGCCAGTTCGTTAGATATATTCAAAAGGGAGTTAGATGTGGCCCTTATGGCTAAAGGGATCAAGGGGTATGGAGAGAAAGCAGGAATGGGGTACTGAAATGCATGATCAGCCATGATCATATTGAATGGTGGTGCAGGCTCGAAGGGCCGAATGGCCTACTCCTGCAACTATTTTCTATGTTTCTATGTTTCTATGTTTCAGCTGCTCTTGTCGCCACAGTATTTATATGGCTGGTCCAGTTAAGTTTTTGGTCAATGGTAACTCCCAGGATGTTGATGGTGGGGGATTTGGCAATGGTAATCCCATTGAATGTCATGGGGCAGTGGTTGTTGGAGATAGTCATTGCCTGGCAGTTGCATGGAGTGTATGTTACTTGCCACTTATCAGCCCAAGCATTGATGTCGCCCAGGTCTTGCTGCATGCGAGTATGGACCGCTTCATTATCTGAGAAGTTGCGAATGGAACTGAACACTGTTCAATCATCAGCGAACATCCCCGCTTTTCAGCTTATGATGGAGAGCAGGTCATTGATGAAGCAGCTGAAGATGGTTGGGCCTCGGACACTGCCCTGAGGAACTACTGCAGCGATGTCCTGAGGTTGAGATGATTGACCACTAACAACCACAACCATCTTCCTTTTTTGCTCGGTATGATTCCAGCTAACTTCAATTTTACTAGCGCTCCTTGGTGCCACGCTCAGTCAAATACTGCCTTGTTGTCAAAGTCAGTCACTCTCACCTCACCTCTGGAATTCAGCTCTTTTGTCCGTGTTTTTCCAAGGCTGTAATGAGGTCTGGAGCCGAGTGATCTTGGCGGAACCCAAACTGAGCTTCAATGAGAAGGTTGTTGGTGATTTAGTGCTGCTTGATAGCACTGTCGACGACACCTTCCATCACTTTGCTGATGATTGAGAGTTGACTGATGGGGTGGTACTAGGTCGGATTGGACTTGTCTTGCTGTTTGTGGACAGGACATGCCTGGGCAGTTTTCCACATTGTTGGTTGTATGCCAGTGTTGTAGCTGTACTGGAACAGCTTGGCTAGAGGTATGGCTAGTTCTGGAGCACAAGTCTTCAGCATGGCAGCCAGGATGTTGTCGGGGCCCACAGCCTTTGCTGCGCACAGCGATTTCTTGATATCATGTGGAGTGAATCGAAATTGGCTGAAGACTGGCTTCAGTGATGATGGGTATGTCAGGAGGAGGCCGATGTGTCATCCACTCGGCATTTCTGGCTGAGGATGTTTGTAAACGCTTCAGCCTTGTCTTTTGCACTTTTATGCTGGACTCCGGCATCATTGAGGATGGGGATATTCATGGAGCCTCCTCCTCCCATTAGATGTTTAATTATCCATCACCATTCATGACTGGGTGTGGTGGAATACAGTTCTTCTGCTGCTGATGGCCCTCAGCGCCTCATGGATGGCCAGCTTTGAGCTACTAATCTGTTCTGAATCTATCCTATTTAGCACGGTGGTAGCACCACATAACACGATGGAGGGTGTCCTCAGTGTGAAGACAGGACTTTGTCTCCACAAAGGCTGTGTGGTGATCACTGCTACCAATGCTGTCATGGACAGATGCATCTACAACAGGTGGATTGGTGAGGATGAGGCCAAGTAGGTTTTTCTCTTGTGTTGGTTCTCGCACCACCTGCCGCAGGTCCATTCTGGCAGCTATATTCTTTAGGACTTGGCCAGCTCGGTCAGTAATGGTGCTACTGAGCCACTCTTGATGATGGACATTGAAGTCCCTCACCCAGAGTACATTCTGTGCCCATGCTACCCTCAGTGCTTCTTCCAAGTGGTGTTCATCAGCTGAGGGAGGGCGGTAGGTGGTAATCTGTAGGAGGTTTCATCTGATTTGACCTGATGCCATGAGACATCATGGGGTGATGACAACAGAATTGAAGGAGAGAGGAACAGTACCTGAGGAGAGAGAAGCGTTAACAATGTCAGCTAATATGGGAACCAGAAAAGGAAGTTGGGTGGTCAGCAGTTTAGTGGGAATAAGGTCAAGAATATGGCTCCCTTTTCTCTCTCCCTCCCACCAAGATGGTAGCAGTCACTGGATTTCTGTTCTCTGGAGAGAGGTGGGTTCCTCAGATGTATCCCTCATGGTGTGGGCAATCAAATGGGGCGACGTCCCATTGCAAATATTTATTCTATTTTCTTTAACTACTTAGAGATTTACGTGGAAATGAGCTCCAATGTGACTGTAAAACAAAATGGATGATCACTTGGTTGAAGACCATAAATGCCACTGTGACTGATGTATTCTGTGCTGGCCCACCAGATCATGAGCGAAAGAAACTAATAGATATGACAACTTCTGACTTTGACTGCATGTCAACAGGTATGTTTTCTTCCATATTATATGCAAGCAAATTGATTGTAGAAATGTATTATTGTCAGTTATTTTAGTCACAGGTCTATTAATGGTCTTAACAAATATTTGTAAAAACTATGTAATAATAAAAATAATAAGCACAAAATTTGGCCCATCAAACTCACAGTTTTATTCATTATTTTCCATTGATTCTGTCTCTCAGAATCGCAACATATCTAACCTATATATATGTAAATAAAGCAAGCAATGTGGAGAATAAGAATGCTGATCATTTTCTGGATGTCTTTTGTTGACTGCATCTTGATTGGGATGTCTGTCTCTGGTTAAACATAACTTTTAGACCACCAATCAATCGTTCAGTGTGTAAAATGCACCATTAACTTTGAGCTCTGAGTTAGCTGACCCAAGCTGGATCTGTAGTAGGTATGCTACAATTGGCTTCAATGCTCCTCGACTAGTAAGGGGAAAAAAAAAACAAAGTTCCCACTCCTGATCACTATTCAGTGATTTCTAGCTAGGAAGTGCCTGTGTGTAGATATTTGCAATTAATTGGTTACCTTAATGCCTCCCCCTAAAGTGAAATAGCCTGACAACCTCACTGTACATGAATAAATTTCACTATAGCGAGGGACTGTTTGCTACATGATTCAGCAACTTCAGTGAATGCAGGCAGAAAAATGAGGGAAAAACAGGAAATACTGGAAATGCAGGTCAGTTAGCATCTGAAAGAGAAAGGTGAGATATTGGCCCTGATATTAATCTGAAGGTTAATTAATTTGGAAAAGCACAATTTAGTCAGGCAGAGTCAGCATGGATTTATGAAGGGGAAGTCATTTTTGACAAATTTGCTGGAATTCTTTGAGGATGTAATGAATAGGGTGGATAAAGGGGAACCAGTGGATGTGGTGTATTTGGACTTCCAGAAGGCATTTGACAAGGTGCCACATAAAAGGTTAGTGCACAAGATAAAAGTTCACGGGGTTGGGGGGAATATATTAGCATGGATAGAAGATTGGCTAACTAACAGAGAACAGAGAGTCGGGATAAATGGTTCATTCTTGGATTGGCAAGTAGTGGGGTGCCATAGGGATCAGTGCTGGGACCCCAACTATTTACAATCTATATCAACGACTTGGATGAATGGACCGAGTGTAACATGGCCAAGTTTGCTGACGATACAAAGATGGGAGGAAAAGCAATGTGTGAGGAGGACACACAAAATCTGCAAAAGGACATAGACAGGCTGAATGAGTGGGCAAAAATTTGGCAGATGCAGTATAATGTTGGAAAATGTGAGGTTGTGCACTTTGGCAGAAAAAAAATCGAAGAACAAGTTATTATTTAAATGGAGAAAAATTGCAAAGTGCTGCAGTACAGCGGGACTTGGGGTCCTGGTGCATGAAACACAAAAGGATAGTATGCAGGTACAGCAAGTAATCAGGAAGGTCAATCGAATCATGGCCTTTATTGCAAAGGGGTTTGAGTATAAAAGCAGGGAAGTCTTGCTACAGTTATACAGGATATTGGTGAGGCCACACCTGGAATACTGCGAACAGTTTTGGTTTCCATATTTAAGAAAGGATATACTTGCTTTGGAGGCATTTCAGAGAAGGTTCACTAAGTTGATTCCGGAGATGAGGGGGTTGACTTATGAGGAAAGGTTGAGTAGGTTGGGCCTCTTCTCATTAGAATTTGGAAGAATGAGAGGTGATCTTATCGAAATGTATAAGATTATGAGGGGGCTTGACAAGGTGGATGCAGAGAGGATGTTTCCACTGATAGGAGAGACTAGAACTAGGGGGCTTAATCTTAGAATAAGGGGCCGCCCATTTAAAACTGAGATGAGGAGTGTCATGACAAGGAGGAATTTCTTCTCTCAGAGGGTTGTAAATCTGTGGCACTCACTGCCTCAGAGAGCTGTGGAAGCTGAGTCATTGAATAAATATAAGACAGAGATAGACAGTTTCTGAACCGATAAAGGAATAATGGGTTATGGGGAGCGGGCAGGGAAGTTGACCTGAGTCAATGATTGGATCAGCCATGATCGTATTAAATGGCGGCACAGGCTCGAAGGGCCGTATGGCCTACTCCTATTTCTATTTCTGATGTTCTTATGTTCTTAAGGTGGCTTCCGAGTGGGGTGTGGGTGTTGGGGGGAGGAGGGGAAGTGCGGGGCGACAGGGTGGTGGAATTGTGTGGGCGAAACCCGGAAGTCAACTGAACAGGTCAGATTCTGCGATTGCAATTCACTTGAAGCAATTTATTTTGACATCCATGATTCACATCTCCAAGTTACCCAGCAGGTGTGATGTGCACCTGCAGGACACGGTTTCAGCTGTATTTACATGGAGAATGCACAGATGAAAATTGGAGGTGTTTACAGTGGATGCACATAGAGCAAGGCCAGCGCCTGGATTCAATGATGCATCACTGCAATTACTGCTGATTGCAGTCAGGAAAAGGAGGCACATACTTTTCCCCAACAATGGTAGGAAGATACTTGCTGCTTTCACCAAGAAGGCGTGTTTGGAGGTAGTTGAGCAGTAGGAGCGTTGTGTCCCGGTCATGGGTGCAATTTGGGAAGCAATTTAATGACCGAACTAGGTCAGGAAAAGTGAGTACATTTGCTGTTGAACTACATCCTGCGGGTTAAGCCCCTGCCCCCTTTCACTCTGTCTTGCAAAGTGTTCTCCATCACATCACTCCTCACACCCACTCAACTTGTAGCAGCACCTAGCCATCACTTTCTATGCACTTCATTACCTCTCCATTTATCCATCCACCATTGCTACTCACCCTAATCCTTATGCAGTGTGATGCATGTGTCTCAAAGTCACTGTCACCGAATCCACTGCACCCATTGGATGAATACCTCACCTTCACTCACTCGCACGTTTGTATTTTCACCCCTTATAGGCAAGGAGAACTGAAATCTCAAGGGAGGGGGGGGGAGGACTGGATGTGGGCTGCCGCAAATAATCCAGCTAATAGATGCAGAGGAGGAGGCCCTGGAGATAAGTGGCACATTTGCGTCCCTCTCAGTCGGAGACGAAAAGACAGGGAACTCACAGCTAGTGACAGAATTACAAATATTTCTAACACAGATATGCTGCCTTTGTTTCATCAATGATGGAATGATGGGAAGACTGAGTATTGTGATTGTCAAGATTGTGACTTTGCCATGACTAAATCATATCCCTTTCTTTTGTTTTCCAGAGCCTTCACATGTTCAGCAAGTGTCGCAGGACATCCATGAGGACAATTCCTCAAAGGACCTCATTCCCTTTGAGGGCGCACTGTCACAGGACCTGCAGCCATGCACCAGCACAAATACTCGCACTTTAGTGGGTCCACTTAGACAGTTAGTTAGGTTCTCACTTGGTGATTCACACCTCACAAGTGAGCATGAGCAGATACAGGTGGCAGGCACAGTTGTGGAGAGTCCACGTCAGGGACACAATCCTCTCCAAGCTCTGCTCAGTTGGACATAGGTGCTGAAACCTTGGGGCTATCATTGAGAAGAATGCCAGAGGTGCATCAGCAACTTAGCCAGGTACTGACAGACATGCTACACACACTCTCTACAATAGCAGAGAGAGTGGAGGGGTCCAACTCGATGACGAGTGGATTGGTGGCGCAGGGAATTGCGAGAATGTCTGCCATGGAGAGAGAAGCTGCCTCCATGGAGTTTCAAGCACGGCTCTCAAATGAATCCTCCTCCACCTGAAAAGCTCTTTGCTGTGCAGTGTTGTGCAGGACGCAGCACAGCACTATTACTCTGGACACTCTTGCTGGCGAATATTGGAGGGTGCCTCCAGATCTACACAAAAGCAAAGTACTGTGGATGCTGGAATCTGAAATAAAAACAGAAAATGCTGGAAATCTCAGCAGGTCAGGCAGTAGCTATAGAGAGAGAAACAGTTAACATTTCAGGTCGATGACCCTTAGTCAGAACTGGCGAATGTTCGAAATGAACAGATTCTTAAGGAGCACTGAAAGGGGGAGGAGAGGAAAGAACAAAAGGGAAGGTCTGTGATAGGGTGGAAGGCAGGAGAGATTAGAGAGACAAAAGGGTTGATGGGCCGACTTGAGATGGTTATGGCAGGAGTTAGAAAAAGGTTAGTCTACATCGGATGTAATTACCAGCTGCCATGGGAAACAGAGAGAAAAAAAGTTACATAAAGATCGGGGAGGAGGGGGGGGTTAAAAAAAGGAGGAAAGGGAGCCAAATATGGGCGGAAATTATGGTCTGAAATTGTTGAACTCGATGTTGAGTCGAGAAGGCTGTCAAGTGCCTGAACGAAAGATGAGGTGCTGTTCCTCGAGCTTACGTTGAGCTTCATTGGAACAGTGCAGGATGCCGAGGACGGCGATGTCGGAGTGGGAGTGGAGCGGGGAATTAAAGTGACTGGCGACCGGAAGCTCAGGGTCACGCTTACGGATTGAACGGAGGTGCTCCGCAAAGTCGCCACGCAATCTGCGTTTGGTCTCCCCAATGTAGAGGAGATCTCATCGTGAGCAGGGAATACAGTATACTAAATTGAAAGAAGTACAGGTAAATCGCTGTTTCACCTGGAAGGAGTATTTGGGGCCCTGGACAATGGGAAGGGACGAGGTAAAATGGCAGGTGTTGCATCTCCTGCGCTTGCACGGGAAGGTGCCGTAGGAAGGCGAGGGGGTACTGGGGATGACTGCGGAATGGACCAGGGTGTCGCAGAGGGAGCTGAGAGGGAAGGGAAGAGAAAGATGTAATTGTTGGTGGGATTATACTGGAGGTGGCAGAAATGGCGGAGGATGATCCGTTGAACGTGGAGCTGGTGGGGTGAAAGGTGAGGACAAGGGGAACCCTGTCATTGTTCTGAGAGGGAGGGGAAGGAGTGAGAGCAGAAGTGTGGGAAATAGAAAGGACCATGGTAACCATGGAAGTGGGGAATCCTCGGTTGAGGAAAAAGGAAGACATGTCAGAGGCACTAGTGTGGAAGGTGACGTCGTCAGAGCAGATGCGACGGAGACAGAGAAACTGGGGAAATTGAATGGAGTCCTTACAGGATGCGGGGTGGTGGAAGTGTAGTCCAGGTATCTGTGGGAGTCAATGGGCTTATAGTGAATGTTTGTCAATAGTCTATCCCCAGAAATGGAGGCAGAGAGGCCGAGGAAGGGAAGGGAAAAGTCAGAGATGGATCAGGTGAAGGTGAGGGAAGGGTATAAATTGGATGCAAAGTGAATAACATTTTCTAGTTCGAGGCGAGAGCAGGAATTGGCACCGATACAGTCATCAATGTACCAGAAAAAGAGGTGAGGGAGGGGACCCAAGCAGGACTGGAACAAAGACTGTTCCACAAAAAAGCAGGCATAGCTCGGACCCATGCGGGTTCCTATAGCAACACTTTTAATTTGGAGAATTTCTAGACCTATCTAGGCACCTGAAGCGCATTTTCAACATTCCGATGGCTTGCTCTATGACACACCTAATGGACATGTGGCTCTTGTACCATTCCTGTGCTTCATTGGTGGGGTTCCTCACAGGTGTCTTGAGCCCTTAAGTCTGCTTCCAAGAACGAAAAGGTCTGAAATGTTGGGCTGTCGCAGTATGATTGCTTCATCACAGCTCCCAGGGAATCTGGCACACACCTGCCTGAACCTTTTCTTGTGCTTGCACACCAGCTGCGCATTGATGGACAAATATACCTTGCAGTTTATAAAAACTCCTGGTTGCTGTGGTGGTGTTTGAATTGCCGTGTGTGTGCAGTCAATGGCACCCTGTAACTGAGGGAATCCAAGCATAGAGGCAAGTGCGAGTGCCCTCTCATTCTGGCTGTTGTCATCACATAACTCCCAGCACTGGCAAGCAATCCATCCGTCAACTGCCTTATGCATTTATGTGCAGCGGACTGCAGAACCCTCAAAATATCTCCAGTAGTACTTTGGAAGGAACCAGAGGCAAAAGAATTGATGGCAGTGGTGACCTTAACAGCCATTGGTAATAAGCGACCGCCAGGTCAAGCAATTAGTAGGTCTTCTTAGAAACATAGAAACATAGAAAATAGGTACAGGAGTAGGCCATTCGGCCCTTCGAGCCTGCACCACCAATCAATAAGATCATGGCTGATCATTCACCTCAGTACCCCTTTCCTGCTTTCTCTCCATAACCCTTGATCCCTTTAGCTGTAAGGGCCATATCTAACTCTCTCTTGAATATATCAATGAACTGGCATCAACAACTCTCTGCAGTAGAGAATTCCACAGGTTAACAACATTCTGAGTGAAGAAGTTTCTCCTTATCTCAGTCCTAAATGGCTTACCCCTTATCCTTAGACTGTGACCCCTGGTTCTGGAACTCCCCAGCAACGGGAACATTCTTCCTGCCTCTCACCTGTTCAATCCCGTCAGAATTTTATATGTTTCTATGAGATCCCCTCTCATTCTTCTAAACTCCAGTGGATACAAGCCCAGTTGATCCAGACTCTCCTCATATGTCAGTCCTGCCATCCCAGGAATCAGTCTGGTGAACCTTCGCTGTACTCCCTCAATAGCAAGAACGTCCTTCCTCAGATTAGGAGACCAAAACTGAACACAATATTCCAGGTGTGGCCTCACCAAGGCTCTGTAGAACTGTAGTAAGATCTCCCTGCTCCTATCTTCTAGCTATGAAGGCCAACATGCCATTTGCCTTCTTCACTGCCTGCTGTACCTGCATGCCAAACTTCAATGACTGATGTACCATGACACCCAGATCTCATGGCACTTCCCCTTTTCCTAATCTGTCACCATTCAGATAATATTCTGTCTTCTTGTTTTTGCCACCAAAGTGGATAACCTCACACTTATCCACATTATACTGCATCTGCCATACATTTGCCCACTCAACGAACCTGTCCACGTCACCCTGCAGCCTCTTAGCAACCTCCTCACAGCTCACACCGCCACCCAGCTTAGTGTCATCTGCAAACTTGGAGATATTACATTCAATTCCTTCATCTAAATCATTGATGTATATTGTAACTAGCTGGGGTCCCAGCGCTGAACCCTGCAGCATCCCACTGGTCACTGCCTGCCATTCTGAAAAGGACCCATTTATTCCAACTCTCTGCTTCCTGTCTGCCAACCAGTTCTCTATCCACGTCAATACATTACCCCTGATACCATGTGCTTTAATTTTGCACACTAATCTCTTAAATGGGACCTTGTCAAAAGTCTTTTGAAAGTCCAAATACACCACAACTACTAGTTCTCCCTTGTCCACTCTACTAGTTACATCCTCAAAAAATTCTCGAAGATTTGTCAAGCATGATTTCCCTTTGATAAATCCATGCTGACTTGGACCGATCCTGTCACTGCTTTCCAAATGCGCTGCTATTTCATCTTTAATAATTGATTCCAACATTTTTCCCACCACCGAAGTCAGGCTAACTAGTCTATAATTCCCTGTTTTCTCTCTCTCTCCTTTTTAAAAAAGTGGTGTTACATTAGATACCCTCCAGTCCATAGGAACTGATCCAGAATCAATAGAATGTTGGAAAATAATGACCAATGCATCCACTATTTCTAGGGCCACTTCCTTAAGTACTCTGGGATGCAGCCTATCAGGCCCTGGGGATTTATCGGCCTTCAATCCCATCAATTTCCCCAACACAATTTCCTGACTAATAAGGATTTCCTTCAGTTCCTCCTTTTCGCTAGACCCTCGAACCCCTAGTATTTCTGGAAGGTTATTTGTGTCTTCCTTAGTGAAGACAGATCCAAAGTATTTGTTCAATTGGTCTGCCATTTCTTTGTTCCCCATTATAAATTCACCTGATTCTGACTGCAAAGGACCTACATTGGTCTTCACTAAGCTTTTTCTTTTCATATATCTATAGAAGCTTTTGCAGTCAGTTTTTATGTTCCCTGTAACCTTCCTCTTATACTCTATTTTCCCCCTCCTAATTAGACCCCTTGTCCTCCTCTGCTGAATTCTAAATTTCTCGCAGTCCTCAGGTTTGCTGCTTTTTCTTGCCAATTTTTCTGGCCAATTTTTATTTTCTGGCCAATTACTATTGTGTTAATTTACTCTTTAACCAGCAACGCTACCCCACCTCCTTTTTCTTTCTGTCTATCCTTCCTGAATGTTGAATACCCCTGGATGTTGAGTTCTCAGCTTTGGTCACCACGCAGCCATGTCTCCGTGATGCCAATTATATCATATTCGTTTATTGCTGCCTGCGCATTTAATTCGTCCACCTTATTATGAATACTCCTCACATTGAGGCACAGAGCCTTCAGGCTTGTCTTTTTAACACATTTTTCCCCTTTAGAATTTTGCTGTAATGTGGCCCTTTTTGATTTTTGCCTTGGGTTTCTCTGCCCTCCACTTTTACTTTTTTTCTTTCTATCTTTTGCTTCTGCCCCCATTCTACTTCCCTCTGTCTCCCTGCATATGTTCCCATCCCCCTGCCATATTAGTTTAACCCCTCCCCAACAGCACTAGCAAACATTCCCCTAGGACATTAGTTCCAGTCCTGCCCAGGTTCTTCTTGGAAGTTGTAGATATCTCCCATCATCTGATGTGACAACCTCAGCCTGCAGAAGCACTGCTGTTCTGAGAGGTCAGGAAAGCTGAGCCTCTGTCTGTAAACCCTGTAAAGTGGGTAGTGCTTACTGCAACCTTGGCCCCTCTCCTGTGCACCCTTCCCCTGTGCACCACTTCCCTGTACACCCTCTCCTGTGCACCTCTCTCCTGTGCACCCTTCCCCTGTGCACCCTTCTCCTGTGCACTCCTCTCCTGTTGAACCCCTTCCTGTGCACCATTCCTCTGTGCACCATTCCCCTGTACACCCCTCTCCTGTGCACCATTCCCCTGTGCATCATTCCCCTGTGCACCCCTCCCCTGTGCACCATTCCCCTGTGCACCATTCCTCTGTGCACCCCTCTGCTGTGCACCCCTCTCCTGTGCACCCCTCTCCTGTGCACCATTCCTCTGTGCACCCCTCTCCTGTGCACCATTCCTCTGTGCACCCCTCTCCTGTGCACCATTCCTCTGTGCACCCCTCTCCTGTGCGCCCCTCTGCTGTGCATCCCACCCCTCTGCACCCCTCTCCTTTGCACCTGCTGATCCCACCACAGCACGTCGTCGCTGGTGTGGATGTTGATGGTCTTCCTCTTCTGATGTACTGCTAAATACATCCAAGGTGCCTCCCATCCTGATCTTATCAATTTCAAAGTCTCCAAAGTTGAGAAAAAGCTGTATCCACATAAGAACTCTCTGCCAAATGTTTGCCAGAGGGAACTGATACACCAGCTGTAATAAGTGAGCTTTTATTCAGAAGGGGCAATCACAAGTTTAAATACACATCTGAATTGCGGCTCAATCTCGCCTCAGTTTCACTGTTCATACAAACATAAGAAATAGAAGCAGGAGTCGGCCATTTGGCCCATCGAGCCTGCTCCGCCATTCAATAAGATCATGGCTGATCTGATCATGGAGTCAGTTCCACTTTACTGCCGCTCCCCATAACCCTTTACTGCCTTATCACTCAAAAATCTGTCTAACTCTGCTTCCACAGCTATCTGGGTCAGAGAATTCCATAGATTTACAACCATCTGAGAGAAGAAATTCCTCCTCATCTCAGTTTTAAATGGGCGGTTCCTTATTCTGAGACTATGCCCCCTAGTTTTAGTTTCCACTATGAATGGAAATATCCTCTCTGCATCCATCTTGTCGAGCCCCCTCATTATCTTCTATGTTTCGATAAGATCACCTCTCATTCTTCTGAACGCCAATGTTTATAGGCCCAACCTAATCAACCTATCTTCATAAGTCAACCCCCTCACCTCCGGAATCATCCTAGTGAACCTTCTCTGAACAGCCTCCAATGCAAGTCTATCCTTCCTTAAATACGGAGACCAAAACTTTACAAGGTACTCCAGGTGTGGCCTCACCAATACCCTGTATAGTTGTAGCAGGACTTCTCTGGTTTAATACTCTATCCCCCTTGCAATAAAGACCAACATCTATTTACCTTCCTGATTACTTGCTGTACATGCATACGAACTGTTTGTGTGTCATGCACAAGGACCGTACTGCAACATTTTGCAATTTTTCTCCATTTAAATTGTAATTTGTCTTTCTATTTTTTGTGCCAAAGTGGATAACCTCACATTTTCCCACATTATACTCTAGCTGCCAAATTTGTGCCCACACTTAGCCTGTTTATATCCCTTTGCAGATTTTTTGTGTCCTCCCCACAATTTGCTTTCCCACCAATCTTTGTTTCATCAGCAAACTTGGCTACATTACACTCAGTCCTTTCATCCAAGTCATTAATATAGATTGTAAATAGTTGAGGACCCAGCACCGATCCCTGTGGCACCCCACTAGGCACTGTTTGCCAATTGGAAAATGACCCATTTATCCCGACTCTCTGTTTTCTGTTAGTTAGCCAATCCTCAATCCATGCTAATATATTACCCCCAACCCCGTGAACTTTTATCTTGTGCAGTAACCTTTTATGTGGCATCTCATCGAATGCCTTCTGGAAATCCAAATACACCACAGCCACTGGTTCTCCCTTATCCACCCTGCTCATTACATCCTCAAAGAACTCCAGCAAATTTGTCAAACATGATTTCCCTTTCATAAAACCATGCTGACTCTGCTTGATTGAATTATGATTTTCCAAATGTCCCGCTACTGCTTCCTTAATAATGTACTCCAGCATTTTCCCAATGACAGATGTTAGGCTAACTGGTCTATAGTTTCCTGCTTTTTGTGTGCCTCCTTTTTTAAATAGGGGCATTACATTTGCAGTTTTTCAATCTGCTGGGACCTCCCCAGAATCCAGGGAATTGTGGTAGATTACAACCAATGCATCCACTGTCTCTGCAGCCTCTTCTTTTATGACTCTAGGATGTACGCCATCAGGTCCAGGGGATTTGTCCCATTATTTTACCGAGTACTACTTCTTTAGTGATAGTGATTGTATTAAGTTCCTCCCTCCCTATAGCCCCTTGATTAACCACTATTGGGATGTTTTTAGTGTCTTCTACCGTGAAAACCGATACAAAATATTTGTTCAACGTTTCTGCCATTTCCCTGTTCTCCATTATTAATTCCCCAGTCTCATCCTCTAGGGGACTAACATTTACATTAATCACTCTTTTCCTTTTTATGTACTTGTAGAAATTCTTACTATCTGTTTTTATATTTTGTGTTAGTTTACTCTCATAATCTATCTTCCCTCTCTTTATCATTTTTTTAGTCGTTCTTTGCTGGCTTTTAAAAGTTTCCCAATCCTCTGGCCTCCCACTAGTCTTGGCCACATTTTATGCCCTTGTTTTCAGTTTGATACCCTCCCTTATTTCCTTTGTTAGCCACGGACGGTTATCCCTTCTCTTACAGTCTTTCCTTCTCATTGGGATATATTTATGTTAGAACATAAGAATGTAAGAAATAGGAACAGGAGTAGGCCATACAGCCCCTCGAGCCTGCTCCGCCATTCAAGATCATGGCTGATCTGATCATGGACTCAGCTCCACTTCCCTGCCCGCTCCCCATAATCCCTTATCGTTTAAGAACGTTGTTGCGAGTTATGAAATATCAGTTTCCAGAACCCTGGGAAACCCATGCTGGAGAAAAAAAACACCTTATTAACGTCCCCGAAGAATGTTAATTGAACCAATAACTACCCGCCCGCCTGCACTAATTAAAGCCCCGACTTCCGTGAGTAGATTATTTGCAGGCATGGCTCTGTTAAATAGGGAAGTGCCCCCAACCCATTCTTGGGGGTTAAAATTCCCCTCAGAAGTGGTCAGATAGTTAATGTTACCTTGAGAATTATATATCTTTTCCACTTTAAAATAAAATACAATGCTACTTTATGTCACAACTTGGCAATTAGCATATCAATTAAAAACATAATGACTTTTAGATTATTTATTTTGGTTTGTATCAAATAGTCCCTATTTAATGTTGTACATTTATTAAAGATTAAAGGCAATGGGGTAATTTTAACCTAACCCGTTGACTTCAATGCAAAGTAAAATCGAGCCGAGTGTAAATCAGGAGGCTGATCTGTTCCGATCAGAGGTAGGTAGTTTAGGTTAAAAGTACCCCATTGATTTGAAAGATCAAAAATGTCTTTGGCTAGATTTATGGTACAGCAAAAGTATATGTAAAATTCTCATGGGTGCATCACATGTAATAATATTTTAATTCTAATTCTGGTAAAGTAATTCTTGGAGGTATACATTTCTTTGTTCACTAATGTCAGAAAAAGTTTGGTGAGTGTAAAAGTGCCTTTATGTTCACATCAACTTTTTCGCTAATATTAGCAAATAGAGGAAAATATAACAATTTGCATTTATAAAGGGTGGTTCACTGTGCTTTACAGAGAAAAGAATTGGACACTGAGTGGGAGGGAACGAATAGGGAAAGGGGCAGAACAAAAACAATAGATGAAGAGAAAGCCGTTTTTAGACTTTTGAAAACAGGAAGGGAGCAGATAAAGGGGAAGGATTTGGACAGTCACAGAGGGCATGGTGGGTGAAAGAGTGGTGGTAAATATTTGAGCAAAGTGGATGAGGAACAAGAAACAGACCAGAGTCAGAGGCATGAAAGGTGTGAGAAGGAACATAGGGCTGAAGGAGCTCACAGAATAGGGTAGGTTAAGACTATGAGATGCAAAGGTCAGGATAAGGGTCTTGAAGTTGATTCCTAAGGGCACAGTGAGCCAAGGAAGCCTGGCAAGGACCGAGGTGAAGAAAACACGTGTCTTTGAGTGGACAGTGGCATACTCAATGAGTTACACTACGTGAAGGGCGGAAACAAGAAAGCCAATTAAGCCCTGAGTTGATAATAACTAGGCAGCAGTGGGGATGAGGGCCAAATAATATTGCAATGGATGGAAGAAGCTAGTTTGTGAATATACAGTATAGATATAGAACCTGCACCCACAGTTCCAAGATAATGTCACCAAAGGGAATAATGATGAAGAGGAAGAGACCAAGAACGGAGCCTTTGAGTGCTATATCTGTCACTTTGTTTTTGTACTCATTATTAATCTTACTATCTGACTTCTTGTATGACACTAAAATTCTTTTGAATATTTTTTGACTATTTGGAAAAGAAAACCAGCGCAGTGTAAAATGGAGCTTGATACAGTATATACTGCCATAAAACTATACTAACATTTCAATGATCCAATGAGTTCATCAATAAATGGTGAAATTAAGTAAATAATAACAATGACATAAAAATAACTGTGGGCTCACTTTTGGCCAGTATTCCGAGCCATTTTTATGGCCGATGATGCTTTTTTTTGGAGCAGACTAAAATCTGCAAGTTTGGTCAAAGTTTCTGTGCTGTTCTAAAGTAGGTATGTCCGATTTTGTAGTTCCCGATTTTTTTTATGTCACTGGGGGCGGAACCTGCCTGGTGCGCCACTTCTGGCCATTTAAGCGAGTTTGGTCAAGTGAGATTTTTTCTGAAATGGCACACGGCAGCCTTGTGAAAAGCCTTCCCTACACTGAAGGAAATTGGCGCAGAGAAGAGAAAATCGGCGGAGAAAAGACGCCATTGTTTTAGCTGAGCTGAAGACGTGGCACCAGCAGAGGGGGGCGGGGTGGGGGTGCCATTCAGCCCAGGATGACGGTGGCACCAGGGGCAGCGGGGTTCTTTCGGCCAGCGATCCTGCCCACCGGCGCTCTGTGCCTCGAGCCCGATGATCATCGGAGAGGGGAGAAAACCAGTTTGTTGCAGAACTAACAATAAATATTGAATATTTCCCCCCGGTCTTCATGTTATCCCATGTATTTTGTGCTGTGTGTGGCCCAAATCTCTGCCTTGAGTGTCGCGTCACCATGGAAACCAAGCCTGGTGATGTGCATGCGCATCCCAGGGTGTGGTCCATGGGCTAGGGCGTCAACCTTTTGCAGGGAGAGGGAAAAAGTGTGAGTGCTTTATGTGAGTAGTTTCATTTCATTTGCAACTAAGAAAAAACAATGGGGGCGATCCTTGCAATGCCTCGTGTAGTAAGAGCATTTTGCTTCATGGCTATGCAAAGGAGAAGATTAAAAAAACAACAATATCTCAGGAACCAGAGAGCTCGAAGAATGGTGAGGAGGCCTTACCCAGATCGGGTGTTCAGGGAGAGGCGCTCATACCTGCACCTGAGTGAGGCAGACTGCATTCGCAGACTGCGCTGTAGGAAGGAGGTGATCACCGAGATCTGCTAACTGAGCAGGGCAGACATGCAGCCTAGAAGCGGGAGGAGGACTGCACTACCCATAGAGGTCAAGGTGACTGCAGCACTTGCCTTCTATACCTCCGGCTCGTTCCAGGCTTCAACTGGGGACGTATGCTGCATCTCGCAGCATGCGACACATAGCTGTATTCGACAGGTCACGAGTGCACTATATGACCGCAGAGATAACTACATCAAGTTCCCCATGACTGCCCAGGCAATATGTGACAGGGCTGTGGGCTTCTCAAGGATTGCTGGCTTTCCCAAGGCGAAGGATGCAATAGACTGTACCCACATCGCCTTGTGAGCACCTTTGAACGATTCAGAGATTTACAGGAACAGGAAAGAGTTCCACTCACTATATGTCCAGCTGGTCTGCAATGACATGCATCGCATCATGGCAGTTGATTCCAGATACCCAGGGAGCACACATGATGCGTTCATTTTACGCGAGAGCGCTATATCTGCCATTTTTCAGCAGCAGCCAGAAGGGCAGAGCTGGCTGCCCTTACCGGACTGCAATACCCGGACATAAGCCAAGCGTCAGTAAAACATGTCCCACATAACCACATGTAGCATCATTGAAAGGGCAATTGGAATACTAAAGCAGCATTTTAGATGCCTAGACCATTCTAGAGGCCAGCTGCTATACCCCCCTGAGATGGTCAGTCAGTTCACTGTCATGTGCTGCATGCTGCAAAACTTAGCGATCATGAGGCAACAGGCACTGGAAGTTGAAGAGCAACTTCAGGCGACAAGGGGTGAGGAGGATGATGAGCAGGCTGACGAGGAGGAGGAACAGCAGCAGGAGGAAGTCATGCCACCACCTCAACCTTCAGGATGACGGCGGAGGAAGGGGGGAGGAGGTGCCCTCATGCACCTATAGCCATTGCAAGAGCCTTGTGTCAACGGCTAATCCTTGAACGCTTTGCCACACGATTACTGAGTGGGGCGTTTGATCATTCACCATATTGGTTAACTGCTTGTTGCATTCATTTAAAGAATAATGTTCATCATTCTGGTTTAATTGAAAAATAATTACGTTTATTAAACATTTGTACACTTGTTATTAACTTAACTTTAATAAAAATATTTTTGTTACAAACTTTAAAGTTTTCCATTAAGATCACTTACAAACTTGCTTTTCAAGTTACATGACTTAAAAACTTCAAACTCTTCAATTAAGATCAGTAAAATAACAATAACATAAGAGCAACAATAACAACAACAACAGCAGCAAACAAACTTTAGCTGCAGCCATCTCTCCTCCCCCTTATTCTGAGACCACCCGCCGATGCGCATGCCCTTGCTGCCTCTACCCTTGGCCGGTGAGCAGGCCTTCTCCCGCTGGAATCAAGTTGCTTTTTTTGAGCATCTCGTGGACAGCAATGTTCTTGTTGGCGGGTGTGGGTCCTAAGATACAGCATTGTGGAAGGCCCGGCTCAGGCCTCCTCAGCCTCTTCCTCGGACAGTGGATGCACCGGCACACTACCTGAGGTTGGTCTGGGGATTGGAGTGCGAGTGTCACCAGTTGAATCCATCATGCACTGCTGGCTAATGAGAGCCTGGGCATGTTCCCTTATTGCAGCAGCTAATTCCAACAGTCCCTCCCTAATCTGCCCCGACAGCGTATCAGCTACTTCCGACATTCCCTCCCTAATGTGTTGCGACAGTGTTCCCATTTCTCCCGAGACTGTCGTTACTTCTGACGACAATCCCGCTGTCTCATGACCCACCACACCCATGATGTCCAAGAGTGATTGGGTAAGCTCAATGCTCTCCCTCATTGCCATGAGCTGAACCACATCTGTTGGATCCTGCATTTCAGGAGAGCGCTCTCGAGCTCTCCTTCCCATCCTCACCCTGGGTGTGGTTCACTGCAACCCATTGGGACCCGCAACTTCGGACTGTGGGACACCATGAAATGTCCCCTCGCTCGTAGCAGTCCGGAAAGGGGTTGACACATCCACGTGCGGCACTACCTCCTGCAGGTGCAGTGTCACAGTCTCAACATTGGGGCCTTGCCGCTCCCCCTGATCCTCCTGCTCATCCTCGTCTTGATCCTCCTGTGGAAGTTCTGCATTAAAGGCTTCATCCTGGTTAGGCTCCTCCGCGAATGATTGTTCTTCTGTGGTGGGGCTTGTGATTCCTCAGGGATGGGCGCAACTTCTGCAAAATATTACAGAGCAGACAATTGGTTAGCAGCAGGAGAGGGGTCTGGGTGGCATGAGCATTAGAGACTGTTCAGAGAAGGTTCATTAGATTGATTCTGGAGATGAGAGTGTTGACTTATGAGGATAGGTTGAGTAGGTTGGGCCTATACTCATTGGAGTTCAGAAGAATGAGAGGCGATCTTATTGAAACTTATAAGATAATGAGGGGGCTCAACAAGGTGGATGCAGAGAGGATATTTCCACATAGGGGAAACTAAAACTCGGGGATATAGTCTTAGAATAAGGGGCCGCCCATTTAAAACTGAGATGAGGAGAAATTTCCTCTCTCAGAGGTTGTAAATCTGTGGAATTCTCTGCCCCGGAGAGCTGTGGAAGCTGGGTCATTGAATATATTTAAAGCGGAGATAGACTTTTGAGCGAAAAGGGAGTAAAGGTTTATGGGGAGCGGGCAGGGAAGTGGAGCTGAGTCCATGATCAGATCAGCCATGATCTTATTGAATGGCGAAGCAGGCTCGAGGGGCCAAATGGCCTACTCCTGCTCCTGTTTCTTATGTTCTTATTCTTACGAGTAGGCTCACACAGCGCACGTTCATTTGAAGGACCATGATGAATGAGGACTTACCCTCTCTCTGTAAGCTGGGCCCAGCTTGTGCACCGGTTGTTGACCTAGAGCCAGCACCAATCATACCAGCGATCCTCGTTTGCAGGGGTGTCAGTAGGTGCACATTTGCTGAACCTCCTCCAGTTTTTGTTCGCTCTCTGTTTATGTGCGCCACCTTCCTCTGCAAAGATGAAAATAGAACTTTTTAAGAGAAGGGGTCTGCTGTGATGGCACACACAGATGGTCACATTTACAATTGTAATTCCAGTGCATAAATGAAATTATTACTTACAGAAACTATATGGCCAAGGTCCTGCCACTTCTTTTTGCTCTGCTTGCTGGTCCTCAGGGTGGTCACCATTGCAGAGAAATCATTTACAACTTTGTCCCAACGATGGTTCATTTCTCTGGGCTTTACTTTAACTGGATCTTTGTTCTGAAGCTCTTGCCATTTGCTCTCAATGATAGAAACCAGGGCCTCAGTTTCATCTGCTTGAAAATTCCTGGTCTTTGCTCCATGACCCATATTGCAGCAGCTCCGATTTTTATACTCACAAGCAGCTCTGAATGTGCGCAGCACAACACACCCATCACATGCAAAACTGGATTTTTTTTTGGTGGGTGCCTCTCAGCCCGGGATAGCAGCAGCATCATTTTCTGTTTCCATCCCAGCCTTAGCCCTGCAGAGCGTCCCTCGTTACCCTAGCAACATGAGTTTTTGGCACAGGCCTTTCGCTCCGCCCACAGAGCTTAAGGCCAATGTGCGCCGCGCCAAATTCAAAAAGTTTTTTTCTGGCGCAATCAGGCCACAAATAAATTGGACGTACCCTTTCAAATACGCCAAAAATCGCCGATGTGGAAAATTGAGCCCTGTAGATCAGATATCTTCAGACACCTGCAAAAATCATTATTAGGTGCACCGCACAAATATTATTATTGTGCTTCACTGTTGTTGGCATTGATTTGTGTACTGTAATCGTTCCCTTTCATGTAGTTCTCAACAATCAATGCCTTGAAGATATGTTATTAAAAACCAATTGAACAAATATATTGTTAAGAAGAAAAGTTTGACCTTAATGCTAAAGGGCATCTTTGGTGCAGTTTTAATTGTGCATGAGATAAAAGGTCACATTGCCTGCTCTTCTCTTTGTCTGACTGAGCCAAGCAGCTAATGTCAGAAACTGGTGTGCTGGCCAGATCTTTCAGATTAACATGACGTTATTTTACAATTCTTCCTCTGAACTAAATCATAACATTTTCTTGAATTACATTTCTTTTGTAAACAGTTAACCAAAGTTTGTAGAATTGATTGAATGTTTGATTTTTAAAAATTATTTTGATGCTCATGTCTGAAAAATACTGTTTTTATTGGCAGAGTTTGTGCTGCACCAGATTTTACCATACGAGTCTATATCTGTGAATACATTCTCTTTTAAGAATGATATATACGTAGCAATTGCACAACCTAATGTGGGAAACTGCAGAGTACTAGAATGGGACCATATTGAGATGAATTTTAGAAGTTACGACAATATTACTGGTATGTATGACTCTAACTAACAGTTACTAAACATATTTGTGCATTATTTTCATTATTTTTGAAAGATGAATGCCTATTGTAACATCCCATATGCACCACATGATGTTGTCTGGTACTCAGCCATACAGACTGGAATGGCTGGAAAGGAATGAAGGGGCATTTATATATTGCCTTGTCACATCTCTCAGAAATATACCAAAACACTTCACATACAATGAAGCACTTTGCAGTCTTGGGGGGGCCAAATTGCCCCTTTTATCAACGGCTGTTAGTGCCTCCTGGACGCGCCCCATTAGTGCTAATGGGCGCAAAATAAATTTTGCCTATTCACGACGCAAAAATCACGCCCCCGCGGAATTGAGCGGGGGTTTTACAGAGGTGCCCCGCTCGGCTGTGCGCGGCGATAATGATGTCATCGCCATGCGCATCGCCCCCTTACAGCCCCAGAAGTTAAATTGCCCCGTGCAATCTACCTTAGTGCCTGGTGGTGACAATGACAGCTTTAGCTGTTGAGCTGCAGTTGGGAACTGGATGCAGGAGCACTATTTAAAGGCGCCATCTTGGAAACTATTTTCTGTCAGCCATTACTTTTTTCTGCTTTGTAACAGTTTGGCAGAGTGGCTGGTGAATCGATAACAGCGATTTTTAGCTCAAAGAGTCTTCTGCCTCCTAACTTTTCCCCGTATAACTCACGGCATTTTCGATGTTTAAGCATTTCTGTCGCTTCATTGGGACTGTGCTGGCACTCGACCTCCTGCTCCAACGTCACCGTCAGAGGATGCTCCGATGAAGACAAAGGTGCCACCAATTACAGAGAGAAAGGCATCGAGAGAGGGAGAGAGGAAGGCTACGACAAAGAGAGGGAGCACCACAGGAATAGGCCCATGGAGAGGTCCATGGAAAAGTCCATGGAATATGCCCAGGGAGAGGCCCATGGAAAAGTTCATGGAACATGCCCGGGAGAGGCAGATGAAGAGGGAAAGGGACAGGCAAAGGGATAGACACAGACAACCACAGGTAGCAGCACAGGGACAACCACATCAACATGTTGCCAGATGAAGAAGGCACCACGGGGCTGGAAACAGGAGGCCTTACCCTCCCAGGGTATTCCAGCAGCAGTTCTCCTGCATCAATTTCACTGAGGAGCAGTGTGTGCGAAGGCTGCGTTTCAGGAAGGACATGGTCACAGAGCTTGCCATCTGCTGCAATCAAACCTCGAGTCTGACACCATTGTGAGAACAGCTCTCTCAGTGGCAGTCAAGGTCACCATTGCTCTCAATTTCTATGTCAATGGATCATTCCAGGGAGCAACAAGAGACATTTCCAACATCTCCCAGTTTGCCGTCCATTGCTCCATCTGCGAGGTCACAGATACTCTATACAGAAGGAGAAGGGACTACTTCTCCTTCCCCATGAGCGTAGAGAAGCAGCACGAGTGTGCATGTGGCTTTGTCAAGATAGCGGGCTTCCCCATGGTACAGGGTGCCATTGACTGCACCCACGTCGCTTTGAAGAAACCGCATCACATTCCTGAGATCATCCGTAACCGCAACGGCTACCACTCACTGAATGTGCAGTTGGTGTGCAACTACACTTGCAGAGTCCTCACCATCAATGCCCGCTATCCTGGCAGCAGCCACGATGCCTTCATCCTGCACCAGACGGTGTGCCAGCTCTCTTCCAGCCCCCAAATGAAACTCGCAGCTGGCTGCTCGAGACAAGGGCTATCTGCTATCCACCTGGCTCATGACTCCCCTCTGCTACCCCAACACTCCTGCCTAGCACTCGTACAATGAGAGCCATGCCGCCAACAGGAACCACATTGAGCAGACCATCGAGTGCTGAAGCAACGGTTCTGTTGCCTTGACCACTCGGGAGGAGTCCTGCAGTACTCACCTGAGCAGGTATCCCAATTCATCATTGTCTGCTGCATGCTGCACAACCTCGTCATCATGAGGGCTTAACCATTGCCACCAGGCATAGCCCCACCACCTCAAGAGGAGGAGGAGGATCAGGAGGAGATCGAGGAGGAGCAGGAGATCAAGGAGGGGCAGGAGCAGCAACAGCGACTCCAGCGGGATCCTGCAAGGGAGTTCTGTGACCGTCTCATCAGAGTTCGTTTCCACTGATTTCCATCACACTTCCCAGTTCCTGTGGACTTCTCCATCGCCACATCAATTTGCCCTTCCATAACAAAGCCGCAAGACTGATATTCTAAATGAGAGACAGCATCAAGCATTAAACATTCCAATCACCATTTATCAAACAACAATAAAATGTATAACTGTGCATTTATTCATCACCCTTGTGTAGTTCCTTATAGCCCCTTTTTCGTTCACCTATTCTACTACTCCTCCGCAATGTGTCCCCTGTGGCTGCAGCAGGGCTGGTGGAAGGTTGCTGTGTGTCAGGGCCAGAGACTACAGATGGCCTTGTAGGACACCCTCAACCAGCTCTGGGCCTGGATGGCCCGGCTGCAGACTGCACCACCTCAGGCTGGGCGGCGGCAGTCTGGGCTGGCTGGGTGACAGATAGGGACAAGTGCAATGGCAGAGTGGCAGTGCTGGGATCAGGAATGCTGTCATCCTAAGAGAGGACGGCAGGTTCCTGCTCCACTGACCCAGTGCCATTCCTCCAGGACAGCACCTTAGCATCCCCACCAATCTGCTAGAGCACAGATTGGTGGGCTGCTGCGACATTGTGAGATCCCCAGTCGACTGTGGTGGACCCAGCAGTGATGGCAGCAATCAGAGCTTGTGTAGCATGCAGCTGAGACTGCATGACATCATCAAGACATTGTGTGACATCAATCTGAGACAACATGAGAGCAGTCTGAGCGTCCATACGAGCAACCATTGACTCCATTACAGCACCAAGTGTTATGTCCTTGGATGCTCTGTTAATGACTCCACGAGACAATGTGTTGTACTTGAACTGTAGTGACCTTAGTTCTTTATTGATAACTCCAGAGTGAGGATCACACCTGGTGGCCTGCCTTTTATACTGGGCAAGGCACACCTGTATAGGTAACATACAAGTCTCCCACTGCTGTGCCCTCTGGTGGCATACCTTGTGATAGTACAAACAGTAGCCATGTAGGATACATGACACCACTCTCCCCCAGGTTTTTAGTGCAAATCGCCTCTGCATTGACTGTACTCTGGGCTGAGCTCTATCTGGTTGACCCTTGGCGGGTCGTTTCAATCTTGGATGAGTGGTTGGTGTTTCATTGGCAGTAGAGTGCTGGTGGTTGCTGTTTGTTTGCTGTTTGTGTGTGTACCTGACCACTCCATTCTCTTCCCCCCGACACATATAGATTATGCCGGAGGCTCATTTCATTCATATACCTTCATCCAGAAAATAAGTTTGCATTACATTTGTGGTTCATAGAAACATAGAAAATAGGTGCAGGAGTAGGCCATTCGGCCCTTCTAGCCTGCACCGACATTCAATGAGTTCATGGCTGAACATGCAACTTCAGTACCCCATTCCTGCTTTCTCACCATACCCCTTGATTCCCCTAGTAGTAAGGACTTCATCTAACTCTTTTTTGAATATATTTAGTGAATTGGCCTCAACAAGTTTCTGTGGTAGAGAATTCCACAGGTTCACCACTCTCTGGGTGCAGAAATTCCTCCTCATCTCGGTCCTAAATGGCTTCCCCCTTATCCTTAGACTGTGTCCCCTGGTTCTGGACTTCCCCAACATTGGGAACATTCTTCCTGCATCTAACCTGTCTAACCCCGTCAGAATTTTAAACGTTTCTATGAGGTCCCCTCTCATTCTTCTGAACTCCAGTGAATACAAGCCCAGTTGATCCAGTCTTTCTTGATAGGTCAGTCCCGCCATCCCGGGAATCAGTCTGGTGAACCTTCGCTGCACTCCCTCAATAGCAAGAATGTCCTTCCTCAGGTTAGGAGACCAAAACTGTACACAATACTCCAGGTGTGGCCTCACCAAGGCCCTGTACAATTGTAGCAACACCTCCCTGCCCTTGTACTCAAATCCCCTCGCTATGAAGGCCAACATGCCATTTGCTTTCTTAACCGCCTGCTGTACCTGCATGCCAACCTTCAATGACTGACGTACCATGACACCCAGGTCTCTTTGCATCTCCCCTTTTCCTAATCTGTCACCATTCAGATAATAGTCTGTCTCTCTGTTTTTACCACCAAAGTGGATAACCTCACATTTATCCACATTATACTTCATCTGCCATGCATTTGCCCACTCACCTAACCTATCCAAGTCGCTCTGCAGCCTCCTTGCAGCTCACACTGCCACCCAACTTAGTGTCATCCGCAAATTTGGAGATATTACACTCAATTCCTTCATCCAAATACTACATTTAATCCTTTCGTCTAAATCATTAATGTACAGTGTAAACAGCTGGGGCCCCAGCACAGAACCTTGCGGTACCCCACTAGTCACTGCCTGCCATTCTGAAAAGTCCCCATTTACTCCTACTCTTTGCTTCCTGTCTGACAACCAGTTCTCAATCCATGTCAGCACACTACCCCCAATCCCATGTGCTTTAACTTTGCACATTAATCTCTTGTGTGGGACCTTGTCGAAAGCCTTCTGAAAGTCCAAATATACCACATCAACTGGTTCTCCCTTGTCCACTCTACTGGAAACATCCTCAAAAAATTCCAGAAGATTTGTCAAGCATGATTTCCTTTTCACAAATCCATGCTGACTTGGACCTATCATATTACCTCTTTCCAAATGCACTGCTATGACATCCTTAATAATTGATTCCATCATTTTACCCACTACCGATGTCAGGCTGACCGGTCTGTAATTCCCTGTTTTCTCTCTCCCTCTTTTTTTTTAAAGTGGGGTTACATTGGCTACCCTCCACTCCATAGGAACTGATCCAGAGTCAATGGAATGTTGGAAAATGACTGTCAATGCATCCACTATTTCCAAGGCCACCTCCTTAAGTACTCTGGGATGCAGTCCATCAGGCCCTGGGGATTTATCAGCCTTCAATCCCATCAATTTCCCCAACACAATTTCCCGACTAATAAGGATTTCCCTCAGTTCCTCCTCCTTACTAGACCCTCCGACCCCTTTTATATCCGGAAGGTTGTTTGTGTCCTCCTCAGTGAATACCGAACCAAAGTACTTGTTCAATTGGTCCGCCATTTCTTTGTTCCCCATTATGACTTCCCCTGATTCTGACTGCAGGGGACCTACGTTTGTCTTTACTAACCTTTTTCTCTTTACATATCTATAGAAACTTTTGCAATCCGTCTTAATGTTCCCTGCAAGCTTCTTCTCGTACTCCATTTTCCCCGCCCTAATCAAACCCTTTGTCCTCCTCTGCTGAGTTCTAAATTTCTCCCAGTCCCCGGGTTCGCTGCTATTTCTGGCCAATTTGTATGCCACTTCCTTGGCTTTAATGCTATCCCTGATTTCCCTTGATAGCCACGGTTGAGCCACCTTCCCTTTTTTATTTTTACGACAGACAGGAATGTACAATTGTTGTAGTTCATCCATGCGGTCTCTAAATGTCTGCCATTGCCCATCCACAGTCAACCCCTTCAGTATCATTCGCCAATCTATCCTAGCCAATTCACGCCTCATACCTTCAAAGTTACCCTTCTTTAAGTTCTGGACCATGGTCTCTGAATTAACTGTTTCATTCTCCATCCTAATGCAGAATTCCACCATATTATGGTCACTCTTCCACAAGGGGCCTCGCACAACGAGATTGCTAATTAATCCTCTCTCATTACGCAACACCCAGTGTAAGATGGCCTCCCCCTTGGTTGGTTCCTCGACATATTGGTCTAAAAAACCATCCCTTATGCACTCCAGGAAATCCTCCTCTACCGTATTGCTTCCAGTTTGGTTAACCCAATCTATGTGCATATTAAAGTCATCCATTATAACTGCTGCACCTTTATTGCACGCACCCCTAATTTCATGTTTGATGCCCTCCCCAACATCACTACTACTGTTTGGAGGTCTGTACACAACTCCCACTAACGTTTTTTGTCCTTTGGTATTCTGCAGCTCTACCCATATAGATTCCACATCATCCAAGCTAATGTCCTTCCGAACTATTGCCTTAATTTGCTCCTTAACCAGCAATGCTACCCCACCTCCTTTTCCTTTTATTCTATCTTTCCTGAATGTTGAATACCCCTGGATGTTGAGTTCCCAGCCCTGATCATCCTGGAGCCACGTCTCCGTAATCCCAATCACATCATATTTGTTAACATCTATTTGCACAGTTAATTCATCCACTTTATTGCGGATACTCCTTGCATTAAGACACAAAGCCTTCAGGCTTGTTCTTTTAACACCCTTTGTCCTTTTAGAATTTTGCTGTACAGTGGCCCTTTTTGTTCTTTGCCTTGGGTTTCTCTGCCCTCCACTTTTCCTCATCTCCTTTCTGTCTTTTGCTTTTGCCTCCTTTTTGTTTCCCTCTGTCTCCCTGCATTGGTTCCCATCCCCCTGCCATATCAGTTTAAATCCTCCCCAACAGCACTAGCAAACACTCCCCCTCGGACATTGGTTCCGATCCTGCCCAGGTGCAGACCGTCCGGTTTGTACTGGTCCCACCTCCCCCAGAACCGGTTCCAATGCCCCAGGAATTTGAATCCCTCCCTGTTGCACCACTGCTCAAGCCACGTATTCATCTGCGCTATCCTGCGATTCCTACTCTGACTATCACGTGGCACTGGTAGCAATCCCGAGATTACTACTTTTGAGGTCCTACTTTTTAATTTAGCTCCTAGCTCCTTAAATTCGTTTCGTAGGACCTCATCCCTTTTTTTTACCTATGTCGTTGGTACCAATGTGCACCACGACAACTGGCTGTTCACCCTCCCTTTTCAGAATATCCTGCACCTGCTCCGAGACATCCTTGACCCTTGCACCAGGGAGGCAGCATACCATCCTGGAGTCTCGGTTGCGGCCGCAGAAACGCCTATCTATTTCCCTTACAATTCATTTGTGAGACAAGTACGCTAGACTGGTGACATACATTATCGATACGTACTGGGGATCGGTAACCGGTGCGTAAGGACAAGCTAGTGCCAGAACTGCTGGATGGTGTCGAGGCAGTCTGATGGTGGCGCGGTGCCCAGTGCTGGCAGTGGGAACCCTATAGCTCAAGTTGCCTGCTCTTGGGGCTGTTGCCGTTGCTCCTAGCGTCGGGCAGGTTCACAGATGCCTGTGACCTCCCTGTCCTTTCTTTGCGCCCTGGGTCGCTGCTGCTCCCTGAGGAGCTGCCGTCTAGCAGTGCACAGGGAACTGCTGACTTGCTAGCCTGGCCGTTGTTTGGTTTGGGATCCTGGCTGGTCCCGGTCCCCTTTGGGAAGACCGTTGCGGGTGACCCTTTTTTCCCAGGTCTGGTCTTGGTGGCGATAGTGTCTGGGGGCTGCGCCTTAGCGCGGTTTGCTCTTTCAGGCTCATGGCGGTTGGTGTCATCGGGTGCCTGAGAGGTGGCGCCGATCAGGGGCAGGGTATCGATACCGGTGCCGTTGCCCTCCTGAGATCGCTTGCTCTGCAGCTCGTGTATATTGGCTGCTTGTGGCCATACTCCATGGTGCATAACTCTGGTTCCAGGGATGCAGACTACTACAGTGTTGGGTAGCTCGCTGGACCTGTGTGCTCCGATGGGTCTTTGCCCTCTTCATTGGCAGTGTGCAGTTGAAATCCTACATCGCACAACGTTTCATTACTTATTGTGAATACCCTGTAGCTCCGATCGCAATCGTGTGACTTTTCCTTGCTTGTTGCATCTACACAACTCTGGTCGTCAATTACACATTTTACATCTAACTCACAGTTGCTATTACATTGCTTGAGTGTGTAGAACTGTCCCTTTAAGTGTGGTAGGTTGCAGGCCTCCTTTAAGAGAGCCTTGCTTTCTTTACCCCAATCCTCTTCTCCGTTTGGTGTCACATGTTGCTCCATCAGCGCTGCACCTCATGGTCTGGCTGCCGCCATCTTTTTCTTCAGCGCATCACCTCGTGGTTCGGGCGCCATCTTTCCTCCATCCACGATGCGGTGATCCTCTTCTCCCCGAGTTCTGCCACCGAAGCTGGGGAGTTGCCTTTGGATCCTATTTTATTCCTCCGGAGTCCTGCCACTGGAGCCTGGAAGGTGCGCTCGGGTCGTCCTAGCTGGATCATCTCCACGCAGTCGTGCTGGGCGGTCTGTGCCTCGGGTGCTGTGCTGGTCTGCTCTCTGGTGCAGGATCCAACCTCAGGTGAGGGCTTGCTTTGCCTCTGAGCGCAGAGGATGTCGATCATTGGAGGGTTGAAGTCTTCCCACTTCCAATGGATCTTCTCCATCCACCTTCTTCCAAGTAGCGTTGGTCCATCACCTGCAACAACCCACAGAGGTAACTTGTGCACTGCGCCATCATGGAGTACCTTTACATTCGCGCTACCAACGACTGGGATAAGTTTATCGGTGTAGATGTGCAGCTTTGCCTGAACCGGGACCAACTTGGGTCGTTCAGCTTGATTGTCCCATAGCTTCTCAAAGTCTTCTTGATTCATTACTGACTGGCTCGCCCCTGTATCTACTTCCATGAAGACTGAAACGCCAGCTATCTCGACTTCCATCCTCAACGGGGAACACTCGGCGGTGCAGGTAAATATGCTATATACCTCATCGTGGGGCTGAGCTGTCTCTCTGCCTATCATTTCATAATCCGCGCTGGATTCATGGCCATCAACAGACTCTTCATCGATGCAGTGAGTCATATTTCTCTTACACATTTGCTGGAGGTGGCCCTTTGTGCTGCAGCCTTTACATACATAGTCTTTAAAATGGCACTGGTGAGCCCTGTGATTCCCTCCACAACGCCTGCATGGGACTACTCGGTTAGCCCCCCTCAGCAGACTCTGAGTTAAGGGATTCGCGTTCTACAGTCCAGCCTCAAAAAGGCGCCACTCTGTGCACAGTACTTGCCGAGTTTGAGTCCTGAGGGTGAGTCATCTGCCTAGAGCCACAGGTCGAGGTCATGAATGCCAGGCTCACAGAGATGGCCTTCTGCAGTGTGACTGTGGTATCCGCCGACAGTATCTTATGAAGTAGGCCCTCATGGCCGATTCCGATGACAAAGATATCTCGCAGCGCTTCGGTGAGATGGTCGCCGAAATCACACGGTGCCGCCAACCTCCTGAGATCTGCAGCATATTTCGCGATTTCCTGACCTTCGGGCTATCGGTTGGTGTAGAATCGGTGCCTGGCTGTGAGGATACTCTCCTTGGGCTACAGTTGCTCATGGATCAGTGTTACGAGCTCCTCGTATGTCTTGGTCATTGTCTTCGCTGGTGCCAGCAAGTCTCTGATGAGGCCATAGACGGTGGACCCACAACTGGTTAGCAGGATAGCTCTGTGCTTGCCAGCCAGTGTGGCCGGGTTGTCTCCTGCCAGTCGTTTGCTGTGAAGAAATGGTCGAGCCTCTCCAGAAAGGCATCCCAATCATCACCATTGGCGAACTGCTGCAAAGTACCAAGGGTAGCCATTTTTGCATGAAAGTCCGTAATCTCGTCACCAATTGTTATGTTCTTGGATGCTCTGATAATGACTCCACGAGGCAATGTGTTGTACTTGAACTGTAGTGACCTTAGTCCTTTATTGATAACTCCAGAGTGAGGATCACACCTGGTGGCCTGCCTTTTATACTGGGCCAGGCACACCTGTACAGGTAACATGCAAGTCTCCCACTGCTGTGCCCTCTGGTGGCACACCTTGTGATAGTACAAACAGTAGCCATGTAGGATACATGACACAAAGATATTGCGTTGCTTCTGCCTGTGCTGCAATGGAAGCTGCCACATCGCCTCATGAAGTTCAGATCCACACTGTCTGTCTAGGAGTCCACCATCACCTGCACACTGGCAATGAAGGGCTCCATGATGTGCGCAGAGCTGTCCACAATGCGGGAGGCGGACTCCTCCACGCTCCTTAACACTTGCGACAGGCTCTCGAGCTCCCTTTGCCATTGCACTTATCATTTCGGGTGACTTTAATATGCACATAGATTGGGCTAACCAAACTGGAAGCAATACGGTGGAGGAGGATTTTCTGGAGTGCATAAGGGATGGTTTTTTAGACCAATATGTCGAGGAACCAACTAGGGGGGAGGCCATCTTAGACTGGGTGTTATGTAATGAGAGAGGATTAATTAGCAATCTCGTTGTGCGAGGCCCCTTGGGGAAGAGTGACCATAATATGGTGGAATTCTGCATTGGGATGGAGAATGAAACAGTTAATTCAGAGACCATGGTCCAGAACTTAAAGAAGGCTAACTTTGAAGGTATGATGCGTGAATTGGCTGGGATGGATTGGCGAATGATACTTAAGGGGTTGACTGTGGATGGGCAATGGCAGACATTTAGAGACCGCATGGATGAACTACAACAATTGTACATTCCTGTCTGGCATAAAAATAAAAAAGGGAAGGTGGCTCAACCGTGGCTATCAAGGGAAATCAGGGATAGTATTAAAGCCAAGGAAGTGGCATACAAATTGGCCAGAAATAGCAGCGAACCTGGGGACTGGGAGAAATTTAGAACTCAGCAGAGGAGGACAAAGGGTTTGATTAGGGCAGGGAAAATGGAGTATGAGAAGAAGCTTGCAGGGAACATTAAGACGGATTGCAAAAGTTTCTATAGATATGTAAAGAGAAAAAGGTTAGTAAAGACAAACGTAGGTCCCCTGCAGTCAGAATCAGGGGAAGTCATAACGGGGAACAAAGAAATGGCGGACCAATTGAACAAGTACTTTGGTTCGGTATTCACGAAGGAGGACACGAACAACCTTCCGGTTATAAAAGGGGTCGGGGGGTCTAGTAAGGAGGAGGAACTGAGGGAAATCCTTATTAGCCGGGAAATTGTGTTGGGGAAATTGATGGGATTGAAGGCCGATAAATCCCCAGGGCCTGATGGACTGCATCCCAGAGTACTTAAGGAGGTGGCCTTGGAAATAGTGGATGCGTTGACAGTCATTTTCCAACATTCCATTGACTTTGGATCAGTTCCTATGGAGTGGAGGGTAGCCAATGTAACCCCACTTTTTAAAAAAGGAGGGAGAGAGAAAACAGGGAATTATAGACCGGTCAGCCTGACATCGGTAGTGGGTAAAATGATGGAATCAATTATTAAGGATGTCATAGCAGTGCATTTGGAAAGAGGTGACATGATAGGTCCAAGTCAGCATGGATTTGTGAAAGGGAAATCATGTTTGACAAATCTTCTGGAATTTTTTGAGGATGTTTCCAGTAGAGTGGATAAGGGAGAACCAGTTGATGTGGTATATTTGGACTTTCAGAAGGCGTTCGACAAGGTCCCACACAAGAGATTGATGTGCAAAGTTAGAGCACATGGGATTGGGGGTAGTGTACTGACATGGATTGAGAACTGGTTGTCAGACAGGAAGCAAAGAGTAGGAGTAAATGGGTACTTTTCAGGATGGCAGGCAGTGACTAGTGGGGTACCGCAAGGTTCTGTGCTGGGGCCCCAGCTGTTTACACTGTACATTAATGATTTAGATGAGGGGATTAAATGTAGTATCTCCAAATTTGCGGATGACACTAAGTTGGGTGGCAGTGTGAGCTGCGAGGAGGAAGCTGTGAGGCTGCAGAGCGACTTGGATAGGTTAGGTGAGTGGGCAAATGCATGGCAGATGAAGTATAATGTGGATAAATGTGAGGTTATCCACTTTGGTGGTAAAAACAGAGAGACAGACTATTATCTGAATGGTGACAGATTAGGAAAAGGGGAGGTGCAAAGAGACCTGGGTGTCGTGGTACATCAGTCATTGAAGGTTGGCATGCAGGTGCAGCAGGCGATTAAGAAAGCAAATGGCATGTTGGCCTTCATAGCAAGGGGATTTGAGTACAGGGGCAGGGAGGTGTTGCTACAGTTGTACAGGGCATTGGTGAGGCCACACCTGGAGTATTGTGTACAGTTTTGGTCTCCTAACCTGAGGAAGGACATTCTTGCTATTGAGGGAGTGCAGCGAAGGTTCACCAGACTGATTCCCAGGATGGCGGGACTGACCTATCAAGAAAGACTGGATCAACTGGGCTTGTATTCACTGGAGTTCAGAAGAATGAGAGGGGACCTCATAGAAACATATATATTCTGTCGGGGTTAGACAGGTTAGATGCAGGAAGAATGTTCCCAATGTTGGGGAAGTCCAGAACCAGAGGTCACAGTCTAAGGATAAGGGGTAAGCCATTTAGGACCGAGATGCGGAGGAACTTCTTCACCCAGAGAGTGGTGAACCTGTGGAATTCTCTACCACAGAAAGTTGTTGAGGCCAATTCACTAAATATATTCAAAAAGGAGTTAGATGAGGTCCTTACTACTAGGGGGATCAAGGGGTATGGCGAGAAAGCAGGAATGGGGTACTGAAGTTGAATGTTCAGCCATGAACTCATTGAATGGCGGTGCAGGCTAGAAGGGCTGAATGGCCTACTCCTGCACCTATTTTCTATGTTTCTATGTATGGCCATCACCCTTTGTGTGAACTCGCCCTCCAGGGACATGGCTCCTGAGTTTCCTTTTCCCCTTGACCATGCTGTAGTCTGCTAAGTGCATCATCCAGTGCAAACCCCTGACCTAAGCTAACCTCTAAGGACCATGTCATGTGAGTGAAGCAGTGAGGCAGTGCTTGGCTCCTCCACCCCTCCTCATCCTCATTCCTCATCTTCTCCCTTGTGATTGAGTTTCAGGGGGTTCAGTCACAGGCTGCTCATCTGCTGGCTGGTTATCTGAAAGCATAAATGGCACAAGAGTCGTGTTAAGGTGAGGGCAGAGGGCAGGAATGGAGCAAGGAAGGCAGACAGTATGAGGAGCTGGAAAATGATAAGGCCTAGTTTAGCGAGGAAGTGGGATGAGAAGAGGGGATAAAGATACCATTGTTGCCCCCAGTGGGCTCGACATCTCCGCTGGCCATGGTACCCATCACCTGTGGGCCAATGAGCCGCAGCACTCGATCCTCTAGGTCAGTCAGCTGGTGCAGTTCAGCTTCCCCCCATTCCCAGTCTGCTCCATTCTGTTATGTGCCATCTTGGCCTGCAAAAGAAAAGAACCTGTGTGAGTAAGAGTCCAGTTATGTATGTGGAAGATATGCCTGCCATGGTTAAATAGCTGTGAATGTAGGCAAGGCATGAAATGAGGCTGTTACTGTGAGTAGGCACAGATGGTTGGTGGATGCCTGCTGGGTGAAGTGCTGGTTTGCAGAGTGTGCACAGACAGAAGCTCAGAGGCTGGTATGTAAGAGTTGTACAAACATGTACTCACCTTGCCCACCCGACTGAGGTCATTGAATTTCTTGCAGCACTGTGTTGGGCTTCTATCGACCACAGTGCTGGCCGACACCTCCGCAGCCACCTCTGCCCACATGGCCCTAAAAACCTGTGGAGGTGGCCTTCTCCCAGAAGGAGGAAACAGTGCATTCCTCCTTCTCTCCACTGGCCCCACCAATGTCTCCAACGCCAGGTCATTGAACCAAGTGGCCCTTGCATGAGGTCTTAAAGCAGCCATCGCAGAGCTTCCTTGAAGCCCTCAGTCAACTCCAGAAATGATGAAAATGATCAGGTGCTGCCTGAAACGACATCCTCTAAGAACTGGAATGAACCGCAGGCTGATTATCACTGAATGAAAGTCAGTTGCAATTGGGTACAGCCCCTGGTAATAGCGCCCCTGCAGCACCCCACTGAGGCCATTAACGCCTCAGATACCGCTTCCCTTAATTTCTGAGGGAAAAGTGCCCAATTTCCCACAATTTTGCAGCCGATCTTGCCGGGCACTAAATGTTAAAACAGATAAAACTTAGCGCCCAAAACACGGCGCTACTGAATTTCACCCCTTGAGATGTGGACTCAGAATTTATTTCTGCTGTGCATTGAATTGTTGATCTCAACTGTGACACCAATGAGAAACACACATTTGATGCTAGTTGGCCCAGCTGGGAGAAGAAAAATCAGTCAGGGTCTCTGGTCCTCATCTTCATCCATACATGAAAATCAAGTGAGGGCAGGATTTGATTTAGCCATGATGATTTGATTTAGCCATCCGCTGTCTGGGGCCACACATGAAAAATGGCCACTCGGGTGAGGTAAAAAAGGGATTCTGGTGCCCCCTGCCCTGTACGACAGAATGGATTACCACCTTTAGGAGAGGAGGGGGATAAAGTAATATTAATCATATCTTGTTTCGGTTTATGTAAGTGTTTGAATGCAGTGTGCTAGTTCTGAACATAGCTCACGTTTTATGCAGGTTTATACAATTTATAAACTAGTGGTGTGACTTTGTGCACCAGTACAATCAATCTTTTCCTGGCTAGCTACCTACTATAAAGATCAAAGATGTTACTCTTATATCAGTACAGCCAGCACACTGGATTTTATTATGCCAACTTTACATTATTTATCTGTGACTCAGTCAAAAAAACTGTGGCCAGAGAGTAGGCATGGCTTCAGGACTATCTCAGTAAGCTTAAATCTAAAAACTAAATTGGCAATGCAGTAGAAATACAAATGAAGATTATAAACCAAAAATCAGCAATGATCCAAACATAGGAGAGAATTTTAACCCCAAAAGTTGAGTGGGTTTGGGCCGGGTGTGAAGTTAAAATTTTAAAAACTTGAAACCTGGACCCAACCCATTTCGAACCCACCCACTTCTGGTTTTAACGGAGGTGGGACGAGTGCGGGCAACCAACCCGCTCCCAGGAGGCAGGTCCCTCATTTAAATATTTTAATGAGGCTACGTGCCTGACTTTATTTGTGTCACAGCTTTGACACTGGCCAGTTGAAAGGAGGCGAGGACTGCTGGATAGAAGAGAACTGCTTATGGGCCAGGAGGAACAGGTGCGCTTTCCCCGGCCTACCAAGCTACCCTGTTAACTTCCCCAGTGATTGGACCACTTGCCTCCGCGATTCAATGCCCCTCATATCTTCCACGGGCCACCCTCCCCGATCTCCTCCCTGATCTCTCTGGCCATCCCGCAATCTGCTCCCCTCCTCCCTGATCTCTCCACGCCCCCAACCCCCATTGATGTCTCCCCCCGATCCCCAATCTCTCCCTCCTCTCCGCTCCCCGGCTGTGGCCTGGTGCCACAGGCCAAGCTGCCTGATATCAACCAGTCTCTCAATCTGGCTGGCTGCAGCTGGGAAACGGATTCCAAAAATGACAATCAGGTCCTGCTGTTAAATTCGACGGGACCTGAGGGAAAACCGTTCTTCCGGGTTTCCCGACCACTAAACAGGCCCCCTGCTCCCTCCCCGCCTCTTTGTTAATATCAGGGCCATACTTTCAGCTAAATAGAAACTTAAACAACAGTCGCATCAAACAAACACAAAAAAGAATGATTTTATCAGTTGTTAAAGTAAAACTTTCTCTAAAAATGCAAGAAAATAAACTAGTGGAAGATCAATAATCTTTTTCCTGACCTGGTCAGTCAGGTTTCAGTGATTCTAACTGAGGAATTTCACAAAGTGAATTGAACTAACATCAATGGGGAAGAATGCCAAAGGACTGCAATTAATAGAACTATTTTTTTATTGTTCTAATTGATAGTCCTCAGTAACAGGAATTCAGCAAGATAGTATTTCAGATTCCAGGGTTTGTCCTCAGAAGCAGAGAGCTGGCAAGATATGTGCAATGATTCATGAGAACGGTGATGATGTCCACTATTGCCAATCTGATTAATATTCACCTTTCTTTGTTTCCCAGCCCCTGTAATATGTGCAGGTCAGGCAGCATCTGTGGAGAGGAAGCAGAGTTAACTCTGCTTCCTCTCCACAGATGCTGCCTGACCTGCTGAGATTTAAGTAGGGAAGTACTCCATAAGACTGAGTACTGTGAGCTAAAACTGATGTGACCTTAGTCTCTTTAATACAACTCCAGAGTGCCTAAGCAGCATGGCAGACAACCTTTTATACTCCCGTGCACGAGGTGTGCAGGTGACCCTTGGGCCTCCAACAGTTGCGCCCTCTGGTGGCAAGTCTTACACAGTTACAATGTTTACATACATAGCAATTTCCAGCATTTTCTGTTTTTATTCCAGATTCCAGCATCCGCAGTATTTTGCTTTTGTATCCCTGTAATATGTGTTCGTGGAAAATAATTATAAAGTAATGTAACAATTTGATTGCTAACAACATTTCTTAAATTTTTTATTTACATTTTGCACACCATTTTTAGTTCATTTCTCGTTCTCTTTTGGAGATTGTCACATTACACACTAGTCTTCACCTCTTGGAGTGAAGAGGCGACTGGTTTTCAGGCCGCGGTCACTGGCACATTGTAACTCGTTGCTAGGAGGTGCACAAGCGGTGCATACAATATAGTCATGGAGACCAATAATGCAAGCACCCCATATTATTTGATGTAGAGGCCTGAGACCTGAGGCCTACTTTGCACCTGATGTTTATAGTGCACCAAAGTATGAACATGAAGTGCTTTGAGCACAGTGTATGCTAAGCTCAATTTAGCCTACACTTTTATGTTACTGAAGATTCCTTCCCATGATACATACAGGATGTGAGAGCATACATGTCAACCTAGAAAATTAGCAAAAGCTGGCCAACAGCTTCAAAAAAATTTTCACAGCCCTCAAAAGGCAATAACTCATGAAAAGACTGAACATGTGAAAAAAAATTGTTACGCAGGCTTTGTAACTTAAACAGTAGAGAGACCTAGGGGTTCAGATAGAGAGACCCAGGGGTCAGATAGAGAGACCCAGGGGTCAGATAGAGAGACCCAGGGCTCAGATAGAGAGACCCAGGGCTCAGATAGAGAGACCCAGGGGGTCAGATAGAGAGACCCAGGGGTCAGATAGAGAGACCCAGGGCTTCAGATAGAGAGACCCAGGGTTCAGATAGAGACACCCAGGGGTCAGATAGAGAGACCCAGGGGTTCAGATAGAGAGACCCAGGGCTTCAGATAGAGAGACCCAGGGGTCAGATAGAGAGACCCAGGGGTCAGATAGAGACACTCAGGGGTCAGATAGAGAGACCCAGGCTTCAGATAGAGTGAACCCAGGGGTCAGATAGAGAGATCCAGGGGTCAGATAGAGAGACCCAGGGCTTCAGATAGAGTGAACCCAGGGGTCAGATAGAGAGACCCAGGGGTCAGATAGACAGTGCTCAAATTCGGCAGAAAGTTCCCGAAATAGTTCAACAGTCCCAGGAATGAACGCAACTCCGATGTGTTGCAGGGCCTGGGTGCTCGTCGAATCGCCTCTGTTTTGGATTCGGTGGGCCGAATTCCACCTGCAGCAACCCTCCTGCCCAGAAACTCAACCTCAGGAGCTAAGAACACACCTTTAGACTTCTTGAGTCGCAGGCCTACCTGGTCCAGTCGGCATAGAACCTCCTCCAGGTTGTGGAGGTGCTCCTCAGTGTCTCGACCCGTGATGAGGATGTCGTCCTGGAATACGATCGTTCCAGAAATGGAGTTAAGCAGGCTTTCCATGTTTCGTTGAAAAATCGCGGCCGCTGATCGAATGCCAAACGGGCACCTGTTATAAACTAACAGTCCCTTGTGCGTGGTGATGGTGGTCAGTAGTTTAGATTCGTCGGCCAGTTCCTGGGTCATATAGGCTGAAGTGAGGTCCAACTTGGTGAACAGCTTGCCGCCTGCCAGCGTGGCGAAGAGGTCCTCCGCTCTCGGGAGCGGGTATTGATCTTGTAGGGACACCCGATTGATGGTGGCCTTGTAGTCCACAGATCCTGACAGAGCCATCCGCTTTTAGGACGGGAACAATGGGGTTCGCCCAGTCGCTGAATTCAACAGGCGAGATGATGCCCTCTCTCAACAACCGGTCCAATTCACTCTCGATCTTTCCCCGCATCATATACAGCACCGCTCTGGCTTTGTGGTGCACTGGCCTGGCGTCCGGGGTGATGTGTATCACTACTTTGGTGCCTTTGAAAGTCCCGACGCCAGGTTGGAATAGTGAATCGAATTGTTGTAGGACTTGTGAGCATGAACTTTGCTTCACAGATGACATTGCGTGAACATCCTCCCATTTCCAGATCATCTCGGCAAACCAGCTTCTCCCCAACAGTGCGGGACCATTGCCCGGGACAATCCAGAGCGGCAGCCGATTCACTAACCCATTGTGTGTGACAGCCAACATTGCACTGCCTAGCACCGGAATGATTTCTTTAGTGTAAGTCCATAATTGTGTCTCAATACGTGCTAATTTGGGTCTACTGGCTTTAAGTGGCCATAGCTTCTCAAATTGCTGAATGCCCATGAGTGGCTGGCTGGCCCCAGTGTCCAGCTCCATGCATACTGGGATACCGTTTAATAAAACCCTCATCATCATTGGTGGTGTTCTGGTGTATGAACTGTGAATATTCGCCACATGGACCCGCTGAACCTTGGCGTCCATCGATTTGCCCCAAAAGTCATCCTGCCTCAAAGAACCCTCTTCTGGTTCATCCGCCTCATATATTAGTCCGGTTGCAGACTTCCTGCACATTCCAGCTAAGTGGCCATTGAGATTGCAGTTCCTGAGAACAAACTGTTGAAATCTGCAAGATCTAGTTGAGTGTTTTCCCCCACACCTCCAGCATGAGTTAAAGTTTCCATTGTTGGGAACAAAGGGACTATGGCCAGGCATTCCGCGCTGACTGTCCCTTTGACTGCTCTCAATCCCGGGCCGCATTGTCCACTGTGATGGCGTGAATGTCCGTTGAGCCGGCCATTGTCTCTGTTGAAGTCCTACTCTAGGGTCTGTTGCTGCCTGGGGAGTGTCGGACTGCCCCTGCCTGCCTGCGGGGCTCTGAGTCGCATTGATGATGTTGACCCCCTGATCCATCGCTGCGTTAGAGGTAGAATTGCACGCATATATTATTTCCGTCTCTTCCTCCCCCACCATGAAAGTTTGAGCCACCAACGCCACCGCTTCCAAGGTCAAATCCTTGGTCTCAATTAATTTTTGGAAAATTCCCGCATGACCGATGCCCTCGATAAAGAAGTCCCTTAGCATCTCCCCTCTGCAAGCGTCTGTGAACTTACAGAGGCTGGCCAAACGCCGGAGGTCCGCTACGAAGTCCGGTATGCTCTATCCTTCACGACGTCGGTGAGTGTAGAATCTGTGTCAGGTCATATGTATGCTACTCGCCGGTTTGAGGTGCTCCCCGATCAATTTGCTAAGTTCTTCAAAGGTTTTGTCCGCCGGCTTTTCGGGTGCTAGTAAGTCCTTCATGAGCGCGTAAGTCTTTGGTCTGCAGCTGGTCAAAAGATGAGCCCTTCGCTTGTCGGCCGCTGCATCCCCCAGCCATTCTTTCGTAACGAAGCTTTGCTGAAGCCTCTCGATAAAATCGTCCCACTCTTCCCCAACACAGTACCAATCCTCTGTGCTACCGGTGGCCATTCTCGTGGGTTGTGAATTCCCATTTCTCGTCACCAATGTAAAGTCCTTACTCTATAGTATGAAACCACACGAGGCACATTCTGGGAACAAGGTCACTCTGTGACCTTAACTCTTTATTCACAAGACTCCAAAGACGATGACCCTGCGTGGAACCTCTCTTTTTATACCTGTGTGATCAGGTAAGGAGTGTCTCCCACAAGTTCACCCCTTGTGGTCAATGTGTGCATCTAGGTTGAGTGTATACAGTAATACAGTGGTGTTACATTGTGGTTACATACATGACAGAGCTGTTGCATTCTGAGTGGCTTAACCAGTCACATGATGTTCGCAATACTCAATAAAACCCCAGTTAATTGAGTTCATGTTATCTACGATGAGGCATGCAGTTGTGAACCTCGTGGATGAACTGATAAGGTTCAGTTTGATTGTTAAACCTTTGCTAATAAACCAGCTAGTTCTTTACAGCAAATGTGCAGCTGTGAATTCTTAAGCAAAGAGCCCATGAAGCAAATACATTACAAAGGCCAAAACACATTATTAGTTTGAGCCTGTATCACCTTGTCCTACTACTACAGTTTAGTTCAAACTTATTTTTTAACAACAGAATTTTCCACGTGGTTTAGTAGTTTTTAAAAAATGGCAAATTATGCAGGTTTTCATACAACAAAGACAGTTATATGAGGAGGGGAGAAGCTCCACATTATGTATTTACTGAGTTTTAATATAATTCTTTACCAATGAGAATCTTCTCTTGTGATGTAATTCCAATCAACTGGAAAGAGTCAAGCAGTTTAAAATGATTACTTAAGAGAGTGAGGGTGAGGTTAGGAGCCATTTCTTTAAATAGAGGATTGTTGGAGCTTGGAATGCTTTGCCAAAGGAAGTAGTTAAAACAGATATCATGGTATCTATTAGGGGAAAATTGAATAAATATTTGAAGCAAAGGAGCAATGGGGTAAGAGTGGAGCAGTGGGATTAGTTTTGGATTATTCTTACAAAGAGCTGGCACAGACACAATGGATCAAATAACCTCCAAACTTCCATGGTTGTACAGCTTAAAAATAATATTCTTTCACTTGTATTGGAGGAGGGAAAAAAATAAAAGCTTAAAGGGAAAATCCAAATGTTGATGGCTCAAATTTGGGTGATACATTCCTACAAGGACCTGGGGACATGTCCCTCAGAATATATTTTAATTTTTACATTAAGAATTATGCATTCTGGTTAATTTGAAACAGTTTAAGACTTCATAGTCTAAAAATTCATTTTGCAGCTGTAAAATGCCTAAGCATCCCATATGGCAGGCAGTGTGCGTGCACTCATTCTGCTCTGGAAGTGCACCGCCCACCATATTGGTAAAGATTCCTGTATAGGGCTTGCACCGGAAATCGGCATTAGGTCCTGCTTGTGGCCCCCTTTCCAACATTCATTATTGACCGACAGCAGCATGCACGTGTAGTATTCTCAGGTGCTTGGCGGCCAAACCAGCAGCTCTTAAAGGGATCATCAAAGCCTTTCGAAGGGATCTCTGTAAACAATGACTTTGGTATTTTGTGATTGGTTTATGGTTGTGTATCTCTGGGCCTCTCTCTCTTAGCTATCAGAAATGTAAACATTCCAATTACAAAACATAGGTGGTACTCAGAGTCTTCAAAATTCAACTTACTTATTTTTTCTATGACCTGTTTTCTCTCTCCTCACCCCCACTGGGACTACCACTAGCCACTCCTTCGGTGCCCAGTGCAAACGAATGGCAGTGGGAGGTGGGGGGTGGATCTTCCTGGTGTCCGCTCAGGTTACCATTACTTCCTAGGAAGGTGGCGGTAAGGCTAGAAGCGGTGGCAATGTCCTTTGGTCCACCAATGGAGGAACAAGACCTTCTCTAATTTTGTGCCCACTTGCCTTCCTTTATAGACCTCAGTCTCTGCCAATTTGCCTATGTTTGGGGCTCTTCTGCCCCTTTTGATGCCCAACCACCTCTTCTGATGCTGCAGCAATGGTCTTTCAGCAGCACTACGGCAATTTTGCGGCCAGACTCTAGCGGGATCCATCTTGGGGGCATGAATCTCACCTGAAGGTCACTGTGTATCAGTACTGAACATTAGAATATAAAAACATAAGAATTAGGAGCAGGAATAAGCCATAGAGCCCCTCAAGCCTCCGCTAATCAATAAGATCATGGCTGATCGTCAAACTCAACTCCACTTTCCGCCCAATCACCCCCTAGAGTCCAAAAATCTATCTATCTCAGCCTTGAATGTTCTCAACGAATCAGCATCCACAGCCCTTTATGGTAGAGAATTCCAAATATTCACAACCCTCTGAGTGAAGAAATACCTCCTCATCTCAGTTTTAAATGGCTGACCCCTTATCGTGAGACTATGCCCCATAGTTCTAGACTCTCCACCCAGGGTAAACAGCCTCTTAGCATCTACCCGGTCAATCCCCTTCAGGATCTTGTATGTTTCAATGAGATCACCTCTCATTCTTCTAAACTTCAGAGAGTATAGGCCCAATTTATCCAATTTCCTCTCATCCCAGGAATCAATCTAGTGAACCTTCGTTGCACCACCACTTTGGCAAGTATGTTCTTCCTTAGAGAATGAAACCAAAACTGTGCACAGTACTCCAGGTGTGGTCTCACCAAAGCCCTGTACAATTGTAGCAAGACTTCTTGGGGTCGAAATTGTCCACCGCCCGAAACGAGGCGTGCCTACCGCTTTTTGCCGTTCATTAATGCCGCAATGGATGCAGCGGTCATTAGACCGAAATTCAGCAATTTTGCTGAAAAAAAGGAGCGGTGCGGTGTTGGTGGTGGGAATGGGCTCTTTGCAGCGGTGTGGGTATGGACTGGCCGATTAGGCCGAGAAATTCAGCTGATGCCGATTGACTGATAACGAGGCAACAGCTCCCTGTCCTTCTTAAAGGGCAGGGTTTACAGCTCGGCCCTGAGCACTGAGTTTGTCTCTGTTGCTTGTGAAGGAATGGCTAATGCAAAACATTTAAGGAGGGCCAGTCACTTCTCAGATGTTGAACTTGAGACCCTGATCCAAGCTGTGGAGGGAAGGAGGCATGTTCTCTATCCGGACACAGACAGACCGACTCGCGCCGTGTTTGTGAATGCCTGGAGAGAGATCGCTGTGGAGGTGTCAGGGACCTCCATTCATGACTGCACCATCACCCAATGCTGCAAAAAGCTGAACCACATCATTCTACAGAAGAAAGTGAGTACATGTTTCCCAACTCCTCACCTTCTATCTCTGAGCCTCTCCTTCACCTCTTAGTTCCCACCTTCACTGTCTAGTCACTGAAGCACCATTTGATTGCTCAGACATCTATATCTGTGTGTGTATATACTCTCAATGGAAGCTCCCTTTCATGTGAGAGTTACAGTAATGGATCCCACTTGCACTAATTGCCGAGGTCTCATGTCAACAACGCTTCTTTACTTTGCAGGCCATGTCTTCCACAACCGTTTGCAATAACAGAGGACTGATAGGGGCGAGGCCGATTTCCAGTAGCTCAGTGATATGGAAGAGAAGGTGCAGTGGCTAGTAGGCCCAAATGTTACCTTCCCTGTTACCGCCGGTCGTGTGGATCCCGTTGGGGACAGCGTCGGTAAGTGAAGGCCTTCCTTTAATGCCCTCTCTTCCTGACTGCCCAAGCACTTACCAGTCAATTACTTATATTTGTGTGCAAGTTGCTTGCTGGATGATGCAATGCCGTACCTCACCCTGACAGAACCTCTTGTGCCACTTATGATTGCAGATGATACCCTGAGTGTCAGCCAGAGTCAGACCCTTGAGGCGAGTGTGAGCCAGAGTCAGACCGAGACCCTTGAGGCGAGTGCAGACATTGGTGGAACGTCCGATGAGGGTGATGAAGAGGGAGACACTGCTGCCAGCACCACATCACTGCTTCTTACATTCGCACATGCCAGCTCAGGTACTGGGAGTACGCAGTCGTTGTAGTTAGATTTAGGAGAGGGGTCTGCACTGGATGATACACCAGGGTCTAGTGGGTTGCAGCACGGTCAAGGGCAAAGGTAACCTCAGGTGCCATCTCTCCAAAGGTCAAAGTCGCACGTGAGTTCTGCTGCAGAGGACTCAGATGAGCCCCTTGATGTGACAGCTTTTGAAACAAGGGTGCAGGCCAGCATCCGCAGATGTTGGGGGCAATGGCAAGGGTGCCGGAGAGCTTTTTACACGTGGTCAGGAGCCTGGAGGAGTCTGCCTCCTGCATTGCGGACAGCTCTGCGCACACCATGGAGCCCATCATTGCCAGTGTGCAGATGATGGTAGACTCCCAGAGTGACCGTGCGGATCCAGCTGTGTTGATGCATGCCGTGGGTGATGTGGCAGCTGCCTTTACAGCACAGGCAGTAGGGAACCAACGTCTCATGCTGTATTGGATAGGATGGTTGCTGGCCTGGAAGCTCAGAATGCTCTCATGCACTCTGAGCAACAGGCCACAGAGTGTTTTACTGCTGTCATCTCTGGTGGCATCGAGATTGTATCTGCTCTCATACAGTCTCAGCTGGATGCCACGCAAGATCTGACTGCTGTCATCATGGCTGGGTCCACCACGGTCCACCGGGGGCCTTCCGGTGTCGTGCCACACCACCCAACTGTGCTCCAGCAGATTGGTGGGGATAGTGAGGTGCCACCCCAGGGGAGTGGCGCAGGCTCCTCGGACCAGGATCCAGATGTGGTCTCTCAGGATCACAGCAGTCCTGAGCCGAGACCTCCCATTCCGCCATTGCTGCCAACCATGGCTTCGCCCAGCCAATTCTGACTGATGGCACCGAGGAGGATGCGGCCTAGTCTGTAGCTGGCCCTTCCAGAGCTGGACATCTGTAGCTTTTACACCTAAAACACAGCAGCCTTCCCAGAGCCATGATGCAGCCACAGGGAAGACATTGCGGCATAGTTGCAGAATAGGTTTGCATAAGAGGGGTTATAAGGAAATGCACAAGGGTGAGAATTCTAATGTGTATGTTTGTCTGCACCATTATTTCTTGTGTAATAAATTTTTTAATTGTGTTTGAATATCCCTACAGGTCTCTCATTTCACTGTGGGGAATGGTGTGTGAAAGAACTCATTGGGTTGACCATGGAGATGCACAGATGAAGGCAAAAGTGCGCATGAACTCAGTGGAAACAAGCAGCAATGAGACGGTCTCGGACTTCCCTTGCAGGGTCCTGATGGCGACGCCGCCTCCTGCGTAGCCGCCAACCCACATCCTGGTCCTCCTCCTGTGCCTCCTCCTCCTGCACGTCATGCTCCTGCACCTCCTCCTCCTCAGGTGGTACTGCTGCCTCGTCCTCCAATGGTTGTGCCCTCATGATTGCCAGGTTGTGAAGCATGCAGCAGACGACCATGAATAGGGAGACCTGCTCAGGCATGTACTGCAGCACTTCTTCTGAGCGATCCATGCAACGGAACCTCTAAGGATTCCAATGGTCTGCTCAATGATGCACATGGTGGCTGAATGAGAGTCATTGTGCGATTGCTGCGCAGCAGTCCTTGCGAAGGGGAGTCAGCAGCCAAGTGCACAGTGGGTAGTCATTGTCTCCAAGGAGCCGGCCGCAATCTTGGTTTGGCCCAGCAAAGATGCCTGGCACACCGGTCTGCCGCAGGATGAAAGCATCGTGGCTGCTGCCGGGCATCAACTGCCATAATTTTGCAGTTGTGGTTGCACACCAGCTGGACATTGAGGGAGTAGAATCCCTTGCAGTTACGGAACATCTCGGGATTGTTCTGTGGCGTCCTCAATGCGACGTGGGTGCAGTCCATGGCACCCTGAACCCTGGGGAAGCCCGAAATCCTGACTAATCCGGTCTGCCACTCCAACTGCTTCTCCCTGCTCATAGAGAAGGATATGTAGTCCCTCTTCCTCTTATACAGAGATGGAACTATGCATGACAAACTATGAAAATGTTTGCAATGTCTGCTGTTGCAGCTTGAAAAGATCCAGATAGAGCAGTGATTGAGGTTGCTGGTCTGGCTGTGGGAGATTGCACAGCTCCGTGATGACGTCTTTGCAGAATCACAGTCTCTGGAGACACTGGTCATCTGTCAGATTCATATAAGAGAACTGCTGTCTGTAGACCCTTTCACGATAGGGCCTTCTGCCACCACATCAACGTAGGCGTGTTCCTCTGACAGCTACCTCATTGCCTTCTCCCTTCTGCTGTTGTTGGTCTCACCCTCTGTAGCCTGGTGCTGGCAAGCATCTGTCTCCTCTCCATATATCCCACTATGTGGTGCTGGGGGTCTGCGTCTCTGACCCTGACTCGCCTCCTGACGACAGGCCCTTCCTGATGTCCTTCCTGGTGCCCCTCTCTGAGGTCAGCTCTGTCGCCATCTCTGTGGTCTTCGACATGTTCCTCAGCCATATGTGCTGTGGCCCATGCCCACTGCCACTGTAGCTGTTGGAGCCGGCGCTGCCTTCTCCTGCATGCCTCCCTGCCATGCATAATGTGCAGGAGGTGTTCTGCTACCAGCACTGACCCCATTTAGTAATCTTCCTCAAGCCCAGCCTCCTCAATCAGCATCTTTGTTGCAGAGTATGAAGAGCCTAGCCCACTATTCTTCAATTCCAGCAACTCAAGAAGGCAACTCTCAATGGTTTAAACCATCGGAAATAATCTGGCCAACCATGCCTTTAAATGCTGCTGGCAGTCTTCAGCAAGCAATGTGTACTGACCCAAAAACCTGTCATTGGCACCTACAGGTGGCAGGAAGATGATTTAAGGGTAATTTAGCTTCTGGGGCGGTTCCGAGGCGGTGTGCGATCTGATGACGACTTTAACGACGCATATGCAGGAGCGAGGCGGAAGTGGGGGGAGTGGAGCGGATACCTACACTGCCGGAACTATCCATCAGGGCATTACCGCGAGCGTCGGACAATCCGCCACGACTCAGCTGCCATTCCGCTCCGACCCATGGCTGCTTTCAGGCGGTCACGGGCCTTATAGAAAGGGGAAATTTCGGCCCTTAAGTATTTCACTCTTAAAGACTCTAATTTTGGACTTATGTATTTCACTCTCATTGACATCTAACCAGGGAAACGGGTTGGGGTTTGGATAGCTTTGGAGAAGAAGGGGAAAGTCTGACTGTGTGCGATTTTATTTTTCGTATGAGTCTCACTATGTCTGTTAGTAATTAGCATGTCAATGTAACAGGTGATAAACAGGTAAGATAATTAAAGGCTGATTGCTTCAAAATTCATCTAACTTTTTTGAAAAATGAACTAAATTATGATGAGGACAACATTGTGGGGCCGAAATCGCCCCTTTTTATAGCCCTGTTAGTGCCTCCGGGGGGTGCTTATGGGGCACAATGGAGTTTTCACCTGGGGGAGGGGGGGCGCTACCGCCTCCCGGGAAATTGCCCTGGATGTTTGGGGGGGCGCTGTGCCGGTAGCACTGCGCCCTGCGATTAACGCCCCGGGCCAGGGCACAACCAGCAATTACATCATTGCCATGCATGCCGACCCCTTACCGCGCCGCACCAACACTTTTGTGCCCCATGGGGGAAATTGCCCCGCGGGCTGCAAGGCTGGTGCGGGCGGATGTTTGCGCAGCTTCGTGGGTCGCGAAGCTGGCAGACATCCACCGCCGAGGCGCTCCTTAAAGGGGAGGCCCATAGTTCCCCGGACCGTCATTTTATTTTGTCGGTTGGCTCTTGCGTCAGCCCGACTTTGACTCGCATCGACTGGCCTCCATCGTGCAGCCTGGCACTACGTTTTGGGTGCCGCCCGGTCACTCAGGACCCTGGTGGCCCTGTAGCTGTCCACTACAGGGCCTGCTGAGTGCTCAACCGCCCTCCCCTTTAATTGAAGGAGCATCCACACAGCGCTGGCCTCCGCACACTGATGCCCTGGGAGCACCCCTCAAAGGAAGCGGAGCACCGGAGACAGCGCTCCGCTTCCTTTGAGGAGCGCACGGCCCAATTCCACATCGGGGGCGGGACTTTCGGGCTGGTCAATAAAAGTCAGGGCCCAGGAAGTTTACCGCCCCCAATCAGGGCGATGGCAATTTTGCCTCCTGTCTCTGTGAGCTATAACCATGTTTTCACCTCTCCGTAACTCTGTAACCTCCTTCAGCCCTATAATTCTCCGAGATCTCTGCTTTCCTCCAATTCTGGCATTTTGCGCTTTCTTGATTTTCATCGTTCCACCATTGGTGGCTGTGCCTTCAGCTGCCTAGGCCCTAAGTTCTGGAATTCCTTCTTAAACTTCTCCATATGTCTATCTGTTCCTCCTCCTTTAAATTGCTCCTTAAAACTTATGTCTTTGACCAACCTATCTTAATATCTCTTTAAATGAATCGGTGTCAGATTTTGTCTGATAATGCTCCTGTGAAGTGCCTTGGAATGTTTTTACTACATTAAAGGAATTCTATAAATGCAAATTGTTGTTGTACTGAATAGTTTCTTCTATGTCTTTCTCTCTTTCATATACACACACGACCACAATGCCTCTTTATTTAAAAATCTCTCCGTATAACGTTTAGCTGAATAAAGATTTTGAAATTTGTTCTCTAGCTTTTCTTCAAATAATTTTGGAAAACGTTTGAGCAGGAACTGCTACCATATCCAATCAGTACAGCTGATTGAACAGTGCTAATGTAACATTAGGTACACTGTAGATTCACACACTGCACCATCCAAATTCAATGCAATGTCACAGCTTTGAGCAAAAATATCAAGTCCAACCCCTAGCTTTTGGGAAAGGCATTAAAGGACACAAAAACAATTCAATCAATAAATTTAATCATGTTATTGTGAAATATGTAATAATTTTGATATTTAAAATTTGTTTAAATCCTTATTTTGGATATTAGAAATTTCAGATTCCGAGAAAAAAACATCTCAGTTACAGATGAAAAAGAAATTCAGGAAATATTGTGTGATTTGAGATTGCCCAGATTGCACAATCACAGGGTGCTATACACTCACTATGAAATAACCACTATTATGTGTAACAGGTTGTGACATGGAAGTGTGACACTTTTCACTTTGAAAATACCTATCACAGCACCACCGTCAGGAGTAACAAGTACTGCTGGTGCTTATAATGAATTTTCACGGCTATGTACCAAATGTAATATATTAGAGTTATAAATCTCAATATTTTCACATTTGTGATGTTGCCACCTGACAAGACTCTTGAAACTTGCTTGAGTCTTTCTGATTCGAATAATGCCCTTTTCATTCAGAGGGTTCATCTATAAATGACTTTCACAGTTATTGAGGTGTTTAGATTTGTTAGTGTACTACTTTGCCAAATGCATATAATGTGAAATAACAACATTGTGCTATTTTTACAGGTCAGTCGATAATTGGATGTAAAGCAATAACAATTGAAGAGCAAGTCTTTGTTGTAGTTGTACAACTCTTTGGTGATTCTGCCATTTACAAATATGATGAAAGCTGGACCAAATTTGTGAAATTTCAAGAGATCAAAGTTTCTAAAATTTCAAAGCCAAATGATATTGAGGCATTCCAGATTGATAATGAGTGGTTCTTTATTATAGTAGACAGTTCAAAAGCTGGGTTATCAACAATATATAAATGGAGTGGCAAAGGATTCTATTCCTATCAGACTCTGCACAAATGGTTCAGAGATACAGACTCAGAGTATGTCAATATTGATGGGAAGCCATGTTTAATATTAACAAGTCGGTCACAAGATCCAGTAATCTTTGAATGGAACCAAAATACAAAGCAGTTTGTCCAGAAAAATGTAATGCAATATATGGAGGATGTTATTGCTGTGAAAAGTTTTAGAATTAAAAATGACCTATTCATCTGCCTGACAAGATTTATTGGAGATTCTAAAATAATGAAATGGAATACAACGCAGTTTGTTGAAATGCAAGATCTTCCTTCTCGAGGATCAATGATACTGCAACCATTTTCATTCAAGGACCGACACTATTTGGCTGTAGGAAGTGACTACACTTTCTCTCAGATTTATGTTTGGGATAGTCAAAAGAAAGCCTTTACAAAATTTGAAGAAATCTATGTACAGGCCCCTCGGTCTTTTACTGCTGTATCTACAGATCGAATGGATTTTTTATTTGCCGCAAGTTTTAAAGGTAGCACTCAAATTTTTGAGCATGCAATTGTTGATTTGAGTCTGTAACTTGATGAAAAGGTACTGAATCAAAATAGAGGGTCAATTACATTGCTAATGCATCTTTGGTACTGAAAGCAGAGGAGGCTGGAGCAAATATAAAATATTAAATTACAGATGTACAATTAGAAGAAAACAGGGCCACAAAAAGTTAGCAATCAGGTAGTCTTTTTCTTTCAGTGTTTGATGGCTTTCTCTCCAGTTATTTGGCAAGGATACAGTTGCATTGACTATCTTCGTGTAAATTGCCAAACTCAGAACCAAGAAGATATTTATTGTCTATAACAAAGTAATTTTAAAAATGTGCATTCCTTTTACTGTCAGTATACTAACAGTAGTAAAAGTATTTACGAAATGAGCACTTGTTCATTATTAACATATATTCTATGTTTAGGATATGCATATTACAATTCTAACATCTAATGTTAGTTAAGCAATAAATACATATGTCCAAGTTTTATGTAATCTTATAATGTACAACAGAATAAAATACTGTTCCTGAATTAACCGAGCTATACTGTGCTTACAAAATGCTAGCACGATCATGGCACTTTTCACTCACCTCATCTAGATAGTCATTTTTTGCTGGTTTTAATTTGAGTATTTTCACTGCTCAAATATGTTCACTATAACATATGTGTGATACATTTTACTTTCTAATTTAATTTGGCAGAAAGAACTGGACAATTAAGGGGGAAATCTACTGAACAGCAGAATGGCAGTGGTGATGATTCTACAGGAAAGTCCACCTGCCGGCTTCCATTGTCAGAATTGTTAGCTTGAGATGGATATCACTCACACAGATACCGTTTTAGAAATAACACGGCTACTAGCAACAGTCCATCTGTTGCTGGAATGAGGATGTGACAAAGGAGCTTGGTATTGTTTGTCGAACAGTTCCTATGTTCCTATAAATTAGAATAGGGTACCCTGGCTGCAGCAAATGATGCATCAAATTCAGCAAACTAAATAAATATTTAGAAATACTCATCAATATTTTAGTTGACTTGTGAACGAAGCAGGCAATTGCACCAATTGTTGAATTGGTATGTGTGATCATCAATTCACCCCAGCAGCCTTTTATATTTAAATACGATAGTGTATTCTGCAAAATAACAGTGACATGTTAAAAATTATATTTAATAACAATGAACTCAAGCCACATCAAACCTATCAATACCTATCTCTCCATAATATTCTGCATTCTTTGGACCAATTGTTTTAATATTAAAAATGGATCCATCTATGTACATAAATGGTATAAACCATCAATGTATGGTGTGCTACTGAGCCATATGGGGATTTAACAGTAAAGACTGCGTGGGTTTGGGTCGTTAAAATCAGTGAAAATACAAGTGCATCCGGAAGCCTTACCAATGCACCGGCTCCCAGCTTTAACTCTGGCATGTTCCAATGCATATGCATAACAACATTTAAATCAGGCAATTTGAGCCAGATTTTCACTTGAATTTAACATGATATGTACAGCTTTCCCGGGCTTCCAGAAATTCGCCATTGAAACAAGGGTGAGAAGAGTGAAAGGCAATTCATTTGGCATATGGACATCAATTAATCACAGTTGCTTTTGTACCTCTCACTGGGAAATAATTTGTTGAGAATATTTGTGGTGAGAGGCTAATTTGTGCACTTTGGAGGTATTGAGACTTAAGATCTGGATTGGTGGCATCATGGCTGCCTTAGATTGGACATTGGATGAGGAGCAAAATGACCATTAGCAACAGCTTCCTTGACCTCTCAATTGTCACGGTAGGTGGTGGCCGATATCTGCAACCTCCTAGAAGAACACCTGCTCCCTGCTGGATCTGGTGGCCAACCTTCTTGCTTCTGGCTGCTTTCAGGGAGTAACTGGAGACATAGCCAGGATCTCGCAGTTGGCTGCACATACATGCATAAGGCAGGGATCTGATGGGTTACCAGGGCCAGCAATTATATCAGTTTCGCCTGTGATGACACGAGTCAGAATGAGCAGGCGCTTAGGTTTGCGTCTCTGGCAGACTTAACACAGATGCAGTGTGTCATCAACTGCACACACAGCAATCCACGCACCCCCAGATCAAGCAGGAATATTCTGAAACTGTAGGGGATTCCATTCCATCAATGTTCAACTGGTGTGCAACTACAAGAAAAGGTTTATGCAGCTGTGCACAAGATTCCCGGAAAGCTGTTATCCTGCAGCAGTCCAAGCTCCACAACCTCTTTGAACCTGCAAGCAGACTTAAGGGATGGCTGCGAGGAAATGTAATGTGCATAACCTTGTTGACCTACAAAGATTTCCTCTTCCTTTTCCTACCAACTCCTACGTGGTGCAACCCCTGTGGCTTCAGCAGAGGTAGATTTCTGGTCTGACTGTTGCGATGCTCTTGGCAACGACATCTAAGTGTTGGAACCCGTGATGGCCCCGCCAAAGATTGCTCCACCTGCACCTGTGCAGGGGAAGACTCAGCTATCGGGAGAGGAGAGGGCAATGGGTGAGAAGTAGGAGCGCTTTGAGTGGAATTCCCATTTCCATGTCCCTTCATCATCGGGGACTTCGATGATACTATTCGCGGTGAAAAACATTTCTAGCCGCTCCACATATCCTCCAAAAGTCTCACGGTCACGTTGAAACTCCCCCAAGTGCCCTATTATTCCCATGGGCATGGCCATTTGGACTCTTGCAGCTCAGTCAAGTGTGCTTGTAATTTACCTTGGATTTTTAGCTGTTCTGCAACACAAAGGACCTCTCTAGTCTCTCTGTTGTTTGGCTGGAATCATCCACCAACAAAAATTTCAGCTAGGCTATCCAGAAATCCTATCCTCATCGCCAATGTTGTATATTCTTTACGACATCAGACTTTACAAAATGACTCCATTCCTTTATTCTTGTTGGAATCAGCAGAGGCTGCACTACAGTAGTCCACTAGGTGGAACCTATATTACAGCCGTGGTCAAGCCCTGCATGGACTCATTTGATTGCTGTTTCACAGAGTTGGCCACTCTATCATGAGAAGAAGACATCCTCACAATTCTCTGCGACATCAACCCACTCATGCTCAAGCTGGAGTGCTCCATTCACTCTGCAATCGTGGACAGTGTGCATGGGAGGCCTGAGAGTAAGTCACAGAATTTCTGCTGCCCCTCAAAGATTATCATTTACATCAACGGCCCCAGGGTACAGCATCTGTGACCAGCTGAGCAGAGTTTAGAGAGGGCTGCACCCTCCAGTGCATATTCTCCAATGAGCGACAAGCTGATCCTCCTTGGTGACTTCAACGCCTGAGTCAGAAAGGCTCGATCAGCTCCGCTGGACAGGCCACATCGCCCGCATGCCTGACACGAGACTCCCAAAACAAGTGCTCTACTCAGAGCTCTGACACAGCACATGAGCCCCAGGGGGGCAGAGGAAACACTTCAAGGACATCCTCAAAGAAAAAATGTAACATAGAAAATAGGTGCAGGAGTAGGCCATTCGGCCCTTCGAGCCTGCATCGCCATTCAATGAGTTCATGGCTGAACATGCAATTTCAGTACCCCATTCCTGCTTTCTCGCCATACCTCTTGATCCCCCTAGTAGTAAGGACTTCATCTAACTCCTTTTTGAATATATTTAGTGAATTGGCCTCAACAACTTTCTGTGGTAGAGAATTTCACAGGTTCACCACTCTCTGGGTGAAGAAGTTTCTCCTCATCTCGGTCTTAAATGGCTTACCCCTTTGACACCTGGCCCAAGACCGCCCTAAGTGAAGGAAAAGCATCCAGGAAGGCGCTGAACACCTCGAGTCTCTTCACCGATAGCAAGCTGAAGCCAAGTGTCAACAGTGGAAGGAGCGCGTGGCAACCCAGGCATCCCACCCACCTGTTCCTTCAACCACCATTTGGCCCACCTGTGATAGAGACTGTAGGTCCCGCATTGGACTCTTCAGTCACCTTAGAACTCATTTCTAGTGTGAAAACAAGTCATCCTAGACTGCCTATGATGATGATGACTCTCCACAGCTGTTTCTGTCATCACTGTCTGATCTTGCTCACTTGTAAACTGTGATTCAACAGGTGAGATTCCACCTAACTCTAACTGGACCCACTTAAGTGCGCATATCTGTGCTGGTGCAATGTTAGCATGGGTCCTGTGATGATGCACCATCAGAAGGTATCAGCTCCTCATAGGAATCGTTGTCTGGAAAATCCACAGACTGCTGTTGTATGTATGAAGGCCCTGGAGGAGCGAAGAGATGTATATGAGTTAGTACTGGCAGTGGCAAAATGTTGCTTCTGAGCACAATTACGGTGATCATATTTCGCTTGCTGCTGAAATCAAGTCACCATGGCTGAGTGTTGTATGACATGTGGGTTGCTGATATTTAATTCTGTCATCAGGTCTCTCCACCTCCGATGGTCAGGGATGCAGATTTGCCACTGATCCCCATGGCCTCTTCCTCATATAAAGTCAGCTGTACTATGTATGGTGGCCCACCTCCAGTCCTCACCTTCTCCCTTGTGTTCTGTGCTCGCTTTTCCTGCAACGGGAAATCACAGATCGATGAGTGTTTGTAAGGCACGTCTTCACCTGCAGGATGCAGTGCATTGCATAAGGATTGAGCTGAGTGGCAATGGTGAATGGATAAATGGAGAGGTGAGGAAAAGCACAGAAAGTGAACATGTGGGGCAACCGAGTAGTTATGCCCTTATGAGGCAGGGAGGCGTTTGTCCAGGAGCTCCATCGCGAGCACCCGGGGATCGTCTTTATGAAGGCCATAGCCAGATGTCATGTCTGGTGGCTTGGCATTGACGTGGACTTAGAGCTCTGCATCCGTTGGTGCACCATTTGTGCCCAACTCAGTAATGCCCCCAGGGAGGCCCCCCTAAACCCCTGGCCTTGGCCCACCAAACCGTGGTCGCAGGTGCATGTAAACTATGCGGGCCCATTCATGGGCAAAATGTTCCTTGTAGTCGTTGATGCATTTTCAAAATGGATCGAGTGCACCATTTTAAACTCGAGCACCACCTCCACCACTGTGGAGAGCCTTAGAACCATGTTTGCAACGCACGGCATTCCTGACATATTGGTCAGTGATAATGGTCCGTGCTTCACCAGTGCAGAATTTCACGATTTTATAATTGACCACGGTATAAATCACGTTAAGACGCCACCTTTCAAGCCAGCCTCCAATGGCCAGGTGGAGCGAGCAGTGCAGATCATTAAACAAGGCATGCTCAGAATCCAAGGTCCCACACTGCAGAGCCACCTGTCGCGACTGCTGCTGGCATACAGATCTCGTCTGCATTTGTTGACTGGGGTTCCCCCTGCGCAACTATTGATGAAATGAACCTTAAAGACCAGGCTCTCGTTAATCCTCCCAGACAAGCATGAAATTGTTGAGGCTAAGCGTCAAAAGCTAACTGAGTACCATGACCTAAATTCGAGGGGGAGGTGGAATGAGGTAGGGGACAAAGTGTTTGTGCTAAACTATGGCCGGGGTCCCAAATGGCTTGCAGGGACAGTAACAGACAAAGAGGGAAACAGGCTATTGGTTGTACAAATGGACAATGGCCAAACTTGCCGGAGGCATGTAGACCAAGTAAAAAGTAGATTCACTGATAACACTGAAGAACCAAAGGCAGACTATAATATGGAACTCACAGCACACCTGGCGGATGGACAGGTGGAACAACCTGAGGAAAGGACAGTCTCAACAGACAGCCCAGGCGAGATACCAGCAATCACACCGAATGAAACAGACAGCCCAGGCGAGATACCAGCAATCACACCGAACGAAAAACAGGCACCGAGGCAAACAACTGAACCACAACTAAGACGCTCCACGCGAGAGTGCAGACCACCTGAGAGACTGAATCTATAAAGGCAATAAGACCTTGGGGGAGGGTAATGTCATGTATTTCACATTAATGTATATAACTGTATCTTACCATGCTATACATGACTGTAACTGGATATGACCTGTAACAAGAAGCATACCTTACCACCAGGAGTGCACTTGCAGGAGACACGTCATACCTGTCCCACTGAGGTATATAAAGGGAGGTCTCAGGCAAGTGCAGCACTGGAGAGCTGGAATTAATGGTGCAGGTCCTGAGTGACCTTGACTTCAGCATGTGTCTCGTGTAATTCAGTACATTAGAGTCAGGACTTAACAGGCCCTTCGAGTTGAGATTGCGTCATGTGGGTATGCATCACGCCTGTTGTCATGCATTGGAGACGCGAAACCCAAAAGTAAAATGATAATTAGATATCCGCCTTGAAATCGCACATTCCGACGTGCCAAGTGTCTTCCATGTTTCGCACCAGCTTAATCACACTCAGAACCAACCTCTGGGTTATTATCAGGGCCTTAGAGTACAGAAGGGCCTGTGTTTAATCATCAGACTTCGCTGTTGCAGCAGTAGCTGGGGAACTGCAATTGGCCTTAATGTCCCTGTGCTTGAGAGGAGAACAAGGTCAATCAGGGTTACTGCCATTGATCACTAGCCAGTCTTCCCTGCTAAAAAATGGATGTCTCTGGATGTCAAAGGACAATTATTGGGCTGTATTTTTGGCTTTGCGGGGTGGGAAAGTTACCGCCCGATTAACGTTTGCGCTGTGTGGAGTAATTTTTGTCGTCTGTGCCCTACACCAGAGTTCAGCGCAAAGAGAGGCATTATACGGCTTTCACGCCGCAAAAACGGGAACCTCGCCAACTAAAGTGCGGGGCCGGGAGCAGAAAAGAGGGCGTGGGAGGGGGCAGAAAAAATTCACAAAAACATTCAAAAAATATTGCCCACACCCTTACAACACAAATTGTTGCAAAAAAATAAAAGAATAAAAACTGGAACTTACCTTTTTTGAAGTTTATCCACCTCACCGCCGCCGAAGGGGCTGGACCTTGGTGTTTTCCCTGGCGGTCATCGTGGGTTGGGTGCGAGAGCCGTTGCACACCAGGCACAGCTCTTCCTGGCGGTGCTTCTAAGCGCCGCTGTAAACCGACTGGAGGATCGCGCCCAGACGCAAAAGACCTCACCGCCTCATTTTTCGACACGGAGGGTCAAAATCTGGCGAAATCCTGAATGCAAACAACCCGAAAATCCAATCCAATGTCTGGTTTGGTTGTGATCCCGATTATGGCTAGTTTGCTAATACTCATTGTGTAGACTCATACATGAAGAATGAACAATAGGGTATGGTAGCAAAGGGCTGATGCTGCCTGTGGAAAACAAATCTTTGCAAGAATCAGTAGGGGCTAAATTGGATAGCCCCTGAAAATGGATGTGGAAATCACGATGTGCCCTGCGCCCGTTCGATGTAATGCAGGCAGCACGGCATCTTTGTGCTACCTGCTCATTATCATAATCTTTGCGTGCAGCTAGTGCTCACCACACTGTTCAATGGCTGCTCACATCAGCAGGGTCCCAAAATTGATACTTCTAGCACTACTTAAAGCTAGCCTGCACCTCTTAAACAGGAGGTGCATTGTGGCAGGAGCAGGTGCTTGAAGTCATTTGTGAGCTGAATGTGACTTGAGAAAGAGAGAAAAATGGCTGAATGTGGGTGAGAGCAGGCAGCAAGGTTTTCAGATGCTCCACTGGAGGCCTTGGTGGAGGAGGTAGAAAGAAGGAGAAACGTCCTGTATCCACAGGGGGACAGGAGGCCTTGCCGACACTTGGTAAGAAGGCAGTGGGAGCAGATAGCTGCAGAGATCGATGCCAGGAGTTTAGCCCAGAGGACCTGAATAAGTTTAATAACCTCATACAAGTGATCAATGTGTCTTCAAATGCCATATCCTACCAACTGCAATACTCGCCTCAGCCACTCCTCAATTCGCTGCACTCCCATCACTCACCTACCGACAATCTCGATCAATCAGGCTTCATACCTAACATTTGTATACTTCACCTCAGCCTCACACACTTAGCACTGTTGCAAGTCTCACAGCCATATCTCACAGCTTGCACACACTGCCAGCTATTCAGCCATGTCAGCCCCGTCACTCAAGCAGTTTGCACGACAATTACTGACACACTTCCCTCTCTCACAGGAGAAGGAGAACCAACCATGATTCTGAATCTGATGGCCATTGCTAGACGAGTAGCTTCCACCAAAAATCTGAGTGCTGCAGTGGAAGACTGATGTCATGCAATCTCAGCTTGTTGCCGCCATGGTCAATGGGGCTTGCAGGGTCTCACAGCAGTCCAACATATCTGTCCTCCAACAGATTACTTGGATTGCTGAAGCGCCACCTCGGGGAAGAGGTAGTGACTCTTGGAGCATATGAACCTTTGGCCTCTCTCACGTTGACAGCATTTGTCATCTCACCCCTGCCACAACACCAGTGCCCTTGCGGTTGTCTGTCAGCCAGCCAGCCAGCCCAGACTGCTGCTGCCCATGCCAAGATGGTGCAGTCCGAAGCCAGGCCTCCTTGGCTCAGAGCTGCACGAGGTCATCCTCCAAGGCCATCTGCAGTCTCCTCCTCTGAAAGTCAGCTGCCTTTCACCAGCCATGCTGCAGCCACTGGGGTTCCACTACATTACATCACTAGGACAGGCCAAGGCACACTGAACACAGGCACTAAAGGAATGCACAAGGGCGATTATTTTCATTTTGTATGCAATACGGCATGGTTTAATTTATAAATTTGGTTTGGAATGTGTATTTTTTGTTGGCTTTTATTTTTGTGCTATGGCCAAGAGGACGATGTAATTGTCAGTGACAGAGGGAAGTTAAGAAGTGTGAGGAATTGAGGTTCAAGTTACTGATTTTGCAGTGAAATTAGTTCTTCACATACAGAACAGGGCTGTCTAGGTTGCAGCCTCCCTTCCTCTTCCTCTTCTGCCTCCTCCTCATCCTCTTCCTCCTCCTCCTCCTCGTGCTCGTGCTCCTCAGCTTCTCGCCTGATAGGTGGTGGCAAGGGCAGTTCCCTCATGATGGCAAGGTTGTGCAGCATGCAGCATTCCACCACAAATCTTGAGACCCACTCAGTCGAGTACTCCAGGGCTCCTCCAGAGCAGTCCAGGCAGCGGAATTGTTGTTTCAGCATGCCAATGGTCTGCTCTATCACATTTTTGTGGCAGCATGGCTCTCCTTGTATGCATGCTGGGCGTGTGTGTGGGGTTGCGAACCGGAGACATGAGCCACTTCGTCTGGGGATCGCCCTTATCGCCCAGTAGCCATCCGCTGGTTTGTCATGGTGACTGAATACAGCTGGCACAGCAGACTGCCACAGAATGAAGACATCATGACTGCTCCCAAGTTACTAGGCATTGACCTCCATGATGCACTGCCTATGGTCACACACCAGTTGCACATTGAGGGAGTGGAATCCCTTTCAGTTCCGGTACATGGCAGAGTTGACATGTTGGGCCCGCAAAGCAATGTGTGTGTAGTCAATGGTATCCTGCACCATAGGGAATCGCAAACCTTGCAAACTCTCATGCTCATTCTGCCTGCTCTCTGGCAAGAGGGAATGAAATGAAGTTATCTCCTTTTGAATAGAGCCCCCTTATGCAACAGTGGAGTGCAAACTGCGAGATGCTGCAAATATCTCTAGCTCCAGCCTGGAAGGAGCCAGACGCATAAAGATTCTTCACCATGGTCACCTTCACAGCTACTGGCAATGTGGTCGTTGACCTGCTCTGAGATTGGAGTGTTGGCTGCAGCAGTTGACAGATTTCAGTGAGGACCTACTTAGTGAAGCACAGATGTCTCAAACATTGGCCATCGCTGAAGTTCAGGTAGGAGATTTGCTCCCTGAACACCCTGGGCGGATTTGGCCTCTTGCTGAGAGCCCTTCTCCCCCTTGTCCCTCTTCTAGCAGCTTGTCCTGCTCTGCCTGGCCTCAGTTTTTTCTCCCAGTCATGCTCAATTCCAAGAGGAAGACCTACTAGTGCATCCGTGTCTGGGAGCAACTACTTTATGCAGAAGCCTTGAAGTCAGCAAAATGTACTTTAGCACCAGCCACACATACCATTCCCTGTAGACTTTTGAAACTTGAAGCAGCTATGGAAAGCACCGAATACCTGTAGAATTGTAGCAACAGCCAGAAGCAACTAACCTGTAAGTAGTTGATGATCCCTTTAAATAGCGCTAGTGGGGGGAGGGGCCTTTCATGCTGTTTAACGCATGTTCAGCTGTGTGAGGTTAAGAGAGGGCATTGACTGGAGTGTTGAGCTCCAAAATGGCAGCACTGCTGTCAACTCAGCGTTGCACGTTGATTAACGTCATGATCTCCATGCTCGGAATACTTCCGGCAGATGTTAACAGCGCGCGTGCTAACACCTTTATCAAGATGGTGTCCGGCGCACTTCACATCAGAAGTGGAAGCGTGTGCAGTGGATGCCATTTTGGATCCCTAACGGCACTTGTAACGCCCATGTTAAAATTCCCCCCAATAATCCAAGCCAAAATTAATTGCTACTTGGAAAAGTATAGGTTAATAAATGACCATCAGCATGATGTGTTAAAGGAAAATCATGTTTCACTAACTTGATTGTGTTGTTTGATGAAGTTACGGAGAGGATTGATAAAGAAAATGTGGTTGATGTTATGTGTATGGACTTTCAAAAGGCGTTTGATAAAGTATGACACAATAGAATTGTTATTAAATTGAAGCCCATGGCATTAAAGGGGCAATGGCAGTATGGATATGAAATTGCCTAAGGGTGTGAAAGCAGAGTGCAGTGGTGAACGGCTGTTTTCAGACTGGAGGAAACTATACAGTGGTGTTCCCAGGGGCCGGTATTAGGACCACTGCTTTTTTGATACATATTAATAAGCTGAACTTGGATATACAGGGTATAATTTCCAAGTTTGTAGATGACATGAAACATATGTAATCAGGTGAAATCTGCTGTATTGACTTTTCAGCACTGTTTAACATTTACTTTTAATAAACCTGATTTATAGATTATAGCCTAAATCACATGGCCCGACAGAGTGTTTATTCTTCATCTGTCACAGATTAGGAGAACGTGAAAGCTCCTGTCAGTAAAACACAGCAACAAGGGTGTCGTCGAACACAGCAACACTTCATATCAGATATTCTGGGGTAAAAATTGGTATACGTTGCACCAATAGATTCTATTATTACATCTGTTAAGTATGGAAGAACTCCACAAGACTGAGTACTGTGAGCTAAAACTGATGTGACCTTAGTCTCTTTAGTACAACTCCAGAGTGCAAGCAGCATGGCAGACAACCTTTTATACTCCCTTGCACGAGGTGTGCAGGTGACTCTTGGGCCTCCAATAGTTGCGCCCTCTGGTGGCAAGTCTTACACAGTTACAATGTTTACATACATAACATCACTCCCCCACCGGCCCCCCACCCAAAGTCTTTGATACAAATTATTTACAAGTTGAGACGATCTGGGGCCCTATGCTCCCTGGTTGATCGTCTGAGTTCAAACTCTGGCATGGGTGAGTTGGTCGCACCATTGCTGCACTGTGGAGCAGCTGGTCCGACAGGACTGTTGGGAATGGTGGGTTCATCCTCTTGATTGACAGCGAGGTCAATTGCTGGTTGGGTGTGTGTTGGTGGATCGATGATGGTGATGTCCTCTTCAGGTTGTTCCTGGTTGTCGGTGAACCGCAGTTTGGTCTGATCCAAATGCTTTCTGTACGTTTGTCCATTCAATAGTTTGACTATAAACACTCTATTCCCCTCCTTGGCCAAGACAGTGCCAAAGACCCATTTAGGACCATGATTGTAATTAAGGACAAACACAGGGTCATTAACATCAATGTCACGCGATACAGCCGCGCGATCATGGTACATGTTTTGCCGGTGACACCAGGTTTCCATGTGATCATTTAGATCCGGGTGGACTGGGGAGAGCCTGGTTTTGAGTGCTCTCTTCATTAGCAATTCTGCAGGGGGAACCCCAGTGAACGAGTGGGGTCTTGTCTGGTAGCTGAGCAGAACCCGAGATAAGTGGGTCTGCAAGGAGCCTTCCGTCACGTGTTTCAAGCTCTGTTTGATAGTTTGGACTGCCCGTTCCGCTTGACCATTGGATGCGGGCTTAAACAGGGCAGACCTGACATGCTTGAAGCCATTGCAGGTCATAAACTCGTTGAATTCCGAGCTGGTGAAACACGGTCTATTGTCACTGACAAGGACGTCGGGCAAGCCATGGGTGGCGATCATAGCCCGGAAGCTTTCAATAATGGCAGTGGATGTGCTGGATGACATGATTATGCATCAATCCATTTAGAGTAAGCGTCCATTACAACTAAAAACATCTTTCTGAGAAAGGGGCCAGCAAAATCAACGTGGATCCTGGACCACGGTTTGGAGGGCCATGAACACAGACTCAATGGAGCCTCCCTTAGTGCATTGCTCAATTGTGAGCACGTGTTGCACTGGTGTACGCATGACTCTAAGTCCGAGTCAATGCCGGGCCACCAAAAATGCAACCTGGCTATAGCCTTCATCATGACTATGACTGGGTGGGTATTGTGTAAGTTGCGTATGAACGTTTCCCTGCCTTTTTTTTGGCAAAACCTCGCGATTACCCCATAAGAGACAATCCGACTGGATGGACATTTCATCTTTGTATCGGTGAAACGGCTTAATTTCATTCTGCATTTCCCCAGGAACGGCCGACCAGCTCCCATTGAGGACGCAATTTTTTACAAGTGATAGCACAGGATCCAGGCTGGTCCAGGTCCTGATCTGGCGAGCAGTGACGGGTGACGCCTCACTCTCAAAAGCATCCATGACCAGAAGCAAGTCTGCGGGCTGCAGCATTTCCACCCCGGTAGTGGGCAATGCCAACCGACTGAAGGCATCAGCACAGTTCTCTGCGCCTGGTCTGTGGCGGATAACATAGTCATAGATGGACAATGTTAGTGCCCATCTTTGGATGTGGGATGAAACATTGATGTTTATACCTTTGCTTTCTGAAATCAGCGAAATGAGCGGTTTGTGGTCGGTTTCAAGCTCAAACCGAAGTCCAAATAGGTATTGGTGCATTTTCTTAATCCCATATACACATGCTAATGCCTCTTTCTCGACCATACTGTAGGCTCTTTCAGCCTTAGACAGATTCTAGACATGTATGCAACCGGTTGAAGTTTGCCCGATACATTGATTTGTTGTAACACATAGCCGACCCCATACGAAGATGCATCACAAGCTAGCACTAATCGTTTACACGGGTCATACAGTACAAGTAACTTATTAGAACAAGTAGGTTTCTGGCCTTCTCAAAGGCTGTCTCTTGAGATTTAACCCAAACCCAGTCATCACCCTTATCTAGCAACATGTGCAACAGTTCCAGCAAAGTGCTTAACCTGGGTAGAAAGTTACCAAAATAGTTGAGGTGTCCCAGGAACGAACGGAGCTCCATCACATTCTGTGGTCTGAGTGCATTCCTGTCTTTGAGTCTGTGGGTCTGATGCCATCTGCCGCAATCTTTCTCCCCAAAAATTCGACTTCTGGTGCCAGGAAAACACACATGGAGCGTTTCAGCCTGAATCCCACTCTGTCTAGTCAACTGAGAACCTCTTTCAGGTTGTGCAGGTGTACGGTGGTGTCACGACCGGTGATCAGGATGTCGTCTTGAAACACAACGGTGCGCGGAACCAATTTCAGCAGACTCTCCATGTTTCTCTAAAAAAAAGTAGCAGCCGAGCGAATCCCAAAAGAGCACCTGTGGTATATAAACAGTCCTTTGTGCATGTTGATGCACGTCAATCTTTTCGAAGATTCATGTCATTAAGACGGAGGTTAGGTCCAGCTTGGTGAATGACTTCCTCCCCGCTAACGTTGCGAACAGGTCATCCGCCTTGGGTAGCGGGTACTGGTCTTGTAACGAGATTCGGTTGATCGTTACCTTGTAGTCTCCGCAGATTCTGACTGTGCCATCGCCTTTCAACACTGGAACAATCGGATTGGTCTACTTGTTCAACTCGACTGGCGATATGATTCCCTCTCGTTGAAGTCTGTCCAGTTCGATCTCGACTTTCTCCCTCATCATATATGGAACCGCTCGAGCCTTGTGATGAACGGGCCTTGCATGGGGGACTAGATGGATCTGCATCTTGGCGCCTGTGAATTTGCCGATGCTTGGTTCAAATAGCGACGGAAACTTGCTCAGCACTTGGGCGCACGAGGCATCATCCACTGAAGATAGTGCTTCGATGTCGTCCCAGTTCTATCGAATCTTTCCCGGCCAGCTTCTGCCGAATAGCATTGGGCCATCGCCTGGTACAATCCACAGTGATAAATCATGCACAGCTCCATCGTACGATACCTTAACTGCCGCACTGCTAATGACTGGTATGTCTGAGGTGTAGGTGTGCAGCTTTGTATGAATCGGGCTCAGTTTGGGTCTTTGTGCCTTGTTGCCCCACAGTTTCTCAAAAGCCTTCTGGCTCATAATTGACTGACTCGCCCCCGTGTCCAACTCCATTGATACCGGAATACCGTTCAATTTAACTTTCAGCATGATAGGAGGGCTCTTGGTTTGTACTCCATACACTTCTTCCTCGGGTTGAGTTGCCTGTCTTGTTTGTTCTGCGCGATCCGTGCCAGATTGATCATCCTCTGCTGACTCTGCCACGTGGTGAGCCGCAGCACTGTTGCACATTCGCTGGAGGTGCCCCATTGTTTCGCAGCCTTTGCACACATAGTGCTTGAATCGACATTGATGGGCTCGATGATTATCCCCGCAGCACCAACATGGTGCTAATGGATTTGCATTCACATCCGATGGCGGACTCTGAGTCATCCTAGGTCTTGCAGCTGCAGACGTATAAGCCCTGTCATATGCAGTTCCACCTGCTAGCGACGTTATTTTATGCACAGTATTTGCTGGTGAGCTTCGATGCTGGGAAGATATCTGTCCGGTATTATCGCTCGTGGATATGAATGCCTGGGCTATCGTGATGGTCTTGCTCAGGTCGAGGGATTCGGCGGACAGCAGCTTGTGAAGAATGATCTTGTGGCCAATGCCAAGCACAAAAAAGTCCCACAGCATTTCCCCCCAAAATCCAGCAAATTCGCAAGTTCCCGCAAAGCGTCTCAGGTCGGGCGACATAACTCGTCACGTCCTGTCCCTCGGAGCGGTGGTGCATGTAAAAGCGATACCTGGCCATTAAGACGCTCTCCTTTGGCTTGAGGTGGTCCCGAACCAGTGTACACAATTCTGTATATGTCTTTTCCGCTGGTTTCTCCAGTACTAGCAGATTCTTGATGAGGCCGTATATTGTGGACCCACACATGGTGAGGAGAATCGCCCTGCGCTTGATCGCTTTATCCTCCCTATCCAGCTCGTTGGCCACGAAGTACTGGTCGAGACACTCAATGAAGGCTTCCCAATCATCACCCTCTACAAATCTCTCTAAAATACCAATGGCAGCCATGGCTGCGGGAAAGTTTGTAATCTGTTACTCATCACCATTTGTTAAGTAGGGAAGAACTCCACAATACTGAGTACTGTGAGCTAAAACTGATGTGACCTTAGTTTCTTTAATACAACTCCAGAGTGCCTAAGCAGCATGGCAGACAACCTTTTATACGCCCTTGCACGAGGTGTGCAGGTGACCCTTGGGCCTCCAACAGTTGCGCCCTCTGGTGGCAAGTCTTACACAGTTACAATGTTTACATACATAACAACATCCACCAACGTTAGCGTCCTCGACCAGGCCAACATCCCCAGCATTGAAGCACTGACCACACTTGATCAGCTCCGCTGGGCAGGCCACATTGTTCGCATGCCAGACACGAGACTCCCAAAGCAAGCGCTCTACTCGGAACTCCTTCACGGCAAACGAGCCAAAGGTGGGCAGAGGAAACGTTACTAGGACACCCTCAAAGCCTCCCTGATAAAGTGCAACATCCCCACTGAGACCTGGGAGTCCCTGGCCAAAGACCGCCCTAAGTGGAGGAAGTGCACCCGGGAGGGCGCCGAACACCTCGAGTCTCATCGCCGAGAGCATGCAGAAATCAAGCTCAGGCAGTGGAAAGAGCATGCGGCAAACCAGTCCTATCGCTCCCCCCCACTCCCACCCCCACCGCCCCCTTTTCCTCAACGACTATCTGTCCCACTTGTGACAGGGATTAAGATTCTCGTATTGGACTGTTCAGCCATCTAAGGACTCATTTTAAGAGTGGAAGCAAGTCTTCCTCTATTCCAAGGGACTGCCTATGATGATGATGAGATTCCATTATAAATAATTCAGCTTGAAGTCTGAGCATTTCAATCAGCCAGTGTATTTACCCCTAAGGTCAAATAGGTTGAGATGAAAAACAATGTCCTTTGTCTGCTGATGAATTAATTGCAACCTTGTTTGCTTTGTTCTAAAGTTAGTCAGTCATGAAAAGGAACTTGGGATCAGGCATGAATGGAGTTACATCTATTGTGTGGCTCAGACCTGGTGCGTTTTCAGGATGTAGATTGATCAGATTCCCATGGGAACTGACATGGAATAGTAGAGTCTTCATTGTACTCCATCTGCCAAATTTTTGCCCATTCACTTAGCCTGTCCATGGGCTAGAACCTCCACTTTATTTGCCTGCTTAACACCCACTTAACGCCCATTTTACTGCTGAAATGATGTATAACGGCCATATATCGCCCATTTTGGCATTTTTCTGAAACTTATCGACGAGCGTTACTTTCCCCATGTGCTTAACGCAGTGAAAAAATATTACCACCCGCCTATCTTTTTGGAGTGGAATCAGCAGAATGGGTGAATTCAACGGCCATAATATCGCCCAGCGTTACTTTTCACACGGAATTAACGCCGAGATTCAATAATAAAGCCTGGCGACTGTTTTTTGTCGTAAAGAGCATATTTACCCAAACTAGCGGCCATGGAGATCGCCCACTATCAATTTCACCACCTTGCACGCATTTCGTCCACAATATCGCTTGCTCAAAAAACCGCCCACAAAAAGTGGAACTGACCGGAACGAATCACAGCGTTTTGGACGCCATGTTGTAGATCACATGTCACGTCCTTTAAAAGGCTGCTGTGCTTCAACCTCGGCGGAGTTCGGATGTACTCTGCAGGTCATTGGAGTTGATGTGAATATCTCTAAAAACATCTTGACCACACTGTGACCGATTGGAATTGAAGAAGTGTGTTCATTGGGACATTCCTTATTTGTGAGCAATCGGTGGAAAACAGAGAGCTACTGCAATGGGGCCTATACTTTCTCGCCCTTTCTTGGTGACCAAATACATGCAGCAGACTCGACATCGCCGAAGCAACGCTGCACTGCATTATGTGCCCAATGTATGAAGTGACAGACAGGTGAGGAGGACCAAACGTTACACCCACCGCAAGTACAAGGAGAAGGTTTCTTACCTCGACTTGCCCGACACCACCTGCCTTCGGAGACTGCGCTTCCACAAAGAGGTTATCACTGAGGTATGCCAGCTGATAAGGGCAGATCTGCAGCCTGCCAGCACCATCAGAACTGCACTGTCCATTGAAGTCAAGGTCACCGCGCCACTGTCGTTCTACGTCTCGGGTTCTTTTCAGGCCACAGCTGGCGACATTTGCGGACTTTCTCAGCATGCCACACATCGCTGCATTAGACAGATCACTGAAGCCCTGTACGCACGCAGGAGGGACTTGATCAGATTCCCTATGACCCGGGAGGCACAGATTGAAAGGGCTCTAGGATTCACCAGAATTGCAAACTTCCCTAATATACAGGGAGCAATAGACTGTACGCACATCGCAATGAGGGCACCTTTTCAGGATGCTGAGGTTTTCAGGGACTGCAAGGAATTCCACTCTCTGAATGTCCAGTTGGTTGTCGACCACCAGCAAATTATACTGGCAGTGAATGCTCAATTTCCGGGCAGCATCCATGATGCTCACATCCTGCGTGAGAGCACTGTATCTGACTTGTTTAACAATCAGCCACAAGGACAATGCTGGATGCTTGGTGACAAAGGATATGGCCTCGCCACCTGGCTGATGACCCCCTTGCGTGACATCCACACCGAGGCCGAGAGACGATACAATGAGAGCCAAAGAGCAACTCGCAAAATCGTGGAGAAAACCATTGGAGTGCTTAAGCAGCGCTTTAGATGTCTGGACCACTCAGGAGGCGAGCTCCAATACCACCCTGAGCAGGTAGCTCAATTTTTGGTGGTGTGCTCCATGCTACACAACTTCGCTATCAGGCGGGGACAAGAATTGCCTGACGAGTCTGACAGTCCACCTCACCAAGAGAGGAAGAGGAGGACGAGGAGGTGGACGCTGACATCGGCCCAGACAATCAGGCTGATGCTGAAGCCATGGCCCCGCCCCCCTGAAGACCGCATGATAGGGCCCATGGTGGCATGATAGCTGCAAGAGCCTTACTCAGTTCATCAATGATCGCTTTGCCTGAAAGAACGTTGGTGTTATTTACAAGGCTGACACACTGCTGGGTGTGCAGGCCATACATCAATGGTGGGCATCACCTTGGTTACAGTTAAAGTTTAAGTTGATTGAAGTTAAGTGTGATTATACCCTTTGATGTTAAGGAATCACCAGTGTGTAATGGTGCGGCTATCTGAGCCAATGTGCTACAAGATTTTGTTAAATAAAAAACATTTAAACCAAACATTAGTCTGAAATCATCAGTATTTCTGTAAAAACCAACCTTCCCCCCCCTCCACCCCACCCCCCACCCACCCCCACTCCCACCGCTTCTCCTCCCCACCTCTACCCTTTCCCCTTACCTTCCTGACTCCAAGCCGCCTGGCCGAGGAAGTCCTCAGGCGATGCTTCATTGCTGGGGGGGGTGGGGTGGGGAGAGGTGATGGCCGAAGCGCTGCTTGGACGGATACAGGAGAGGACGGTCCCGAGGTGGGACCATGCTCCGGGCCATAAGCAAGATGTTGCTGCTGGCTCTCGTGTGTGGTTGGCAACGGGGATGCGTCATCTTGGGGGTCATGCAGTGTGGCGCTCCAGGACCACTGGGAGCCCTCTGCCACCAGTGTTCCTGGCTACCAGCTCCAGGGCCTCCTACATCCCTTCCATTTTATATGTTATTTGTTGGACAAAAACTCAGTGCCAACTATGTTCTTGGTGCTCAGTGGGCTTTTTGCTGCTGGTGAATCTCCGTTGTTCCTCCCACAACAGCCAAATAAGCACACACCACTGCCACACACGCTTTCAATGCCTCTGAGCTCCCTCTCTCTCTGTCTCCTCTTCTGCGCATGTCATGATGCCTCTTCACCTCCTGAATCGCGGGAATCGAGCGTTGCCATGTCGTTGCTAAGGACGGCCACACTTTATGGCAGAAGGTCAGAAAAATTTAACGCTCCTGCCCATTTGATATCGCTCGCAGTAACGCCCATTTTCAAAAATATAAACTAGGTGTTTTGAGAATGGGCGAGAAGCCGGCGATCTGAAAACCCTTTTTAACGCCCACGCCGGAAATAACGCCCATTTTTGGCCGATAAGCTCAAAAGTAGAGGTTCTAGCCCCATATCTCTTTGCAGATTTTTTGTGTCTTCCTCACAATTTGCTTTCACACCCATCTTTGTATGATCAGAAAACTTGACTACATTCATCCAAGTCATTAATTGAGATTGTAAATAATTGAGGCCCCAGCACTGATCCCTGCGGTACCCCACTAGTTACTGTTTGCCAAATGGAAAATGACCCATTTATCCCGACTCTCTGTTTTCTGTTAGTGAGCCAATCCTCTATCCATGCTAATATATTACCCCCAACCCCTTTTATGAGGCACCTTATCGAATGCCTTCTGGAAATCCAAATATACCACATCCACTGGTTCCCCTTTATCCACCCTGCTCGTTACATCCTCAAAGAACTCCAGCAAATTTGTCAAAACACGATTTCCCTTTCGTAAAACCATGCTGACTTTGCTTGATTGAATTAGGCTTTTCCAAATGTCCTTCTACTGCTTCCTTAATAATAGACTCCAGCATTTTCCCAACGACAGATGTTAGGCTAACTGATCTATAGTTTCCTGCTTTCTGTCTGCCTCCTTTTTTAAATAGGGATGTTACATTTGCGGTTTTCCAATCTGCTTGGACCTCCCCAGAATCAAGGGAATTTTGGTAGATTACAACCAATACATCCACTATCTCTGCAGCCACTTATTTTAGGACCCGAGGATGCAAGCCATCAGGTCCAGGGGACTTGTCCGCCTTTAGTCCCATTATTTTACCGAGTACTACTTCTTTAGTGATAGTGATTGTATTAAGTTCCTTCCTCCCTATAGCCCCTGGATTATCCACTCATGGAATGTTTTTAGTGTCTTCTACCGTGAAGACTGATATAAAATATTTGTTCAAAGTCTCACAGGACATTACAACTTAGTGCAGGGGTCTTTCTCAACCTAGTCTAATCCCACTCTGCTATTTACTCCCTACTACCCTTTAATAGTCCTTTTTTAAGCAACTAATTATTTTTTTAAATAATTAATCAAATTTGTAGCAAGAGAATTCCAATCATGCTCGGTGTTAAAAAAAATTCTAATCTCCCCTTTAACTCTTTTTGTGCTATCATAAATTTTTGCCCTTTCATTACTATCTCGCCAACCAGTGGAAACAATTTATCACTATTTACTTAATTATAATCTTTAAACCTTGAGTAAGTCATCCATTAACCTATCAGCTCATTCCTTTTATATCCTTTCTAAAATTATACACAATGCCCTGTACTACAACTGCTACCTAAATTCAATGTTATATACTTGCTTTTGCAGTCTATGCCTTTGGATTTAAAAAAAAATTCATTCCTGGGATATGGGCTTCATTGGCAAGGCCAGTATTTATTGCTCATCCCTAACTGTCCTTGAGAAGGTGGTAGTGAGTAGCCTTCTTGAACTGCTGCAGTCCGCATGGTAAAGGGCTGTTAGGGAGTGAGTTCCAAGATTTTGACCCAGTGACGATGAAGGAATAACTATATCTATCCAAGTCAGGATGGCGTATGACTTGGAGGGCAACTTGGAGGTGATGGTGTTCCCATGCGTCTGCTGCCCTTGTCTGTCTAAGTGGTAGAGGTCACGAGTTTCGGAGGTGCAGTCGAAAAAGCCTTGGTGAGTTGCTGCGGTGCCTCTTGTAGATGGTACACACTACTGCCATGGTGCGCTGGTAGTGGATGGATTAAATGTTTAACATGGTGTGTGGGGTGCCGAGCAAGCGGGCTGCTTTGTCCTGGATGGGGGTCAAGTTTCTTCAGTGTTTTTGGAGCTGCACTCATCCAGACAAATGGAGAGTATTCCATCACACTCCTGACTTGTGCCGTGCAGATGGTGGAAAGGCTTTGTGGCATCAGGAGGTGAGACACGTGTTGCAGAATCATCATCGGTATAGGCAGTCCCTTGGACTTGCTTCCACTCCTAAAGTGAGTCCTTTGGTGGCTGAACAGTCCAATACGAAAGCCACAGACCCTGTCACAGGTGGGACAGACATTCGTCGGGGGAAGGGGGGGGTGGGACTGATTTGTCGCACGCTCCTTCCGCTGCCTGTGCCTGAACTCTTCACGCTCGTGGCGTTGAGATTTGAAGAGCTCTACGCCCTCCCAGATGCACTTTCCCCACCTATGGCGGTCTTCGGTCAGGGACTCCCAGGTGTCTGTGGTGATGTCGCACTTTACCAGGGAGACTTTGAGGATGTCCTTGTAATGTTTCCGCTGCCCACCTTTGGCTCGTTTGCCGTGAAGGAGCTCCGCATGGAGCAATTGCTTAGGATGTCTCGTGTCTGGTATGCGAACTATGTGGCCTGCCCAGCGAAGCTGATCGATGCTTCAATGCTGGGGATGGTAGTCTGGGCAAGGACACTGATGTTGGGAATACGGACTTTCACGCGATTATGGCTACCTTTGACACACTAAAAGACTTCACAGAGGGTGATGATTGGGATGCCTTCATGGAAAGACTCGAGCTATATTTCGTGGAAAATGACCTGGCAGGGGAGACGGAAGCATCAGCAGAGAAGCGCAAGGCTATACTGCTGACCAGTTGTCTACCACCTCGTCAGGGACTTGCTGGCACCCACGAAGGCCAAGGATAAGACATACAATGAGCTGACTGAACTAATTTGCGACCAACTAAAACCAAAAGAGAGCATCCTCACCGCCAGGCACAGATTGTACACTCACCGCAGACCTGAGGGCCAGGAGATTGCAAAATCTGCCGACCTCAGGAGTCTTGCGGCACCGTGTGCTTTTGGCATGCACCTCAACGAAGCATTGCGAGACATCTTTGTTATAGGAATTGGCCACGAGGGCCTCCTTCACAGCTGTTATCTGCTGACACCACAGACAACCTGCAAAAGGCCATCAGCATCAGTCAGGCATTCATTACCTTGACCTGCAGCACCAAGCAAATCATTCATCCTGTGGACTCAAACCCGGCAAGTACTGTACTTATAATGGTGCCTTTCACAGGCAAGACTGTAGAACGTGGCTTTGCCCAGGGCAGAAAGCACAGACCTCAGGGTTCCAGAACTCAGAGTCCGCCAAGGGGTGCTGATCGAGTAGCACCATGCTGGCGTTGCAGAGGTAGCCATAGGGCTCACCGGTGTCGGTTTGCTGAGTATGTATGTAAAGCCTATAATATGAAGGCCACCTCCAGCAAATGCGTAAAACAAATACGACTCACCGTCTAGCAGAAAAGTCGGTAGCTGACTTTGAATCCAGCGGGGAGTATGATGATTTGGCCAGAGAGGCAGCTCAGCCCCAAGAAGAATTGTATGGAGTGTATACCTGCACCACTGATTGTCCTCCAGTGAAGATGCAAGTCGAGATAAATGGCGTTCCAGTCTTCATGGAAGCGGACACAGGAGCGAGCCAATCAGTGATGAGCCAGGATGCCTTTGAGAGGCTATGGAATGAAAAACAACCTGAGCTGGTCCCAGTACAAGAAGAGTTGCGCACCTACACCAAGGAACTGATCCCAGTCCTTGGTAGTGCGGATGTAAGTGTAATCCATAATGGCATGGTGCACAAGTTACTTCTGTGGATTGTTGCAGGTGATGGTCCAATGCTACTCGGAAGAAGGTGGATGGAGAAGATCCAGTGGAAATGGGAAGCCCTCTTCACTCCAGCAATCGATGTCCCCCATGCTCAGAGGCAGAGCAAAACCTCACCTTCGCTTGGGTCAGGCACCAGAGAACAGACCAGCACAGCACTTGAGGCACAGACTGTCTATCACGACTGCGTGGCAATGATCCAACCAGAACGACTTAAAAGTACTTCCCGGCTCCAGTGGCAGGACTCCTGGGGAGGAAGATCAAATTCACAGGCACTATTCCAGCTTTTGTGGCAGAATCGCGGGAGAGAAGGTTCAAGGCAGTCAACCTCGAGGACAGAGGCAAGATGGCGTCCCTGCTGCAGCGAGGTGCAGCATTGCTGGAAAAAAGATGGCCGCGGCCATATCACGAGGTGCAACACTGAGGGACAAACACATGGTGTCCAACAAAGGATTTGATTGGGGTAAAGCCAGCAAGGTTCTCTTAAAGGAGACCTACAAACAACTGAACTTAAAGAGACATTGTATGCATGGCAATCAATGAAATGAACCGATTAAGATTGTGAACAAAATGTTGTTGCGAGATGTCGGGAATAGAGTGTCCCCAGAAGTAGCAAGCGAGGAAATTCGGGCGGTAAAGGCGCTGATCCTGATACCCTGCCCCAGGTGTCCCCATAAATTATAGGTCATTGACCTCAGGAGGGTGAAGACACTGATCCTGATACCCTGCCCCATGTCTATCCCACGCTGCAGGCACCCGATGGCACTATTCGCCACGGACCCGGAAACGAAGGCGGCGCCATTGCCCACCACCCGGGTGGAGACGGTGCAGCCCCCAGACCCAGTCGCTACCTCGACCATGTCTGGGAGAGAAAGGTCAGAACCAACGAGTTCCCCAAGCGGGACCTGAAACAGCCAGGTTCCCAACACCGTTAGAGAGCAGGCAGAATATTCTGCAGCCCTCAAAGGAGGACAGGGAGGCCACACACATCTGTGGCTCTGCCCACCACTAGGCAACGGCAAAGGCCCTGAGTCCTGGCAAGGTGAGCGAACCAAGCCCACCCCCGCTAGCAGGGGGCGCAGCGCCGCCATCAGCTGACTAGGATCCCGTCCGGTTGCTCTGGAACTAGCGTCCTCGCATACCTGTACTGCTACCTCAGTACTTACCATGACTGAACCATGAATGCAATCTACCCAATCCTGGTGCATGAGCGTAACACGTAACAAATGTAAGTCACTGAAACAAGGTGTCACGATACAAACTGTACTTGTACTGTGTCTGATCCTGGATGTTAATGTAATGGGCCAGCTGCATGATCTTGCTGTATGGGCGGGGGGGGGGGCGGAATGGATGTATGTAGCCATGGACACACACATGGATCACACCCAGAACCCACTGGAACCTCCACTGCATCATTGAACCATCCAAACTGGTAACCACTGCCCAACGCTGTGGCAAAAGGACTTGGGGGTTAACAGGGAAAGAGCGAAGCCAAAGCACAGCCAATGTACAAGGGCTATTTGCACTTAAGTGTGGGGAGAGCTAAGCCAGAGCACATAGTGCAAAGGTAATTGGCACAAAGGACTTGGGGGAGAGTGATGTTATATATGCAGACTATAGATATACTCTCTGTGTAGTCACTGTATAGTTACATAAGATGGAGACTTGTTTACCTGATGTACTATCAATAAGGTTTACACTGTGTATATACTAAGCTGGCACTACTAGAGGGTGCAACTAGTGGAGACCAGGGTTTCCTGCCCTGGTGGCAGGGGCTGTGTAAAAGGGTAGCCACCATGCGGCTGCCTCACTCTGGAGTTACGAATAAAGGACCAAGGATACTACAGTTTGAGTACAACACATTGCCTCGTGGAGTCATTCATAAGTACATTACAGACATAACATCTTCTGTACATCGTCCATGCCTCTGATCCATATAGGAGGGAAGGTATTACCATGAGCTTGGTGGTAGATTTGAGGGCCTGGTTTTGAACACTCTTTTCCTCCGGCGGCCAAAGGCTACACTGGCGCACTGGAGGTGATGTTGAATCCCCGCATCAATGTCTGCCTTTGTTGATAAAAGGCTCCCAAGGTATGGGAAGTGGTCCACGTTGTCGAGAGCTGCACCGTGAATCTTGATGACTGGGGGGCAGTGCTGTGCAGTGAGGACAGGCTGGTGGAGGACCTTTGTCTTATGGATGTTAAGCGTAAGGCCCACGCTTTCATATGCCTCAGTAAATATGTCGACTATATCCTGGAGTTCAGCCTCAGAATGTGCGCAGACGCAGGCGTCGTTTGCTTGCTATAGCTCGATGACAGAGGTTGGGGTGATCTAGGACCTGGCCTGGAGGCGGCGTAGGTTAAACAGCTTCCCACTGGTTCTGTAGTTTAGTTTCACTTCAGCGGGGAGCTTATTGACTTTGAGGTGGAGCATGACAGCGAGGAAGATTGAAAAGATGGTTGGAGCGATGACGCAGCCCTGTTTGACCCCGGTCTGGATGTGGATTGGGTCTGTAATGGAATCGCTGGTAAGGATCACGGCCTGCATGTCTTCATGGAGCAGGCGAAGGATGTTGACAAACTTTTGGGGACATCCGAAACGGAGGAGGACACTCCATAGACCCTCGCGGTTGTCAGTGTCAAAGGCCTTTGTAAGATCGGCACTGCTCCCTGCACTTTTTCTGCAGCTATCATGCTGCAAAGATCATGTCCATTGTGCCCCGTAGGGGACGAAATCCGCACTGTGATTCCGGGAGGAACTCCTCGGCCACAGAGAGAAGACGGTTGAGGAGGACTCAAGCGACAATCTTCCCAGTGGTTGATAACAGGGAGATTCTTCTGTAGTTGCCGCAGTCGGACTTGCTCCCTTTTTTAAAGATGGTCAGGATCACTGCATCTCTGAGATCTCCCGGCATGCTCTCCTCCCTGCAAATGAGAGAGATGAGGACATGTATCAGCGCCAACAGCGCCTCTCCGCCATACTTTAGCATCTCAGCAGGAATTCCATCCGCACCTTTAGCCCTGTTATTCTTGAGCTGTTTTATGGCTTTTCCTACCTCGTGTAGCATTGGGGCTTCACTGAGGTGGTGGCGGGCCATATGCTGCGGGATGGAGTTGAGAACACTTGAGTCAAAGGCAGAGTCTCGATTGAAGAGATCTTCAAAGTGCTCCTTCCAGCGGGCCCTGACAGCCTCGGTGTCCTTGACGAGTGTTTCCCCATTCTTGGCCAGGAGTGGGGTGTGGCCTTGGGAGTTTGGACCGTAGATGGCCTTGACTGCGATGAAGAATCCTCACATATCATGATTGTCGGCCAGTTGTTGTATCTCCTGTGCTTTCTCCATCCACCACCTGTTCTTTAGGTCCCAGGTTTTTTGTTGGACCTCAGCCTTGAGCCGTCTGTAACGTTGCTTTGCAGCTCCCAAGTTGGGTTGTTGCTTGAGGCTCAGAAATGCTCTGCGCTTACGATCTATTAGTTCTTGGATCTCCTAATCATTTTCATCAAACCAGTCCTAGTGTTTTCTGGTTGAGTAACCAAGTGTCTCTTCATTGGTTATGGAGACCTGGAGGGCAGACCAAGTGCTGTAGGCATTCAGCATCTCAGGGTCATCAAGGCACGCCAGATAAGCTGTGAGGCGCTGGCTGTATAGGGCTCTCTTAGCTGGGTCTTTAAGTGCCCCGGCATTAACTTTTTTCAGCACTGCTTCTGCTGTCCCCTCCGCTTTGGGGCTATGTTTATGTCGATGATGGATTGGATTAGGCGATGGTCCGTCCAGCAGTCGTCAGCTCCTGTCATGGCGCGGGTGATGCGCACATCCTTGCGATCCCTGGCTCGGACGATGACATAGTCGAGCAGATGCCAGTGTTGGAGCGAGGGTGTTGCCACGATGCCTTGTATTTGTCCCTCTGGCAGAACAGGGTGATGGTGATGAGGAGTTCGTGTTCTCGACATTTTGTCAGGAGTAGCGTACCGCTGGAGTTGGCTTTCCTACCCCTTCTCTGCCAATCACGCCTCCCCAGAGGGCTGTGTCTTTGTCGACCCTGGCATTAAAGTCACCTAGGAGGATCAATTTGTTGCCCGCGGGAACGTGGGACAGGGATGTTTTGAGGTTAGAATAAAAACCCTCTTTAGCCTCATCCGTGTTGGGGTGTACGCACTGATGACTTTGGCGAATTGGTTCCGGGATAGAGTAAGGCGAAGAATCATGAGGCGTTCGTTAACCCCGCAGTAGGAGTCTTTGAGGTGGTCGACCAGTTCATTTTTGACGGCGAAGCCGACTCTATGAAGGTGGTGTTCTTTCTCTGGTTTTCCTTTCCAGAAAAATGTGGAACCTCCACCATGTTCCTTGAGCTGGCCTTCCCCTGCCCGCCGGGTCTCGCTTAGAGCGGCGATGTCAATGTAAAATGTCTAAGTTCCCGGGTAACTATGGCGGTGCGGCGTTCCGGCCTGTTGCTTTTGGAATTGTCCATGAGGGTCCTGACGTTCCAGGTCCCGAACTTCATATTAGCGAAGTGGAAGATGCCTGTGCATGAGTTCTCTTAACATGGGGTGGCCGCTGCACACCGGCAACTACACGGGCTTAGCTGAGCAAGGGGGTCCAAGACGACTGGAGGCCAGGCACTGCTGTATAAGCCTAATTGCCTACGGCAAGGTGTTGGCCGCAAGCTTGGCGCCGAGTAGCACCATTGAGGGTAGATGGCCTGAGGCTTGGTTGGAGGGCAGGCATTAGGAAGGTCAGCTGTCCGCTGGGGTTCCGAGGGTTGCTTTGGAAAGTTTCTTCTAAGGTTAAAAATTTCCCCAAAGCTTTCCAAGTTGTTTTAAAAGTTCAAGAATTTAAATATTTCCAATTTTTTTTTTTAAGTTACACAGGTTGCTTGAAGGTTTAATAAATAGGTTAAAAGTTGATAAAAAAAAGTTCAAATGTAAATCAAGTTGTTTAAAAGTTAATGTTCACCACTAGCGACCTAGGGCAGGTACAGCCTGTCGTTGGGCCGGGCCGTCTGGTTGAGGCGACCTGGAGTGCGAGGCTGGGACCGGCCCTCTGGCCGAAGAGACCTGGAGTGCGAGGCTGGGTCAAGCCGGTTGGCTGAAGGGACCAAGAGTGTGTCGTTAGTGACCCCCCAGGATGTTGATGTTGGGGATTTGGCGATGGGAATGCCAAGGGGCGGTGGTTAGAAGTTTTTGGAGATAGTCATTGCCTGACACTTGTGTGGTGCGAATGTTACTTGCCACTTATCAGCCCAAGCCTGAATGTTGTCCAGGTATTGCTGCATGTGGGACTGCTGCATTATCTGAGGAGTTGTGAATGGAACTGAAGACAGTGCAGTCATCAGCAAACATCCCCATTTCTGACCTCATGACGGAGGGAAGGTCATTAATGAAGCAACTGAAGATGGTTGGTGTTATGTATGTATGTAGACCTTACCCAAATATAAGACTTGCCACTAGGGGGCACACCTGTGGGAGACCTAAGGGTCACCTGTGCACCCTGCGGCAAACACGTATATAAGGTGATTCACCATTCTGCTTCCTCACTCTGGAGTCTGAATAAAGAGACCAAGGTCACAACAGTTTGAGCTTGCAATATAGTCCTGTGAATTTATTCTGAACATAACAAATTGACAATGAGTAATGGATCAAGAACTTTCATGCGGTAATGGCTGCCGTTGGTATTCATGAGAGATTTGTTGAGGGTAATGACTGTGAAGCCTTCATGGAGCACCTCGACCAGTACTTTGTGTCCAACGAATTGGACAAGGCTGAGATGGCGACCAAGCGCAGGGCGATTCTCCTCACCGTATGTGGGTCATCGATATATGGCCTCCTGAAAAATTTGCCGGCACTGGTCAAAATAACGGACAAATCTTAAGCAGAGCTGTGTACACTGGCTAAGGAACATCTCAAGCCAAAGGAGAGCATCCTGATGGCCAGGTACCGCTTTTACACGCACCATCGCTCCGCAGGCCAGAACGTGGCGAGTTTTATTGCCGACCTAAGACGCCTTGCGGGACAATGCAACTTTGCAGGATCCTTGGGGGAAATGTTGCGGGACCTTTTCATGCTTGGAATTGGCCACGAGGTCATCCTTCACAAATTGCTGTCTGCGGAATCCCTAGATCTGAGCAAGGCAATCATGATAGCTCAAGCCTTCATATCCACGAGCAATAACACGAAACAGATATCTTCACAGAATCGAAGCTCACCGGCAAGCACCGTGCACAAAATAATGTTTGCAGCAGGCAGAATGGCACAGGGCAGGGCCCACCCGATTGCAGAGGCCAGACCTAGGTCTAGAGTGACTCACAGTCCGCAGTGGGGCGTGAATACGTATCCATTAGCACCATGTTGATGCTGCGGGGGCAGCCTGGAGCTCATCAATGTAGATTCAAGCCCTATGTGTGCAAGGGCTGTGGAACAAAGGGGCACCTTCAGCGAATGTGCAAATGATCTCTGACTCACCATGTGGCAGAGTCAGGAGAGGACGACCGATCCAGCGAGTATCACGATGAACGAGCAGGAGAGTCAACTGAACCTGAGGATGAAGAGGAAGTATATGGGATACACACCTTCTCCACCAAAAGCCCTCCGATAATGTTAAAAGTTGAATTTAATGGCACTCCAGTCTCCATGGAAATAGACACGGGACGAGTCAATCAGTTATGAGCCAGAAGGTTTTCGAGAGGCTGTGGAGCGACGAAGCACAGTTAGCTGATCCCAATTCAGGCAAAGCTACCAGTTATTGGTAGTGCGGCCATAAGAGTATCCCATGAGGGAGCAGTGCATGATTTACCACTGTGGATTTTCAGGTGATGGGCCAAGGCTTCTCGGCAGGAGGTGGATGGGGAAGATTCGATGGAACTGGGAAGACCTCTGCGTATCTTCTCCGGTGAACGAGGCCTCCCTTTCTCAAAGGCCGAGCAAACCCCCACTTCCAGCTGAACCAGGCATCGAAGTGCAGATCCATTTGCAGATCCCCGAGGCACTGGCCGCTCAGTACAACCACGAGGAGGTAAAGCTCAACCGAGCAGCGGTACAGGCGTGGTACCCACCACCCGAAGCCGACGACCCTTTCGCGACGATGGAAGAGGCTTCAGGTCGACCATGCAGAGTGGGACTCCAGCCAAAATTATCCAAATGCGTCTTCCTGATGCCAGAGGCAAAATACCTGGGTAGGAAGATCACGGCAGTCGGCATCACGGACACGGACGAGAGGGCACCCAGACCACAGGACGAGAAGACGTCCAGACCACGGGACGAAGGTCCGTCCAGACCATGGGACGAAGGTCTGTCCAGACCATGGGACGAAGGTCCGTCCAGACCACGGAACGAGAGTGCATTCAGGCCACGGGATTAGAGAGCATCCAGACCATGGGACGAAAGAGCGTCCAGACCATGGAAAGCCGCCGTAACGGAACGGAGCAATGTGTCGCCCAACAAGGAAGACGACTGGGTTTCGGGCAAAGGTAAAGGGAAGGCCAGGAACCCACTATGCTCAAATAAATTGTGTTCACCGTGTAACTCTCGGTCTTTCGCGGCCAATGATGTACCTCTGTATGGGGTTGGGGGTACCTTACAACAAGCCAAAGTAGCGGGCGAACACCAACCGGTCGTATCTGTATCTGACAAAGTACTTGTAACAAGTGATGTGTTATCACACGGGGTCGGGTGTGTTGTACAGCAAGCCAAAGTAGCGGGCGAATCCCCAACCAGTTGTATATGTATTTAACAAAGTATTTGTAGCAAGTGAGATGTTACCGCACGGGGTCGGGAGTGTTATACGGTAAGCAAAAGTAGCGGGCGAGCCCCAAATGATTGAACATGTATCAAATAAATTAAACAAAGCAGCAGCCTATGTTCACGGGACTAAAGAGACTAAAGGGACTGGGAGAGCAGAGGCACCATTATCGATGCGTTGTTTCGAGAATGTCCAACAGTGTCTGTGCACCGTAACATGATCCACCACGGGCCAGGCACAGAGATCGGCACCTATGCTCTCAGTTGGCCACCGTTGCCCACCCCCCGGGGTGGAAACGGCGGAGCCTGCAGACCCACTTGCGGTCATGGAAGTGCTAGAAAGCGAGAGGTCAACCGTAACGACCCCCCAGCTTAGGACCTGGACCAGCCACGTTACCGCCTACCAAAGGTGAACTGCTGGATGGGATGTGGCAACCTATCCGCCGCAGAGATGATAGACCCATCCCAACATTGCAAAGTAAGGCAGGGCGGCTACCCACAGTCGGTGGTCCGGGGCCTAATGCAGCCCAAGGTCCAAGGGGAACTACCGAACTTCTCAAGGCCATTGCGGCCGTCCTGGGTCAGCGCCCAAATCACTAAACCTAGCACCACGCGTGTCACAGTAGACTCCCTACAGACCTGGCTATCCTGGGTGCCACACAATCACCAGACCGAATCACTCCGAACCGAGCCTTCCACATGCCATCAGCACAGAATGCACCATAATTGCACGGCCCCTCCATGTGACAGCAGTTCCAGTGTTTTCACTAAAGGATGTAGCAGGGCCACCATCTGCAGTAGGCTCAGGCCCAGCATTGCAACTGTAATGATTTGGGGTGGAACGTTTCCAGTCCATCTGACTCAATTTCCAGTAGCACCCAGACAAGCTGTTGGTTGGCCTTATGCCTGGTCCCTAATCAAATTCGATGGCTTGAGCAGGCCAAGCAGGCATCTAAAGAAGGCCAAAATCTAAGGCAAACTTTTCATTTTAGCCCTAATTGGATTTTTAGGTCTAGGGCCATCTGGCTGGTGTTGGAGTTCAAAGGCCAATCGTTCATCTGCTGGCCTGAAAAGCTGCAGCTGCGCTCCTGTTTCTGCCCCATTGCTCAGTGCCAGGAGTATGCCTGTCTAGCACCCAGGCAAGGGGGACAGGCAGTAAAATGAGCCCCATTATCTTTGCCATAAGTATCTCTAGTGGCACTTTATCAAATGCTTTTTGAAAATTCACATAAAACACTTTCATTTCCATTATCAATCTGCTGTTCTATAAGTTTGAGTAAGCACAAGTCTTTTTGAAATCCATGCTGACTGCTGCTGATTAGCTTATGTTTCTTCAAATGCTTAGTAATTTTATTCTGTATTATACACTTTAGCATTTTACCAACAACTAACACATGACTAACTGGTTTATAACTTCCTCGTTTACCCTGTCGCCTTTTTTGAAGAGGAATGTCATGTCTGCACGCGTCCAGTCCTTTGAGATAATTTTCTTTACAACAGAATTTTGCTAAATTATTGTCAGAGCCTACAATATTTCTTCCCCAGATTTACACAGGATCATTGGGTATTAACTTGTAGAGCTCTGTGATTTATTTACTTTAAGTTTGAGGAGCTTCTTTAGTACCATCTATTTTTGAATTATAAGCACCACTTAAAGTTCTACATCTATCTCTGGTGGCTCTATAATCCCAATATTCACCTTCTCTGTGAAAACTGAGGCAAAGTATGTATCTAGTATCTCTACCATTCTCCTACAAGCATGTTCCCATCATTTCTTAGTATTTCTACTCTTACTTTGACTATCCTAGTCCTACTAAAATGCTTATGGAATGGCTTTTTAGTGCCTTTTATGTTTTGGTGCTAATTTTCTCTCATATTCCCTCTGAGCCTTTCTATTCTCCCATTCTTTACATTTGTCCTGGCTTTTTAAAAATGATCTGCCCTGTAAGCACTATCCTTTTTATTCGTTTCAAATTTAATCTAATCTTCCTATTCATCCATAAAAAACAGCCTTCAATACACTCCTTTCTCCATTATTAGAATTAGTACCTTTTCCTATATAAATATTGCTCATTAGTGATAGACATTTTTATTTGGTATCTTTTCCTTCATTTTAATCAGGGCAAGGTTCCTTTTTTATCTCCCTACAGTTTTTTTTCCCAATCAAGTACCCTTGTCACTGAAATAAAAACAGAAAATGCTGGAAATACTCACCAGGTCATGCAGCATCTGTGGAGAGAGAAACAGAGTTTATGAGCCCAATTTTGGCCAACCAGTTTTTTTGGCGCACTGACGCCGACTTTGTGCGCTGGAAAGGGCGCCAAAAAACTTTCTTAATATCCTGGCCCCTCTGCCGAGTGTCCCGGGTCCTGGCATGGGGTCCATGGTGGAGTGAGGGGGGGAGGCGAGCTACAGTCCTGCGCTGAAAACACTGCCAGCAGCTGTCCACATGCGCAGTGGAGTCTGCGCGCATGCTCCTCGCCCTCCCAGTATGTCCTGCAAGCTGTCAGCAGGACCCGATGGTCGCCCGCGTCTGAGTGCAGCCCAGGCTGCCAGAACCCTACCTGAGATGCCGTTGGCCCAGCCTTTCCTCTCCCTCCCTCCCGATGCCGTGGAGCCCAGCTTTTCCTCTCCCTCCCTCCCTCCCGATGCCATGGAGCCCAGCCTTCCCTCTCCCTCCCTCCCAATGCCGTAGAGCCCAGCCTTTCCTCTCCCTCCCTCCCGATGCCGTGGAGCCCAGCTTTCCCTCTCCCTTCCTCCCGATGCCGTGGAGCCCAGCCTTCCCTCTCCCTCTCTCCCGATGCCATGGAGCCCAGCCTTCCCTCTCCCTCCCTCCCGATGCCGTAGAGCCCAGCCTTTCCTCTCCCTCCCTCCCGATGCCATGGAGCCCAGCTTTCCCTCTCCCTTCCTCCCGATGCCGTGGAGCCCAGCCTTCCCTCTCCCTCTCTCCCGATGCCGTCGAACCCTTCCTTTCCTCTCTCTACCTCCCTTCCCCCGCCTCCCCCAGCCTCCTGATGTGTCTTTGCCGGCCGCCCCTATCCCACGCCGAATGGCCTCCCGTACAGGCCGACCTTATCGGCCCACGATAGGATTTACTTCAAATATTTAATTGTTAATCAATTGTTTACCTGAGTTCTTTATTTTTATTTAGTTATTTTAACTTTTATTTGGAATGTTTGCTGCTTGGTGCTTGGGTGCAGGTCCTTAATTACTTACCTTCGCCGATTTCTTACCTCCCGCAACATTTTTCAGAGCTGGCCACATACGCTGACCTAAGTCGATTTGGTGTAAGTGTTAGCTGGCCAAAGTGGCATCAATGGCCAAAACTGGCGTAAGTGTCTGGGAACACCCCCCTTTGAAAAAAAAAACTGAACTAAAAAAAATTGTACCTAACTAAATTACTCTGGAGTAAGTTTATTGGGGAAAATGTTTTTTTTTAAACTTACGTCAGAAAAACCAACTTACTCCATAAAAATTGCTGCAAGTCATGGCCAAAATTGTGCCCAATATTTCAGGTCGATGACCCTTCATCTGAACTGGAAAAAGTTAGAGATGTAAGAAGGTTTTTAAGTACGTGTAGGGGCAAGGAAAGGGGGAAGGGATCAAAGAACAAAAGGGAAGGTCTGTGATAGGGTGGAAGGCAGAACAGATTAAGAGACAAAAGGGATGATGGTGCAAGGCAAAATTTAGGAAACAAAAGATGAGCCTAGATAGGGTGTAAATGGAAATGGCAGAATCATCAAAAGCTGCTATGGGAAAGAGAGAAAAAAACAGAAAAGAATAAAAAAGAAAAAAATAGGGGCAGAGGCTATGGTCTGAAATTGTTGAACTCGATGTTGAGTTCATAATATACCCCTATATTAGCCATAAAATGCCTAAACGAAAGATGAGGTGCTGTTCCTCGAGCTTACATTGCAATAGTGTAAGAGGCCAAGGTCAGAATGGGAGTGAAGCAGAGAATTAAAGTGACAGGCGACCGGAAGCTCGGAGTCACGCTTACGACTGAATGGAGGTGTTTTGCAGAGGGTTCAACCAATTTGCATTTGGTCTCCCCCATGTAGAGGAGACCTCATTGTAAGCAGCGAATACAGTATACTAAATTGAAAGAAGTACAAGTAAATCGCTGTTTCACCTGGAAGGTGTGTTTGGGGCCCTGGACAGTGGGAAGGGAGGAGGTAAAAGGGCAGGTATTGCATCTCCTGCGCTTGCACGGGAAGGTGCTGTGGAAAGGGGAGGCGTTGTTGGGGGTGATTGAGGAGTGGACTAGGGTGTCACGGAGAGAGCAGTCCCTTTGGAATGCTGAAAGGGGAGGGGAGGGGAAGATATGTTTGGTGGTGGGATCATGCTGGAGTTGGTGGAAATGACGGAGGATGATCCGTTGAATCTAGAGGCTAGTGGGGTGAAAGGTGAGGACAAGAGTAACCCAATCATGGTTCTGGGAGGGAGGGGAAGGGGTGAGAGCAAAAGTGCGAGAAATAGAATGGACATGATGGAGGGCCACGTCAACCATGGTAGTGGAGAATCTTCAGTTGACGAAAAAGGAAGACATATTGGAAGCACTAGTATGGAAGGTGGCATCATCAGAACAGATGCGATGCAGATGGAGAAACTTGGAGAATGGAATGGAGTTCTTACAGGAAGTGAGGTGGGAGAAAGTGTAGTCCAGATGGCTTTGGGAGTCAGTGGGCTTAGAGTGAATGTTTGTCAATAGCCTATCCCCAGAAATAGAGAGAGGTTGAGGAAGGGAAGGGAAGGGTTGGAGATGGGGAAGGGAAGGGTTGGAGATGGGGAAGGGAAGGGTTGGAGATGGACCATGTGAAGATGCAGGAAGGGTGGAAATTGGAAGCAAAGTGAGTGAAATTTTCCAGTTAAGGGCGAGAGCACGAAATGGCACCAATACAGTCATCAATGCACCCTTGTCACTGATTTTTTTTCTTTTCTATTCTTACACTATGCCTACTTATATGGTGGACATTTCTTCTCAAATATTCTCCTAAGGGCTCCACTTCATTGCTCAGAACAAGTTCAAGCAGAGCTTCCTTGTTTGTTGGAGCAGGAAGATATTGACTGAGAAAATAGTCCCAATTGGACTACAAAAAAAGCCTCTCCCCTTTCTTAACGCACACCTTTTCCCTATTCCAGTCTACTTTTAGATAACTAAAGTCAAAGCTTTGCAAGATTTGACCCCAAAACAGAGAGCTTTTCTACTCCACATTAACCTATCTGAAAGCCTTACTAAGAGCTGGTAGAACTCGCCCAAAGAAGCGGCACAGGTTCAAATATCAGTTGAGATTGGGATTTTAATTTGTGACTTTTAGGTTAAGGGACCAGGGGCTAGAACCTTCACTTTTATTGCATGCTTAACGCCCACTTAATGTCCATTTTACTGCTGAAATGACGTATAATGCCCAGATATCGCCCATTTTGGCACAAAATGGAAACTGCCGGGCATTTTTAGGAAACTTATCGCCGAGCGTTACTTTCCCCATGTGCTTAACGCCGGGGAAAAATATTACCGCCCGCCCACTTTTTTTGGGCGGAATCATCAGAATGGGCAAAATCAACGCCCATAATATCGCCCAGCGTTAATTTCCGCACTGATTTAACGCCGAGGTTCAATAGTAACGCCCTCCCACTTTATTTTGTTGTTAAGAGCATATTTACTGAAACTAGCGGCCATGAGATCGCTCACCGTCAGTTTCACCATCTCGCACACTTTTCGCCCACAATATCACGCGCCCAAAAAACCGCCCACAAAAAATGGAACTGTTCTGAACGAACGCCAGTGGTGTGGCTGGCATTTGTTAAATCCCACTCTTACGTGAGGAGCTGAGATCTGAACGATTTTCCTGAAAGAACGTTGATGTGAGTGACAATGCCGACACACTGCTATGTGTGTGCAGCTCAGACATCAATGGTGCCCATCACCTTGGTGCCAGTTAAAGTTTAAGTTGATTGATGTTAAGTTGTATTTAACCCTTTCATGTTAAGGAATCAACAGTGTGTAACGGTGCAGCTATCTGAAACAATGCGCAACAAGGTTATGTTCAATAACAAAAATATAATACCAACATTGGTCTGAAATCATAAGTATCACAGCCAATAACACCCAACCCCCACCCACACCCCACTTTTTCCACCATTGACATAAATCACATGTTCAACATGTCCAGAATACAAAGGCAAAGCAGGAGCGTGGTCCCCAGCCCCCATACATTGCAACAAATTGCATACACCCAGATGGAGATATAACACAGCCATCACCTGCGGACATGCACTTCACTTTCCTCCCCCCTCCCCTTCTTCTCCCCACCTCTACCCCTTCCACTCCTCGCTCCATGGCACCTGGCTGAGGAGCTCTTCAGGCGGTGCCTCATTGGGGGGGTGAAAGCGGATGCGGTGGTTGCACGGGTACGGGAGTGGGGGGTGCCGAGGAGGCAACTTTCTCTGATGCAGAAGCAGGATCTTGGTCCTTGCTCTCATCTATCGTTTGCAGTGGTGGTGCGGAGCCTAGGGGTGGAGTGCCGCGCTCGGGGACCACTGGGAGGCCTGTGGCAGCAGTGTTCCTGGCTATCGCATCCATGGCCTCTCCCATCCACCGAATGTACTCGGTCATGGTGGCCAGCTGTCGGGATATGCCCCCCAATGCTTCGATGAACTGGTCACCAATGTCTACAGTCCTCCTGGACAATTGTACCATCTCCCCGCTGTCATGTGGCGCTCGTGGAACAGACCTTCCTCGTCCACGAGGCCTCCGCGGGGCCGGCGTCGTCCTGGGGACAAATGGGGTGCCTTGTGGCGAGGTGCTTGGGGCTGGTACCTCTAGAATGGAGGCGGGAATGACTGAAGGACCACTAGATGGCCTGGGAGTGGAATGGCTTCTAGAGCGTGGCGATGCAGGTTCCTCGAAATCCGCGCTCTGATCCATGGAGAACAGACCCAGTGGATTGACGGGCGAGAATCGGACCTCCTCAGCACCAGATGTAGTAGATAGTTTGCCGACTCCTGCCCCGTGCCTCTACCTTCTGGCCTCTGTGGTCTTGCCTTGGGTCGCGCAGCTGGCTGAACTGCAAAACACAAATGAGGTTATTAGAGGTGAAAGGGGTGCTATGATGGCAAGGTGAGTCCAGCGCTACATGCAGCATATGCACAACACAAGCATCACCGCTCTCAAAATCATCACAGACATAACATTTCATGACCATCAACACATTTGCATTCCAATGATTTTCATTAGGCCATCATTATTTTTATGACAATTTTAGAAATCATCTAACATGTATGACTGGTTGGATATGAGTGGGTGTGGCATCTATTGATTTACATTACGCAATGGTGTAAGCTTTACTCACGTGGCATCACTTCGGGGTCTGCAGATGCATCCGTGGTTGTCCGGGGGTGCTTCCCCACGAGTGCGAGCACACGCTCCTCCATCTCAGTGATATCGCTGGGGACTGGTGGCCCCCCCACCCGTTCGCCTCGGCACGAACCTCATCGTCGATAGCTTCTTTTGTAAAAGGTGACAGGACGACATGGCATGAGATCATTGCGTGATATCATTGCTAGGTACTGTAACAGACACTGATACAACACATAACCGACAGATCTAATCATGATTATAATGATAATTATCATTCTTTACCTAAAGACGTACACCGTGACCGCAGGCTTTGAGTAAAACATTCCCGGTAAAAGTGAAAGACCTCACATCTGCTGATAGTCACTCATGACTGTTACAAATCAAATTATAGAAATACATTAATATAAATAAATTATATAAATACACAAGTACATGTAAATAAATGTAATACTTACTCTTGCGGATCCCACAAGGTCGTTCCATCGTTTGTGGCATTGGTTGCCCTCACGCACCTCATTGGTCGCCGACGAGACCACCTCTGCTATCTCGGTCCATATCTTCTGGTATGCCTTTGGGGTGGGCTTCCCACATCTTCCCTGTGTCAAATCACCCCAGCGTAACTCGACCTCCTGCAGTAGGAAGGCATTTGCCTCGTCTGAGAACCTCCTGGCTCTTTTGCGCCCTCCAATGTGCTTATCTCCCAGCTCACTGATCTCTCCAGCTTCAGTCTCCTCAGCGTGTTGTGATGCCTCCTCCTCTCTCTCTATTATAGGCCAAATTTGGTCAAATATGTGGCTGGTAACAGCTACTTTTTGTTTCCCTACTTGCTGTGAAGCTCTAAAGTCTCCCTCCTTACTCCCAAAGCAGCCACACCACACCCAGCCACGCCTTCAGTCCCTCTCAGCTCCCTCTCTCTCTATCTCTTCTTTTGACCTCCAGAATCGCAGGAATCGAACGTTGCCATGTCGTTGCTAAGGATGGCCACACTTTACGGCAGAAGGGCAAAAAAAATTTAACGCTACCGCCCATTTTATATCGCTCACGGTAACGCCCATTTTCAAAAGTGGGGTCTAGGTGGTTTGAGAATGGGTGAGAAGCCGGCGATCTGAAAACCCTTTTTTAACGCCCATGCCAGAAATATCGCCTAACCACAAAAGTGGAGGTTCTAGCACCGGGGTTTGACTTCTAACGTTACTAGGTTAACAAACTATGAAACTTTTACTCGACTCACAATTCTAATTAGGATTCAATGTTGAACTAACATTGATGTTTGATGGAAGAAAGCCTTTAGGCATTTTACTTGAGCTAGATACCTTAGCGTAGGAATTATTTTGCTGCATTACTGTGAAGAAGAGGAAATTGTTTTACTCCGACTGCACAGTGATGCCATACTGAGCAAACCATATAGGGAGCCCTGGCCAAATGCCAGCAGTAATTGGATAGCAGTAGGAAAGTATCACATATATATATCACAAATATACCAATCAGAGGAGTGATCATTGGAACACAGTCACCTCCAAGTTCCTCATAAAGACCAAACAAAAAGAATACTTTTGGAAAAGATCAGTAAAAATCAGTTTTTATTTTAAATATCACTAACTGTCAAGAAAACAAGCAAAAGACAAGCAAGGTTAGCTTGTGGTGTGGGGGAGAGTAGAGAGAAAGAAGTGGGTGTTGAAAGCATCTGCAGCTTGTTATGAGTGTGTAGGGTGAAGGAGAAGTCAGAAGAGGATTAGGTATAATCCTGCCTGCTGCAGCCTAACCAGTGGCCATGGCCTCCACAGTGTCCCTTCCCATTATAGTCAGGATACTTTCTTCAGGGGGGGGGGTGAGGATGTGAGATGGGCTCTTCCTCCTCTGGTGGCAAGCTGTTGCCTCCTGTGTGTGCGACCTTCTGCTACAAGGAAGAATGATGTATTTGGGATAGTCTTGTGAGATGTTTAGGGAATGTGGCTGTCATGGTGGAATAGGTGACAATGTGTGTGTGAGTTGTGCATAATTGAGGGCTGTAATAGTAATGAGTGTGTGAGTACAAGGAGAAGGCTGTTTAGTGAAGTGTGGTGCAGTGATTGCGAGACAGTGCAGCGTACTCGAGGAAGGCAGTGTTGAGTGTGCTGTCAGTGTTGTAATTAAGAGGCTTTAAATGATGCAGCAGTGATGAGAAAGTATTTCAGCAGTTTTCTTATCTTAATAACTATAGTTAAATCATTGAATTTTTTTTCTTATTGCAGCCATTTTCTTGGGGTAATGCTCCTGGCATGGACGTCCTCAGTGATCTCTTCCCACAGCCACCTGAGTAGATGCCGGAAGGGTTTCCTGCCCTGGGGAATAAAAGGATATACCTCCTACTCTCCACTGCCTGACCAAGGCCTCCAGGGCCGCATCAGAGAATCTGGGTGCCCGCTCACTCCCTCCCTCCCTCTTTCACCCATTTCTTCCGGAACCTGTACAGTTTTTCAGCCAGAATCCACCTCCCCTTTAAGACATGCTGGTTGCCTGTAAGTGCCAAACAATGTTCCCTCCCCCGCTACAGACGTTCAACCAATGAATAGAGTGGATAGCACAGGCTTCATGCATGAATCATTCTAATCAGCAGGCTGTATGGATATTGCCGGTATTGGTACTGGCGTGTGTCATGTATCCAAACATGTTTACTGCTTGTACTATTACATATGATGTGCCATCAGAGGGCAGTACTATGGGAAATTTGTACACCAGCTGTATGGTCACTGAGGTGTGCCACCAGAGGGCACTGCAGTGGGAGATTTGTAGGTTACAGATACAGGTGTGCCAGGCCTGGTGGTCATGGACACACAATCAGAAACCACCAGCAGCTCTACTACCAACGAAAAACCATCTAATCAGCCAAGATGGAAACGACCCTCCAAGGGTCAACCAGATAGAGCTAAGTCCAGAGCACAGTCAATGCATGAAGGCGATTTGCACGAAGTACTAGGGGAAGAGTGATGTCATGTATCCAAACATGTTTACTGTTGTACTATTACATATGATGTGCCACCAGAGGGCACTGCAGTGGGAGACTTGTAGGTTATCTGTACAGGTGTGCCAGGCCTAGTATAAAAGGCAGGCCGCCATGTGTGATACTCATTCTGGAGTTAAATTAAATGGACTAAGGTCACTACAGTTCAAGTACAATACATTGCCTCGTGGAGTCTTTATCAGAGCATCTAAAGACATAACAGCAAGTCCGTGCTCCGTACACTAGTTTCAAGTGTGATTCAATTTCTAGGTCTTTGACTTTAATTAAAGCCAGCCGTACGGGGAACAGTAAGATGTTATTATTGAATCATAGCTTGTTGTGTATCTGTAAAGCATGCACTCCCATGTCCCGCCACCAGGGAGAGCATCCCCTGAAGTCCCAAAGGATCCCAGCATCCCTTGGGAGCACTATATATAAGCCGGCCCCGAAGGCCTGTTCCTTACTCTGGAGTGTCTTATTAAAGACTGAGGTCACTGTTACTTTAACCTCCCTGTGTGCAGCCTCATCTGTGTTAGGAACACAACAACTGGCGACGAGTACACGAATCCAATGCAAAGATGCAGCATCCTGGAGAAGTTCTCAGAGGGTGGGGACTGGGAAGCCTATGTCGAACGGCTAGATCAGTACTTTGTAGCCAACGAGCTGGATGGAGAAGGAAGCGCTGCAAAAAGGAGAGCAGTCCTCCTTGCGGTCTGCGGGCACCGACCTACAGCCTCATGAAGAATCTTCAGGCTCCGGTGAAACCCACTGATAAGTCATATGAGGAGCTGTGTACACTGGTTCGGGAGCATCTTAACCCGAGGGAGAGTGTACTGATGGCGAGGTATCTGTTTTATACGTAGCAGCGATCTGAAGGTCAGGAAGTGGCGAGCTATGTCGCCGAGCTAAGGTGACTTGCAGGACAATGTGAGTTTGATGACTACCTGGAGCAAATTCTCAGAGACTTTTTTGTACTGGGCATTGGCCATGAGACCATCCTATGAAAATTTTTGACTGTAGAGACACCGATCCTCAGCAAGACCATTGTGATAGCACAGGCGTTTATGTCCACCAGTGATAACACCAAACAAATCTCTTAGCACACAAGTGCTAGCAATGTTCATAAATTAACTGGAACTGTGTTTGCGAGCAGAAATGTACAGGGCGGAAACCACGAGTCTGCAGCTGCCAGCAGGCCTCAGGTGACCCAGATGACTCAGAATCCCCAACAAAGGATGAATGCAAGGCAATTCACACCTTGTCGGCATTGTGGAGGCTTCCATTCAGCCTATTCATGCCACTTCAAAGGGTATGTTTGCAAGAGCTGTGGAACAATGGGGCACTTCTAACGAGCTTGCAGACGAGCTGCAAACTCTGCAAAACCTGCTAACCACCATGTGGCAGAGGAAGATCGGTCCATGGTGGATCAAAGCAATTTTGAGCCTCAGAGAGAGGAGGCAGATGCTGAAGTACATGGGGTGCACACATTTTCGACGAAATGTTCACTTATAATGCTAAATGTAAAATTGAATGACTTACCCATAGTCATGGAACTGGACACTGGCGCTAGCCAATCTATCATGAGTAAAAATATGTTTGAGAGACTGTGGTGCAACAAAACACCTGAGCCCCATCCACACGAAACTGAGAACGTACACCAAAGAGCTTATCACTGTCCTGGGCAGCGCCATGGTCAAGGTCACCTACGAGGGCACGGTGCACGAACTGCCACTCTGGATTGTCCCGGGCGATAGCCCCACACTGCTTGGAAGGAGCTGGCTGGGCAAAATCCGCTGGAACTGGGATGACATCCAACGCTATCACACGTCGATGAGGCCTCATATACGGGTCATAATAAATTTCCTTCCCTTTTTGAGCCAGGCATTGGAAACTTTTCCGGGGCGACGGTGAAGATCCACTTGGTCCGAGATGCACGAACCATGCACCACAAGGCGCGAGCGGTACCTCACATGATGAGGGAGAGAGTGGAAATCGAGCTGGACAGGCTGCAATGCGAGGGCATCATCTCCCCAGTGGAATTCAGCGAGTGAGCCAGCCCGATTGTTCCAGTACTCAAAAGTGGTGGCAGTGTCAGGATTTGCGGCGATTATAAAGTAACTATTAATCGTTTCTCGCTACAGGACCAATACCTGCTATCTATGGCAGACTAACTATTTGCGACGCTGGCAGGAGGCAAGACGTTCACCAAGCTCGACCTGACTTCGGCCTACATGACGCAGGAGCTGGAGGAGTCTTCAAAGGGCCTCACCTGCATCAAAATGCACAAGGAACTGTTCATCTACAACAGATGCCTGTTTGGAATTCGGTCGGCTGCAGTGATCGTCCAGAGAAACATGGAGAGCCTACTCAAGTCAGTACCATGCACGGTGGTTTTTCAGGACGACATATTAGTCACGGGTCGGGACACCGTCAAGCACCTACAAAACCTGGAGGAGGTCCTCCAGCGACTAGATCGCATAGGGCTGCAGCTGAAGAGGTCGAAATGCGTCTTCATGGCAACAGAAGTGGAGTTTTTTGGGAGAAAGATCACGGCGGACGGCATTCGGCCCACAGATGCCAAGGCAGAGGCTATCAGGAACGCGCCCAGGCCACAGAACATCACGGAGCTGCGGTCATTCCTGGGACTCCTCAACTATTTTGGTAACTTCCTATCGGGGTTAAGCACACTCAGAGCCCCTACATGTGTTATTGCGTAAAGGTGAGAACTGGGTATGGGGAAAAAATCAAGTAATTGCTTTTGAGAAAGCCAGAAACATTTTATGCTCCAACAAGCTGCTTGTATTGTATAACCCGTGTAAAAGACTTGTGCTGGCATGTGATGCGTTATCGTACGGAGTCGGGTATGTATTACACCAAGCTAATGTTGCGGGGAAGTTGCAACCTGTGCCTATGCTTCCAGGAGCTTGTCTAAGGCTGAGAGGGCCTACAGCATGATTGAAAAAGAGGCATTAGCATGTGTGTTCGGAGTAAAGAAAATGCATCAGTACCTGTTTGGCCTCAAATTTGAACTGGAAACCGATCACAAGCCCCTCACATCCCTGTTCGCTGAAAACAAGGGGATAAATACTAATGCCTCAGCCCACATACAAAGGTGGGCACTCGTGCTATCAGCGTATAACTGTACCATCCGCCACAGGCCAGGCACCGAGAACTGTGCGGATGCTCTCAGTCGGCTACCATTGCCCACCACAGGGTGGAAATGGTGCAGCCTGCAAACTTGTTGATGGTGGCGCAGCCCGCAGACTTGTTGATGGTCATGAAAGCGTTTGAAAATGATAAATCACCTGACATGGCCCGCCAGATTAGAACTTGGACTAGCCAAGATCCTCTGCTGTCCCTAGTAAAAAATTGTGTACTGCATGGGAGCTGGGCCAGCATCCCCGTTGAAATGCAAGAGCTAATCAAGCCGTTCCAGCGGCGAAAGGACGAACTGTCCATTCAGGCAGTCTGCCTGTTGTGGGGTAACCACGTAGTGCTACCCAAAAAGGGCAGGGAGACATTCATCTCGGATCTCCACAGCACACACCCGGGTACAGTAATGATGAAAGCGATAGCTAGATCCCACGTGTGGTGGCCCGGTATTGACTCTGACTTAGAGTCCTGTGTACGGCAATGCAGCGTGTGTGCTCAGTTGAGCAACGCACCCAGCGAGGCACCACTAAGTTTGTGGTCCTGGCCCTCCAGACCATGGTCGAGGATCCATGTCGACTATGCGGGCCCGTTTCTCGGTAAAATATTTCTGATGGTGGTGGATGCTTTTTCAAAATAGATTGAATGTGAAATAATGTTGGGAAGCACCGCCACTGCCACCATTGAAAGCCTGAGGGCCATGTTTGCCACCCGCGGCCTGCCTGACATACTGGTCAGTGACAACGAGCCATGTTTCACCAATGCCGAAATTAAAGAATTCATGACCCACAATGGGATCAAACATGTCACCTCGGCCCCATTTAAACCAGCCTCCAATGGGCAGGCAGAGCGGGCAGTACAAACAATCAAACAGAGCCTCAAACGAGTCACAGAAGGCTCACTCCAAACCCACCTGTCCTGAGTACTGCTCAGCTACCGCACGAGACCCCACTCGCTCACAGGGGTGCCCCCGGCTGAGCTACTCATGAAAAGGATACTTAAAACCAGACTCTCGCTGGTTCACCCCAACCTGCATGATCAGGTAGAGAGCAGACGGCAGCAACAAATTGTAAACGATGGTCGCGCCACTGTGTCACGGGAAATTGATCTGAATGACCCTGTGTATGTGCTAAACTATGGACATGGTCCCAAGTGGATCGTGGGCACGGTGATAGCTAAAGAAGGGAGTAGGGTGTTTGTAGACAAACTAGACAATGGACAAATTTGCAGAAAGCACCTGGACCAAATGAGGCTGCGGATCACAGACTGCCCTGAACAACCCACAGCAGACACCAGCTTTTTCGAGCCCACAACACACACCCAAAGGATCAATGACACCACGCCGGACCAGGAAATTGAACCCATCACGCCCAACAGCTCAGCAAGGCCAGGTCCACCCAGCAGCCCTGCAGGGCCAACAACACACCAGCCCAGCGAGGGCACAGCCAACACACCAGAACAGACATTTGTACCAAGGCAGTCCACCAAGCAAAGAAAGGCTCCCGACCGCCTCACCTTGTAAATAGTTTTCACTTTGACTTTGGGGGCGAGTGATGTTGTGTATCTGTAAAGCATGCACTCCCATATTCCGCCACCAGGGAGCGCATCCCCTGAAGTCCCAAGGGATCCCAGCATCCCTTAGGAGCACTGTATATAAGCCGACCCCTAAGGCCTGTTCCTCACTCTGGAGTGTCTTAATAAAGACTGAGGTCACTGTTACTTTAACCTCCCTGTGTGCAGTTTCATCTGTGTTAGGAACACAACAGTTTCCTTATGAGATTTCCCCAGGCAAAAATGGTTGCCTAGACACAGGCCAGGAAAATCTCCCAAATAATTTTTAATTGTGATCCTAAAGTAACAAATTCACTGCTGTTGTAGTCTTCTACGTATTGTTTTGCTGACTGAATATGCCATCTGCCAGAAACAGCAAGAAAGAATTTGTCAGATGTTACAATTATATAATACAATCATCAATCATTCACTGCTTCATTAATCAAATCTGTCATTGCCTTTGTAGAGTTTAAGTATTTTTTATAGCTTTCATGGCATAGGGTCCAAAACTAAATTTGAACTCCATACTTTCACTATCACAAAATTTGCATTTCTGGACTAAATTTTTCAACATAAGGTGAAAGGAAAATACTTAGGGCTGGATTTTAGGCTTTTTGGATTTCGGGGCTTTAATCGTGGTGGGGCGAGCGCCTGAAAATAGTTTCTACTGCATTGTTTGGTTAAAATGTAAGTTGGAGGAGCGTTGGCATTAAGTCGGGCGATGCACAACTGACTTATAAGAACATAAGAAATAGGAACAGGAATAGGCCATACGACCCCTTGAGCCTGCTCCGCCATTCAATAAAATCATGGCTGATCTGATCATGGACTCAGCTCCACTTCCCCACCTGCTCCCCATAACCCCGTATCCCCTTATCAATTAAGAAACTGTCTATTTCTGTCCTAAATTTATTCAATGTCCCAGCTTCACAGCTCTCTGAGGCAGCGAATTCCACAGATTCACAACCCTCTGAGAGAAGAAATTTCTTCTGTTTTAAATGGGCAGCCCCTTATTCTGAGATCGTGCCCTCTAGTTCGAGTCTCCCCCATCAGTGGAAACATCCCCTCTGCATCCACCTTGTCAAGCCTCCTCATAATCTTCTACGTCTCGATAATATCACCTCCCATTTTTCTGAATTCGAATGAGTAGAGGCCCAACCTTTCTTCATAAGTCAAACCCCTCATCCCCGGAATCAACCTAGTGAACTTTATCTGAACTGCCTCCAAAGCAAGTATATCATTTCGTAAATACGGAAACCAAAACTGCACACAGTATTCCAGGTGTGGCCTCACCAATACCTTGTTTGGCTGTAGCAAGACTTCCCTGCTTTTATACTCCATCCCCTTTGCAATAAAGGCCAAGATACCATTGGTCTTCCTGATCACTTGCTGTACCTGCATACCATCCTTTTGTGTTTCATGCACAAGTACCCCCAGGTCATGCTGTACTGCAGCACTTTGTAATCTTTCTCCATTTAAATAATAACTTGCTCTTTGATTTTTTTCTGCCAAAGTGCATGAACTCGCACTTTCCAACATTATACTCCATCTGCCAAATTTTTACCCACTCACTTAGCTGTCTATGTTCTTTTGCAGATTTTTTGTGTCCTCCTCACTCATTGCTTTTCCTTCCAGCTTTGTATCGTCAGCAAACTTGACTACGTTACACTCGGTCCCTTCTTCCAAGTCGTTAATATAGATTGTAAATAGTTGGCGTCCCAGCACTGATCCCTGCGGCACCCCACTAGTTACTGATTGCCAACCAGAGAATGAACCATTTATCCTGACTGTCTGTTCTCTGTTAGTTAGCCAATCCTCTATCCATGCTAATATATTACCCCCAACCCCGTGAACTTTTATCTTGTGCAGTAATCTTTTATGTGGCACCTTGTCAAATGCCTTCAGGAAGTCCAAATACACCACATCCACTGGTTCTCCTTTATCTACCCTGTTCGTTACATCCTCAAAGAACTCCAGCAACTTTGTCAAACATGACTTCCCCTTCATAACTCCATGCTGACTCTGCCTGACCGAATTTTGCTTTTCTAAATGTCCTGCTACTGCTTCGTTAATAATGGACTCCAACATTTTCCCAACCACCGACTTTGTGCGCCCAAGCCAAAATTTGCAGCGTTACAGGAGGTAGCCATTTTGCGCATGTGCAGTGAATTTTTTTTCCCCTTGACGAGACAGCTTCCTGCACACATCCGCATATAAATCACCCCACTGCAGCCACGTCTGCAGAGATGGAGGAGCAGGAGGGAAGGCAGCGTGCCAGACGCTTCACCAATGAGGCGTGTGAGGCCTTAGTGAATGCAGTTGAGAGGAGGTGGTCCTCACTCCATCTTGCTGGGGGAGACAGACCACTCCCACCTATTTTTAAGAGACTGTGGAGGGATATTGCTCAGGAGGTGCCTGCTGCAGACACTGTGGCCAGAACTGCCGCACGGTGTCGAAAAAAGTTTAGCGACCTTTACCAGTATTGTCAGGGTGAGTACCATTTGCATTTATGTATGTCTCTATGACTTCTAACATAAATCTCACACACACTATGTGAAATTTTTCATGCATATGGTCCTTCTCAACACCCTGTGGTGTTGGTTTCACAATGCATAAGTAAGATGAAGGCTTACTTCTGCACCCATTGGCTTCTAATAATCCATGCACATAAACTCAATTATTTACATCCTTCCACACAATACACTCCCACTGCTGCTGTACCTTTCAGAAAGATCATATACAGCCACCATGTTACATCCCTCTCACCTCCTAACAATTCCTCATGAAGCTCAAGCAACATCCAAACAGATTGAACGGAAAGCACTACAACATTCACACAGTATCACCTATTGTACTTTGGTCGGCATATGTGCCACAACAGTAGAGAAACACTTTCTGAACCCTTCCTATTTTTCTCTTTGCAGTCGAAGCACTCCCACAACAGGAGGGAGCAGCTGCGCACAGGCCGGGGGCCACCCCAATTTATTGCCACTGACTGATGTCAAGGAACGGATGTTGGCCCTCATACGTGTTCCAGCTCGGACAGTTGCCGGGGGCGATGTTGAGCCCTCTTCGGGTAGTGAGGTTATGTAAATGGATAGAGCGACGGAAGAGACTGCATTGAGACATATAATGAAGTGGCAGCGGCCCTTCAAATGAACATGTGTAATGCCCCCTTCCTCATGTCACCCTGCCCCCTCCCCTGCTGCTAACCACATGTCTGTTGTTTTCCACTTGCAGCTGACCAGCCAGAAGAGCAACATCCTTCAAGGGAGCCATCTACATCTGGCCATGGGGGAGACGATGAGGGAGGGGAAGAGAGTGTTCTGCCTGAGCCTCAGAACCTACCAGTTGCCCCGTCCGGCCTCACTATATCTGGGGACGATGCCGATTTCCCGGGGTTTGAGAAGTCGGAGGCTCCTGGCCCCAGTCGCTTACAGCAATGCAGTGCAAGTGGGGAATCTCGCAGGCCCAGCTCTCCGGAGGGTGAGTCAGTAACGTCGGTCTGCTCAACGACAAGCAGACATGGAACTGGAGGCCAGGTTTCCTGGGCCTCAGGAAACCTGTCAGCTTAAGGGAAACTTGAAAGGACAGCTGGAACAGATAAGTGCTTTTACAGCAGTGCTTTTGGGCCAGGAAGAGCAGGAGTGCTTCCTTCAGCTCAACAAGCAAACCTGTAAACCCTGCCATGATCTGACCAATGCTCCTTTCCCCAACTGTCCAACTGCCTCCTCCCCACCCTACAATCTCAACTGATGCATCCAATCTGTTTAACTCCCTCCCAATGACTGACCCCTCTCGATTACCCCAGATCCCTGGCTGCGGCCTGGAGTCGCAGGTCTACCCACCCAACAGCCAGCCAGCCTTCAATCTGGCTGGCTGCAGCTGGGAAACAGAGAATTAAAAATAAACCAGGTCCAGCCATGAAATTTAGCAGGACTTCAGGAAAATCCGTACTTCCGGGTTTCCTGGCCGCTAAACCTCCATCCAGCACCCTTCCTATTGGTGCCATTGTTTTTGAAATCATTTTTCATCTGCTTGATGATGAAGTATAGTCCATCTCATAGTCACTGAAATTTAGAACAAATTCCAGGTCTCTTCTGTTATTTTTTGAACCAATCTACCCTTCAAGGAATGTAAGGCTTAATGAAAAGATCATATAGGGTCATTTTATGAACTAACATTCCAGATGGGCTTGTTGTGAATTGAGCTCAATTCCTCCCCTCGGTAATCTTCTGTTCAATAAAACTAGTTGGGAGTGGGTGCCTGTATCTGTGAAGCTCGGCACTGGGAATGCAAATACGTAAAATTATTCCTATTGTTTGTACATATGTAGTGGATTTTTCATGACATCGCTTTTGGGGAAGCTGCAAGATGTATTCTTTGATAAGGAAAGCATTATAAGGTGTAATAGACATTGCATATTTTAGCTGTTGGGAATAAAGAGCTAGTTAAAAATAAAGAAATGATTGTAAAAGATTGAGTACTAGAGAGAAATTATATAGATATTGAAATGAATGGAATTAAAAAAGATAAAATTACATATTGAAATGTGTTTAACATCATTTCTAGAAGTTTATCAATAAAGGGAACAGAAGTTAAAATAAATTATTGTGAAATATGAACATATCAAAAAGGACAGGAAAAGACCAACTGGTGTATCAGGCCAGTCCCATACACACATGGTGCTATCTGTACACAAGTCATACAATCTGCTGGGAGAAACAACAAAACAGAAAAAAAACGTAAGCCAATTTAGGAAAATCTCTTGGAAATTCTTCTCCAATTCACGAGACAATGGGACAGCCACTGACGTACTTTTGGAGTGTAGTCACTATTGTAATGTAGGAAACGCAGCAACCAACTCCCACAAACAGCAATGTGATCATTTTGTATCAATGAGAGGCCAAAGACGTCTGGGGAGGAGGGCTTTACCCCCCCTCCCCCATGGGTTTACAGGCACCGATGTTCGTGGCACCAGCTCCCTGAGGAGCAGTGTGTGACAAGGCTGCACTTCCGAAAGGAAGTGCTGACAGAGATATGCCAGCTCCTACAGGCAGACCTATATCCTACCAGCGACAACAGGACTGCGCTGCCCGTCGCTGTGAAGATGACTGTGGTGCTGACCTTCTATGCCTCCGGCTCCTTCCAGGCAGCAGCAGGAGGCATATGCAGCATCTCTCAATTCGCTACATATCACTGCATTCGGCATGTTACAAAGGCTCTGTACGCCGGCAGAATTTGACTTCATAAAGTTCCCAATGAGCAAGGACATCCAGAATGAACGGGCACGTGGGTCTGGCAGAATTGCAGGTTCAAGGGTTCAAGGAGCCATTGATTGCACTCACATGGCCTTGTGAGCACCATTCCACAATGCAGAATTATTCAGAAACGAAAAGGGATACCACTCCCTAAATGTCCAGCTGGTGTGTGACCACACTCAGCGCATCCTCGCAGTCAATGCCTGCTATCCAGGGAGCACACATAATGCTTTCATCTTGCGTGAAAGCAGTGTCTCACGAATGATGGACTGGCTCGCGCCCGTGTCCAGCTCCATTGACACTGGGAGTCCATTTAGTTTAACATTCAGCATTATCGGTGGACAATTTGTGGTGAATGTGTGCACCCCATGTACCTCTGCCTCCTCAATCCAAGGCTCTGGTTCATTGTGATCCTCCGTGGATCTGTCCTCCTCTGCAACATGGTGGTTTTCAGGTTTAACGGGCTTTGCAGCTCGCCTGCACACTCGTTGGAGGTGTCCCATTGTTCCACAGTCCTTGCAAACATATTCTTTGAATCGGCATGAATGGAAACGATGATCACCCCCCGTAGCACGAACAAGGTGTTAATGGCCTTGCATTCATCACCCTTGATGGTGGACTCTGAGTCATCTGCAGACATGCAGCTGCAGGTATGTGTGACCTGCCCTGTACGTTACGATTTGAAAATTCCAGAAGATTTGTCAAGCATGATTTCCCTTTCAGTATGGATTTATGAAAGGGAAATCATGCTCGCTGAATCTTCTGGAATGTTTTGAGGATGTAACTAGCAGAATGGACAAGGGAGAACCAGTGGATGTGGTGTATTTGGACTTTCAAAAGGCTTTTGACAATGTCCCGCACAAGAGATTGGTGTGCAAAATCAAAGCACGTGGTATTGGGGGTAATGTACTGACGTGGATAGAGAACTGGTTGGCAGACAGGAAGCAGAGAGTCGGGATAAATGGGTCCTTTTCAGAATGGCAGGCAGTGACTAGTGGAGTGCCGCAGGGCTCAGTGCTGAGACCTCAGCTCTTTACAATATACATTAACGATTTAGATGAAGGAATTGAGTGTAATATCTCCAAGTTTGCGGATGACACTAAACTGGGTAGCTGTGAGGAGGACGCTAAGAGGCTGCAGGGTGACTTGGACAAGTTAGGTGAGTGGGCAAATGCATGGCAGATGCAGTATAATGTGGATAAATGTGAGGTTATCCATTTGGGGGCAAAAACACGAAGGCAGAATATTATTTGGATGGCGGCAGATTAGGAAAAGGGGAGGTGCAACGAGACCTGGGTGTCATGGTTCATCAGTCACTGAAAGTGGGTATGCAGGTACAGCAGGCGGTGAAGAAGGCAAATGGTATGTTGCCCTTCATAGTGAAGGGATTTGAATATAGGAGCAGGGAGGTCTTACTGCAGTTGTACAGGGCCTTAGTGAGGCCTCACCTGGAATATTGTGTTCAGTTTTGGTCTCCTAATCTGAGGAAGGACATTCTTGCTATTGAGGGAGTGCAGCAGACTGATTCCAGGGATGGCTGGACTGTCATATGAGGAGAGACTGGATCAACTGGGCCTTTATTCACTGGAGTTTAGAAGGATGAGGGGGGATCTCATAGAAACGTATAAGATTCTGATGGGACTGGACAGGTTAGATGCGGGAAGAATGTTTCCGATGTTGGGAAAGTCCAGAACCAGGGAACATAGTCTTAAGATAAGGGGTAGGCCATTTAGGACTGAGATGAGGAGAAACTTCTTCACTCAGAGAGTTGTTAACCTGTGGAATTCCCTGCCACAGAGAGTTGTTGATGTCAGTTCATTGGATATATTCAAGAGGGAGTTAGATATGGTTCTTACGGCTAAGGGGATCAAGGGGTATGGAGAGAAAGCAGGAAAGGGGTACTGAGGGAATGATCAGCCATGATCTTATTGAATGGCGGTGTAGGCTCGAAGGGCTGAATGGCCTACTCCTGCACCTATTTTCTATGTTTCTATGTTTCTATGTTCGCATACATAGCACATACTGGCTCAAGAAGTTCTCCTGAATGCATTTTAGGAATTCCACACCTGGGGGTAGTGTGCTGACGTGGATTGAGAACTGGTTGTCAGACAGGAAGCAAAGAGTAGGAGTAAACGGGTACTTTTCAGAATGGCAGGCAGTGACTAGTGGAGTGCCGCAAGGTTCTGTGCTGGGGCCCCAGCTGTTTACATTGTACATTAATGATTTAGACGAGGGGATTAAATGCAGTATCTCCAAATTTGCGGATGATACTAAGTTGGGTGGCAGTGTGAGCTGCGAGGAGGATGCTATTAGGCTGCAGAGTGACTTGGATAGGTTAGGTGAGTGGGCAAATGCATGGCAGATGAAGTATAATGTGGATAAATGTGAGGTTATCCACTTTGGTGGTAAAAACAGAGAGACAGACTATTATCTGAATGGTGACAGATTAGGAAAAGGGAAGGTGCAACGAGACCTGGGTGTCATGGTACATCAGTCATTGAAGGTTGGCATGCAGGTACAGCAGGCGGTTAAGAAAGCAAATGGCATGTTGGCCTTCATAGCGAGGGGATTTGAATACAGGGGCAGGGAGGTGTTGCTACAGTTGTACAGGGCCTTGGTGAGGCCACACCTGGAGTATTGTGTACAGTTTTGGTCTCCTAACTTGAGGAAGGACATTCTTGCTATTGAGGGAGTGCAGCGAAGGTTCACCAGACTGATTCCCGGGATGGCGGGACTGACCTATCAAGAAAGATTGGATCAATTGGGCTTGTATTCACTGGAGTTCAGAAGAATGAGAGGGGACCTCATAGAAACGTTTAAAATTCTGACGGGTTTAGACAGGTTAGATGCAGAAAGAATGTTCCCAATGTTGGGGAAGTCCAGAACCAGGGGTCACAGTCTGAGGATAAGGGGTAAGCCATTTAGGACCGAGATGAGGAGAAACTTCTTCACCCAGAGAGTGGTGAACCTGTGGAATTCTCTACCACAGAAAGTAGTTGAGGCCAATTCACTAAATATATTCAAAAGGGAGTTAGATGAAGTCCTTACTACTCGGGGGATCAAGGGTTATGGCGAGAAAGCAGGAAGGGGGTACTGAAGTTTCATGTTCAGCCATGAACTCATTGAATGGCGGTGCAGGCTAGAAGGGCTGAATGGCCTGCTCCTGCACCTATTTTCTATGTTTCTATGTACCAAGTCTTACACATAGGTGAGGTTCACATACATAATATCACTTCCCCCCCAAAGTTTTAAGTACAGGTTATTTACAGGTTGAGGCGATCTGGCGCTCCGCATTCCTGAGTCGATCGCCTAAGTTGAAGTCCTGGTATGGATGAGTTGGTCGGATCATTGCTGCACGGCAGCACGGCTGGTCTGATTGGACTATCGGACATGGTGGGTTCATCCTCGTGGTTGACAGTGAGGTCAATTGCTGGTTGGGTGTGTGTTGGTGGATCATATCTTCTTCAAACTGTTCTTGGTTTTCCGTGAATAGTAGTTTGGTCTGATCCAAGTGCTTTCTGCACGTTTGCCCATTCAACAATTTCACAACACTCTATTCCTCTCCTTGGCTAAGAAAATGCCAGCAACCCACTTGGGACCGTGACCATAATTTAAAACAAAGACTGGATCATTAACCTCAATGTCACACAATACCGACGCGTGATCGTGGTGCACGTTATGCCGGTGCCACCGGGTTTCTACATGATCATTGAGATCCGGGTGGACTAAGGAGAGCCTGGTTTTAAGTGCTCTCTTCATTAACAATTCTGCAGGGGGAACCCCGGTGAACAAGTGGGGGCGCATCCGGTAGCTGAGCAGAACCCGAGATAACCGGGTCTGCAGGGAGCCATCCGTTACACGTTTCAAGCTTTGCTTGATGGTTTGGACTGTCCATTCCGCTTGACCATCGGATGTGGGCTTAAATGGGGAAGACCTGACATGCTTAATGCCATTGCAGGTCATGAACTCGTTGAATTCCAAGCTGGTGAAATATGGTCCATTGTCACTAACAAGGACGTTGGGCAAACCATGGGTGGCGAACTTGGCCCTAAGGCTTTCAATGGTGGCAGTGGACATAAATGATGACATTATTATACATTCAATCCATTTAGAGTAAGCGTCCACTGCTACTAAAAAACATCTGCCCTAGAAAGGAGCCATCGAAATCTATGTGGACCCTGGACCACGGTTTGGAGGGCCATGACCACAGGCTCAGAGGAGCTTCCCTTGGTGCATTGCTCAACTATGAGCAAGTGTTGCATTGGTGTACGCATGACTCCAATTCGGAGTCAATGCCGGGCCACCAGATGTGCGACCTGGCGATAGCCTTCATCATGACTATGCCTGGGTGGGTACTGTGTAGGTCGCGTATAAACGTTTCTCGTCTTTTTTGGGCAAAATCACGTGATTCCCCCATAGGAGACAATCCGACTGGATGGATAATTCGTCCTTGCGCGGTGAAACTGTTGTGTATGTGTAACATAAGTATACTACCTGTACACTCAATGTACAGTTACATAAGACTACTGGATGTACCTTCACACTGTATACACTATGCTTGTACCACCAGAGCGTGCAACTGGTGGAGACCTAGGGGTCACCTGTACATGACAGGTAACCAGATATAAAAGGGAGCTCACCATGCTGTACCCTCACTCAGGAGTTGTAATAAATGGACTTAGGTCACCACAGTTTAAGTACAATACTTCGCCTCATGGAGTCATTACTAGAGTGCTTATAGACATAATAGAAACGGCTTAATTTCATCTTGCATTTCCCCGGGAACCACCAACCAGCTCCCATTGAGGATGCAGCTTTTTACTAGTGATAGCACAGAGTCTTGGCTAGTCCAGGTACTGTTCTGACGAGCCATGACGGGTGACCCCTCCCTCTCAAAAGTATCCATTACCAGAAGCAAGTCTGCAGGTTGTGCCGTTTCCACCCCGGTGGTGGGCAATGGCAGCCGACTGAGGATGTCAGCGCAGTTCTTAGTGCCTGGTCTATGGTGGATTACATAGTCATACGCAGACAATGTTAGTGCCCATCTTTGGATGCGGGACGAAGCATTGGTATTGATACCTTTGCTTTCTGAGAGCAGTGAACTAAGCAGTTTGTGGTCGGTTTCTAGCTTGAACGGGAGACCAAATTGGTGCATTTTCTTAAACCCGTATACACGTGCCAACGCTTCTTTTTCAACCATACTGTAGGCTCTTTCAGCCTTGGATAAACTTCTGGACGCATATGCAATTGGTTGCAGTTTGCTTGACACATTTGCTTGCTGTAACACACAACCGACCCCGTATGACGACGCATCACATGCTAGTACTAAATGTTTACATGGGTCATACAATACAAGTAGCTTGTTAGAGCATAGCAGGTTTCTGGCCTTGTTAAAGGCTGTCTCTTTAGATTTACCCCAAACCCAGTCATCACCCTTGCGCAGCAATAAATGCAAAGGTTCCAGCAAAGTGCTCAACCCCAGTAGAAAGTTACCAAAGTAGTTGAGGAGTCCCAGGAACGAACGCAGCTCCGTCACATTCTGTGGTCTGGGTGCATTCTTGAGGGCCTCCGTCTTGGAGTCCGTGGGTCTGATGCTCTCTGCCGCAATCTTTCTCCCCAGAAATTCAACCTCTGGCACTAGGAAAATACACTTGGAGCGTTTCAGCCTGAGTCCCACTCTGTCCAGTCGCTTTAGAACCTCTTCCAGGTTGTGCAAGTGTTCGGTGGTGTTGTGACCAGTGATCAAGATGTCGTCTTGGAACACCACAGTGCACGGAACCGATTTCAGCAGACTCTCCATGTTCCTCTGGAAGATGGCCGCAGCCGAGCGAATCCCAAAGGGGCATCTGTGGCACACGAACAGTCCTTTGTGCGTGTTGATGCACGTCAACTTCTTTGACGGTTCAGCCAGCTCCTGTGTCATGTAAGCAGAGATTAGATCTGGAACGACTTTCCTCTACTAGCGTTGCGAATAAGTCCTCCACTTTGGGTAGTGGGTACTGGTCCTGTAACGAGACTCGGTTGATTGTCACCTTGTAGTCCCCGCAGATTCTGACCGTCCCATCGCTCTTTAGCACCGGCACGATTGGCCTGGCCCACTTGTTGAACTCGACTGGCGATATGATTCCATCTCATTGAATTCTGACCAGCTCGATTTCGACTTTATCTTGCATCATATATGGGACTGCTCGGGCCTTGTGATGAATGGGCCATGACCCAGGAACAAGATTGAACTGCCACCTTGGTGCCTGTGAAGTTGCCGATGCCTGGTTCAAATAACACCGGGAATTTGTTTAGCACCTGGGCGCATGGGGCGCCCTCCACTGAAGACAGCGCTTTGATGTCGTCCCAGCTCCACTGGATCTTGCCTAGCCAGCTCCTGCCGAACAGCGTTGGGCCATCACCTGGTACAATCTATAGTGCTAAATCATGCACCATTCCATCGTACAATACGTTCACTGCCACACTGCCAATAACAGGTATGAGTTCTTTGGTGTAAGTGCGCAGCGTTGTGTGAATCGGGCCCAGTTTTGGCCTCTGTGCCTTGTTGCCCCATAGTTTCTCAAAAGTCTTCTAGCTCATAATTGATTGACTTGCCCCCGTGTCCAATTCCATGGAAACTGGAATGCCATTAAGTTTAACTTTTAACATTACCGAAGGGCTTTTGGTGGTGAAAGTGTGTACCCCATACACTTCCTCCTCATCTTCCGGTTGAGTTGCCTCTCCTGCTCATTCACTGTGATCCGCGCTGACTGCCATGTGTGAGTCCGAGGTCGCTTGCACATTCACTGGAGGTGCCCCATTGTTTCACAGCCTTTGCACACGTAGTGCTTGAATCAACATTGATGGGCTCTATGACTGCCCCCGCAGCGCCAGCGTGGTATTAATGGGTTCGCATAAGCACTCCACAGTGGCCTCTGAGTCACCCTAGGCCTGGCCTCTGCGGTCGTGTGGGCCCTACCATGTGCAGTTCTGCCTGCTGAAGGCATTACTTTATGCACAGTACTTGCTGGTGAGCTTCAATTCTGTGAAGATACCCGTTTTGTGTTGTTGCTCATGGATATGAAGGCCTGGGCTATCGTGATGGCCTTGCTCAGATCTAAGGATTCGGCAGACAGTAGTTTGCGGAGGATGGCCTCGTGGCCAATTCTGAGCACGAAAATGTCCCGCAACAATTCCCCCAAAGATCTTGCAAATTCGCACTGTCCCGCAAGGCGTCTTAGCTCGGTGACAAAACTCGCCACGTTCTGGCCCTCAGAGCGATGGTGCGTGTAAAAGTGATACCTGGCCATTAGGATGCTCTCCTTCAGCTGGAGGTGTTCCTGAGCCAGCGTGCACAGCTCTGTGTAAGTCTTGTCCATTGGTTTGTCTGGAACTAGTAGATTTTTGAGGAGGCCATATACCGACGGTGAGAAGAATCACCCTGCGCTTGGTCTCCGTCTCAGCTATGTCCAGCTCGTTTGCCACAAAGTACTGGTCGAGACGCTCAACAAAGGCTTCCCAATCATCACCCTCAACAAATCTCTCAAGAATACCAACGGCAGCCATTTCCGCGTGAAAGTTCATGATCTGTAACTCGTCGCCAGTTGTTAAGTTCAGAATAACTCCACGAGACTGTGTTGTAAGCTCAAACCATTGTAACCTTGGTCGCTTTAATATAACTCCAAAGTGAGGCAGCAGCATGGTGGACTGCCTTTTATACCTGCTTGTTCCAGGGTGCACAGGTGACCCATAGGTCTCCCACAGGTGTGCCCCCTAGTGGTAAGTCTTACATATAGGTGAGGTTCACATACATAACACATACTGGCTAAAGAAGTTCTCCTGAATACATTTTAGGAATTCCGCACCCTCTGTACCATTCACTCTACTTTATTCCCAGTTAATATTCAGGTAGTTGAAATCCCCCACTATTACAGCTCTGGTTTTTGCACTTTGCAGCAATTTACCCACAGATTTGTTCTTCTATCTCCCTCTGACTGTTTGGGGGTCTATAGTACACTCTCAGCAGTGTGATCGCCCCTTTTTTGTTCTTCAATTCAACCCATATGGCCTCGTTTGATGACCCCTCTAACATATCATCCCTTCTCACAGCTGTAATTGTTTAATTAATACTGTGACCGCCCACCACCACCCCTCCTTTTTTACCCCCTCTCCCTCCCACCTGGAAATCCTACAACCAGGAATGTTGAGCTGCCATACCTATCCTTCTTTCAGCCATGTCTCAGTAATGGCTGTGTTGTACTCCCAAGTGTCTATCTGTGCTCTCAGCTCATCTGCCTTATTCTCTATACTCTTTGCATTCAAATATATACCATTTCCCTTGTTGTCTATTTACCAGTCCTTGTTTCCTGAGTCTTCCAAATTCACTTTCTACTTTTCTGCTGCCCAATTACAGCTTTGCTTCTCTCCCCACTGAATCTATTCTCCGGTTCCCATCCTCCTGCCAAGCTAGTTTACAACCTCCGCAACGGCATGGGCAAAACCTCCCATGAAAATACTGGTCCTGGCTCTGTTGAGGTGCAGCCCGTCTGGCTTGTACAGCTCCCACCTCCCCCAGAAATGGTCCCAATGCCTCAGGAACCTAAAGCCCTCCCACCTGCACCTTCCCTCCAGCCACGCATTCATCTTCTCTATCCTCCTATTTCTGTACTCACCAGCTCATGGCACTGGCAGTAACCCGTGCAGCTGAGCCACCCATGGTGCCGTGGACTTGGCTCTGGCTGCATTCCCCAGAGGCACCATCGCCTCACTAGTACTCATGACAGAATACTGGCTGGGAGCGAGATGTCTAGTCCTCCTCCTTTGTCTGGTGGGCAGCTCCATCAAAGGCTTAATATTGTGTGAGACATTGATCTTGCAAGCATGGCAGGCCTACATAAATGTGAAGGGTACTCACCTTGATGTCTCTCGTAAGGTCGTTGAACTTCTTGCGGCATTGTGTGCCAGTTCTGGCCACCGTGTCTGCTGCTGACAGCTCCTGTGCAATCTCCCTCCAGATTCATTTAAATATGGTGGGCAACGGCCTACCTCCCCCAATCAGATGGAGTGCAGACCACCTCCTTTCAATGGCCTGCATTAAGGGCTCAGCAGCCGCTGCAGAGAATTGTCTGGCCCGCTGCCTGCCCTCTTGCTGCGCCATCTCTGCCGCTGTTTCTGAAGTGGACCAGTTCATCTGCGCATGCGCGCAGGTAACCGCCGGGTCCTAAAGGACCGCTCGCGCCTGGGAAAATTGAAAGGTGTCTGCACATGCGCGAAATGTCGATCTTTTTTAACACCACAATTTTTGGCTGGGGCGCAAAAACTTCCTTGTGTAATGCCGAATTTTGCACCCCCGATAATGGAACCTAATTTTTTTGGCGAAATTTTCAGATGAGGGCGCAAACTATTTCCAGGCAGTCATTGGGACCGGCCCACCGCCATTATCGCCCCAAAATCACAAAAGCCGAAAATCCAGCCTCCTGGTCCTTAAATTCTGGGGGAAAAAGTGTGGGGAAAACTTTCACTCTCAAGATTTTTTCTGCTGTTGACCCTGTTCCAAATCATGAGGATAGGGTAACTTACATACATGTGGCAGGTGACTTGTACCTGTGGATTAACGACAGAGGCACTTACACTGCAGTGCCACCAGTAACTGGAAACGACAGTCCAAAGATCTGGGACAGCACTCCAGAGGGAACTGTGGATACTTCTGAAGATCCATAATTCCATGTCTCTGCACTTGTGAGATCTGCTGAGCTTAATGGGGCAAGCGGAGTTTAATTCGCAGGATAACCTGAGAGCAGACCCAGACTTGCCCCGAAACGACTGCTGGCATGTGCCTGCGGGAGTGTCAGAAGATGTCCTTGCCCCCTGGATTGGGTTTTCTCTGCAGGGCAAATCAGACAGAAACCCGCTAGATCTGGATTTCGGTTCAAATTTTGCCCCAGCCCAAAGCTGCTGGAATCGTGCTGCAATTCCGCCCTCCCTGAAATTTCAAAATGCATGACATGAAAGTGTTACAGGAAACAAGTGTTATGCTGTCAGGAATCACACACTGCACACAAGATCTTTAATATATTGCTCTTGATCTCCCAAGACATTGCTTTCTAAGAATTGGAGGATGCATGTTTCATGCTACGTTACATAATATATGATTTATGGTGATTGAATAAGTCAAATTGCAAATTTTTATTACTGTCGGAGTGTTAGTGATAAATTCTGTCTCCAGTTCTATGATTAGGTGTATGTTTGCACCAAATCTGTAAATCAGTGGCCTTGATTTATTACCAAAAGTTTGTTTGGCCATGTTGTTTATTTTATCTAATCTTTTTAAACCTCAGGATACAGAGGAAAGGTTTCAGGTTTCAGCTGGAAAGGAGGTAGATTGGAGGAATTGTATGCAGCAGCAGTAGGGAGGTTAAGCAGATTATGGGGATTGATAATGTTCAGACTGGGGTTTAAAAATAGGGCTGATTGGATGTGCAAAGGCCTCGGAGGGGGTTGGCAGAGCAATAGTAGAGAGATGTGATGTTTGGGAGCACTAGAAAGATGGTACCAGTATTACTACAAGACTTTAGTTAGGGATCATCTGGAATTCTTTGTCCAGTTTTGGCCTCCTCTCATGATGGATAATAGAGGCCCTATATTAGGTTAAAAGGGGAGCCACTAGAAGGATTTCTAGTTAAAAACCCCTTAATTATCATGTTAGGCTTTGACAAATTTGCTGGAATTCTTTGAGGATGTAACGACCAGGGTGAATAAAGGGGAACCAGTGGATGTGGTGTATTTGAACTTCCAGAAGGCATTTGGCAAGATGCCACATAAAAGGTTACCGCACAAGATAAAAGTTCACGGGGTTGGAGGTAATATATATTAGCATGGATAGAGGATTGGCTAACTAACAGAAGACAGAGAGTCGGGATAAATGGTTCATTCTCGGGTTGGCAATCAGTAATGAGTGGGGTGCCGCAGGGATCAGTGCTGGGACCCCAACTATTTACAATCTATACTAACGACTTGGAAGAAGGGACTGAGTGTAACATAGCCAAGTTTGCTGACGATACAAAGATGGGAGGAAAAGCAATGTGTGAGGAGAAGGACACAAAAAATTTGCAAAAGGACATAGACAGGCTAAGTGAGTGGGCAAAAATTTGGCAGATGGAGTACAGCGGGACCCGGGGTACTTATGCATGAAACACAAAAGGTTAGTATGCAGGTACAGCAAATGATCAGGAAGGTCAATGGAATCTACAGTTATACAGGGTATTGGTGAGGCCACACCTGGAACACTGTGTACAGTTTTAGTTTCCATATTTAAGAAAGGATATACTTGCTTTGGAGGCAGTTCAGAGGTTCACTAGGCTGATTCCGGAGAGGAAAGGTTGAGGAGGTTGGGTCTCTACTCATTGGAATTCAGAAGAATGAGAGGTGATCTTATCGAAATGTATAAGATTATGAGGGGGCTTGACAAGGTGGATGCAGAGAGGATGTTTCTACCGATAGGGGAGACTGGAACTAGGGGGCATAATCTTAGAATAAGGGGCTGCCCATTTAAAACTGAGATGAGGAGAAATTTCTTCTCTCAGAGGGTTGTAAATCTGTGGAATTTGCTGCCTCAGAGAGCTGTGGAAGCCGGGACATTGAATACATTTAAGACAGAGATAGACAGTTTCTTAACCGATAAGGGATTAAGGGGTTATGGGGAACGGGCAGGGAAGAAAATGGAGGAGGCTACTTACGCAGCCTCTGTTTGCGGTCTGAAAATCTATGGCCTCATAAAGAATCTCTTCTTGCCTGTATGTCCAACGGACAAGCACTATGAGGAATTGTGTGCTCTGGTACGTGACCATCTCAAACCAAAAGAAGGCATCATCATCTCTCGCTATCGATTCAACACACATGTTCGTTCTAAGGACCAGGATGTGTTGGAATTCGTTGCTGACATGAGACGTCTTGCTGGGCCATGTAAGTTCGAAGATGTTTTGGGAGGCATGCTGCAAGATTTCTTCGTAATAGGAATCAACCACGAGGTGATCCTCTGGAAGTTATTGGCTGCGGAGACGCTGGGTTTGAGTAAGGCCATCGTGATTGCCCAGGCATGCATGACAATGGATGGTAATTTAAGGCAGATATCATCGAAGAGTCAGAGCTCCACGGCAAGTACTGTAAACAAGATTGTGTCATCTTATGGCAGAGCTGCTTATGGCAGGGCCTACTCGACTGCGTATGCGAAACCTGCAGCTGCTTAAAGTCCGCCAATGGGTACGAATCCGATTTTACCCTGTTGGCGTTGTGGGGGCAATCATCGGCATCATCAGTGTCGTTTTAAACAATATATAGAAACATAGAAAATAGGTGCAGGAGCAGGCCATTCAGCCCTTTTAGCCTGCACCGCCATTCAATGAGTTCATGGCTGAACATGAAACTTCAGTACCCCATTCCTGCTTTCACGCCATACCCCTTGATCCCCCGAGTAGTAAGGACTTCATCTAACTCCCTTTTGAATATATTTAGTGAATTGGCCTCAACTACTTTCTGTGGTAGAGAATTCCACAGGTTCACCACTCTCTGGGTGAAGAAGTTTCTCCTTATCTCGGTCCTAAATGGCTTACCCCTTATCCTTAGACTGTGACCCCTGGTTCTGGACTTCCCCAACATTGGGAACATTCTTCCTGCATCCAACCTGTCCAAACCCGTCAGAATTTTAAACGTTTCTATGAGGTCCCCTCTCACTCTTCTGAACTCCAGTGAATACAAGCCCAGTTGATCCAGTCTTTCTTGATAGGTCAGTCCCACCATCCCGGGAATCAGTCTGGTGAATCTTCGCTGCACTCCCTCAATAGCAAGAATGTCCTTCCTCAAGTTAGGAGACCAAAACTGTAGACAATACTCCAGGTGTGGCCTCACCAAGGCCCTGTACAACTGTAGCAACACCTCCCTGCCCCTGTACTCAAATCCCCTCGCTATGAAGGCCAACATGCCATTTGCTTTCTTAACCGCCTGCTGTACCTGCATGCCAACCTTCAATGACTGATGTACCATGACACCCAGGTCTCATTGCACCTTCCCTTTTCCTAATCTGTCACCATTCAGATAATAGTCTGTCTCTCTGTTTTTACCACCAAAGTGGATAACCTCACATTTATCCACATTATACTTCATCTGCCACTCATTTGCCCACTCACCTAACCTATCCAAGTCACTCTGCAGCCTCATAGCATCCTCCTCGCAGCTCACACTGCCACCCAACTTAGTGTCATCTGCAAATTTGGAGATACTACATTTAATCCCCTCGTCTAAATCATTAATGTACAATGTAAACAACTGGGGCCCCAGCACAAAACCCTGCAGTACCCCACTAGTCACTGCCTGCCATTCTGAAAAGTACCCATTTACTCCGACTCTTTGCTTCCTGTCTGACAACCAGTTCTCAATCCACGTCAGCACACTACCCCCAATCCCATGTGCTTTAACTTTGCACATTAATCTCCTGTGTGGGACCTTGTCGAAAGCCTTCTGAAAGTCCAAATATACCACATCAACTGGTACTCCTTTGTCCACTTTATTGGAAACATCCTCAAAAAATTCCAGAAGATTTGTCAAGCATGATCTCCCTTTCACAAATCCATGCTGACTTGGACCTATCATGTCACCATTTTCCAAATGCGCTGCTATGACATCCTTAATAATTGATTCCATCATTTTACTCACTACTGAGGTCAGGCTGACCGGTCTATAATTCCCTGCTTTCTCTCTCCCTCCTTTTTTAAAAAGTGGGGATACATTGGCTACCCTCCACTCGATAGGAACTGATCCAGAGTCAATGGAATGTTGGAAAATGACTGTCAATGCATTCGCTATTTCCAAGGCCACCTCCTTAAGTACTCTGGGATGCAGTCCATCAGGCCCTGGTGATTTATCGGCCTTCAATCCCATCAATTTCCCCAACACAATTTCCCGACTAATAAAGATTTCCCTCAGTTCCTCCTCCTTACTAGACCCTCTGACCACTTTTATATCCGGAAGGTTGTTTGTGTCCTCCTTAGTGAATACTGAACCAAAGTACTTGTTCAATTGGTCTGCCATTTCTTTGTTCCCCGTTATGACTTCCCCTGATTCTGACTGCAGGGGACCTACGTTTGTCTTTACTAACCTTTTTCTCTTTACATACCTATAGAAACTTTTGCAATCCGCCTTAATGTTCCCTGCAAGCTTCTTCTCGTACTCCATTTTCCCTGCCCTAATCAAACTCTTTGTCCTCCTCTGCTGAGTTCTAAATTTCTCCCAGTCCCCAGGTTCGCTGCTATTTCTGGCCAATTTGTATGCCATTTCCTTGGCTTTAATACTATCCCTGATTTCCCTAGATAGCCACGGTTGAGCCACCTTCCCTTTTTTATTTTTACGCCAGACAGGAATGTACAATTGTTGTAATTCATCCATGCGGTCTCTAAATGTCTGCCATTGCCCATCCACAGTCAACCCCTTAAGTATCATTAGCCAATCTATCTTAGCCAATTCATGCCTCATATCTTCAAAGTTACCCTTCTTTAAGTTCTGGACCATGGTCTCTGAATTAACTGTTTCATTCTCCATCCTAATGCAGAATTCCACCATATTATGGTCACTCTTCCCCAAGGGGCCTCGCACAATGAGATTGCTAATTAATCCTCTCTCATTACACAACACCCAGTCTAAGATGGCCTCCCCCCTAGTTGGTTCCTCGACATATTGGTCTAGAAAACCATCCCTTATGCACTCCAGGAAATCCTCCTCCACCGTATTGCTTCCAGTTTGGCTGGCCCAATCTATGTGCATATTAAAGTCACCCATTATAACTGCTGCACCTTTATTGCATGCACTCCTAATTTCCTGTTTGATGCCCTCCCCAACATCACTACTACTGTTTGGAGGTCTGTACACAACTCCCACTAACGATTTTTGCCCTTTAGTGTTCTGCAGTTCTACCCATATAGATTCCACATCATCCAAGCTAATGTCTTTCCTAACTATTGCATTAATCTCCTCTTTAACCAGCAATGCTACCCCACCTCCTTTTCCTTTTATTCTATCCTTCCTGAATGTTGAATACCCCTGGATGTTGAGTTCCCAGCCCTGATCATCCTGGAGCCACGTCTCCGTAATCCCAATCACATCATATTTGTTAACATCTATTTGCACAGTTAATTCATCCACCTTATTGCGGATAATCCTTGCATTAAGACACAAAGCCTTCAGGCTTGCTTTTTTAACACCCTTTGACCCTTTAGAATTTTGCTGTACAGTGGCCCTTTTTGTTCTTTGCCTTGGGTTTCTCTGCCCTCCACTTTTCCTCATCTCCTTTCTGTCTTTTGCTTTTGCCTCATTTTTGTCTCCCTCTGTCTCCCTGCATAGGTTCCCACCCCCCTGCAATATTAGTTTAACTCCTCCCCAACAGCACTAGCAAACACTCCCCCTAGGACATTGGTTCCGGTCCTGCCCAGGTGCAGACCGTCCGGTTTGTACTGGTCCCACCTCCCCCAGAACCGGTTCCAATGCCCCAAGAATTTGAATCCCTCCCTGCTGCACCACTGCTCAAGCCACGTATTCATCTGCGCTATCCTGCGATTCCTACTCTGACTAGCACGTGGCACTGGTAGCAATCCCGAGATTACTACTTTTGAGGTCCTACTTTTTAATTTAGCTCCTAGCTCCTTAAATTCTTTTCGTAGGACCTCATCCCTTTTTTTACCTATGTCGTTGGTACCAATGTGCCCCACGACAACTGGCTGTTCTCCCTCCCATTTCAGAATGTCCTGTACCCGCTCTGAGACATCCTTGACCCTTGCACCAGGGAGGCAACATACCATCCTGGAGTCTCGGTTGCGTCTGCAGAAACGCCTATCTATTCCCCTCACCATCGAATCCCCTATCACTATCGCGCTCCCAATCTTTTTCCTGCCCTCCTGTGCAGCAGAGCCACCTACGGTGCCATGAACTTGGCTGCTGCTGCCCTCCCCTGATGAGTCATCCTCCCCAACAGTACTCAAAGCAGTGTATCTATTTTGCAGGGGGATGACCACAGGGGACCCCTGCACTACCTTCCTTGCACTGCTCTTCCTGCTGGTCTTCCATTCCCTATCTGGCTGTGGACCCTTCTCCTGCGGTAAAGGCTGTTCGAAAGTGGGGCATCTTCAGCGAATGCATCCATAACTGAGCAAGCGTGCTGTGACTCACCATGTGGATGATGACGACCAGTCCAGCGCGGACCTGGATATGCAATCCGAGATACCCGAGGAGGAAGTGTATGGACTGCATTCGTTCCTGACAAAGAGCCAACCGATAATGGTTAATGTGAAACTAAATGGCGTGCTGGTATCGATGGAATTGGACACGTGTGCGAGTAAGTCGATAATGAACCAAAGAACATTCAACAAGCTGTGGAACACTAAGGCTGTGAAGCTGAAGCTGAGTCCAGTCAATGCCAAGTTGTGTACTTACACCAAAGAACTCATACTGGTGATTGGCAGTGCAGTAGTCAAGGTGTGGTTCATGATCTACCGTTATGGATCGTTCCAGGAAATGGTCCAATGCTGTTCGGCAGGAATTGGCTCGAAAAAATCAAATGGAATTGGAACGATATCAAAGCATTGTCATTGATGGATGACACTTCATGTGCTCAAGTACTGAGCAAATTTCCCTCACTGTTTGAATCAGGCATCGGCAATTTTACGGGAGCCAAGGTGAAGATTCATGATAGAAAAAGAAGCTTATGTGCATGCATGGGGTTAAAAAGATGCATCAGTACCTGTTTGGTCTTCATTTTGAACTCGAAACGGATCACTAGCCACTCATTTTATTGTTTTCGGAAAACAAAGGTACCAGTACCAATGCATCATCCCGCATCCAGAGGTGGGCGCTGACATTATCTGCCTATAATTATGTCATTCGCCATAGACCTGGCACCGAGAATTGTGCCGATGCACTGAGCCGTCTGCCTTTGCCCACACCGGAGGTGGAGACACCACAACCTGCAGATCTACTGTTAGTTATGGATGCTTTTGAGAGTGAAGGAACCCTGGTCATTGCTCAACAAGTTAGGATCTGGAGCAGACAGTACCCGATTTTATCAGTTGTAAAACGTTGTGTCCTTAGTGATGATTGGGTCTGCTATATCTATGGAAATGTGTGATGAGACCAAACCTTACAACCATCGCAAAGACGAACTATTCATTCAATCAGATTGTTTACTGTGGGGTAATCGTGTTGTTATGCCTAAGAAAGGCAGAGAGAAATTTGTACGTGATCTACACAGCACTCATGCCGGTTGTGTCATGATGAAAGCCATCGCCAGGTCTCATGTATGGTGGCCTGGAATTGACTCTGATCTGGAATCATATGTGCATCAGTGCAACACTTGCATGCAGCTAAGCAAAATACCAGCGGAATCTCCATTGAGTCTGTGGTCGTGGCCATCCAAACCATGGTCGAGGATCCACATCGACTTTGCGGGTCCTTTCCTGGGTAAGATGTTTTTTGTTGTGCTGGATGCATATTCCAAGTGGATAGAGTGTATAATCATGTCATCCAATACATCCACAGCTACTATTGAGAGCCTTTGTGTCATGTTTGCTACTCAAAGTCTGCCTGGCATCGTTGTGAGCGACAATGGATCTTGCTTCACAAGTCTGGAGTTTCAAGAGTTCATGAAACTCAATGGTATTAAACATGTGAGGTCAGCACCATTCAAACCTGCTTCTAATGGTCAAGCAGAGCGTGCTGTCCAAACAATCAAGCAGAGTATGAAACGTGTAACTCAAGGTTCACTGCAGACTCGCTTGTCATGCATATTGCTTAGTTACAGGACAAGACCCCACACTCTTACTGGGGTCTCCCTTGCTGAACTATTGATCAAGAGAGGTCTCAAGACCAAAGCTCTCTCTCGTCCATCCTGACTTGAACGATCGTGTTGAAAACAGACGTCAAATCAGCAGTGGTATCATGATTGTGCTGCAGTGTCATGTGACATCTCTGTTAACGATCCTGTGTATGTGCTAAATTATGGTCAAGGTCCCAAGTGGGTCGCCGGTACTGTTACGGCCAAGGAAGGTAACAGAGTGTTTATTGTTATGATCAAGAATTGGCAAACATGCAGGAAACATGTTGATCAGATAAAGCTGCGGCACACGGATGAACTGGAACAAGTTGAGAAAGATACGATCAGTGACTAAGCAACCTATATTCATTCATCAGAGGACTCCACCGTCATCAATGAATCTGGACTTTCAGTCTCTGACATGGTCATTGCCACTCCCATCAGATCGGCCACCCAGCCTCCAGTCATAACTGACTCAGAACACTGGCCCAGAACTGGAGTTGAACTGAGACGATCAATTCGTGAGCAGAAAGCCCCGGACCGTCTTAACTTGTAAAAAGACTGACACTAAGGTCTTGAAGGGGGATGTTGTCATATATGTATGCTTGGGGTTACTGGCCACCAGGGAGCACCCCTGTCGGAGGTCATTGGGCTGTACACAAGAGCGTGCGGGCCAGGTATATAAAGCAAGCCACAATGTAATACGGGTACTTTGGGCCCGAATAAAGTTGAGCCAGGTTTGAACCTGAGTGAGTTTACAGTATTCAGTCTATCGAGTTATTACACACAATCTATATTAACAACTTGGAAGAAGGGACTGAGTGTAATGTAGCCAAGTTTGCTGACAATACAAAGATGGGAGGAAAAGCAATGTGTGAGGAGGACACACAAAATCTGCAAAAGGACATAGACAGGCGAAGTGAATGGGCAAAAATTTGGCAAATGGAGTTGAATGTTGTAAAGTGTGAGGTCATGCACTTTGGCAGATAAAAATCTAAGAGCAAGTTATTATTTAAATGGAGAAAGATTGCAAAGTGCTGCAGTACAGCGTGACCTGGGGGTACTTGTGCATGAAACACAAAAGAATAGTATGCAGGTACAGCAAGTGATCAGGAAGGCCAATGGTATCTTTGCCTTTATTGCAAAGAGGATGGAGTATAAAAGCAGGAAAGTCTTACTACAGCTATATAAGGTATTGGTGAGGTCACACCTGGAATACTGCGTGCAGTTTTGGTTTCCGTATTTAAGAAAGGATATACTTGCTTTGGAGGCAGTTCAGAGAGGGTTCAATAGGTTGACTCCGGGGATGAGGGAGTTGACTTATGAGGAAAGGTTGAGTAGGTTGGGCCTCTACTCATTGGAATTCAGAAGAATGAGAGGTGATCTTATCGAAATGTATAAGGTTATGAGGGGGCTTGACAAGGTGGATGCAGAGAGGATGTTTCCACTGATAGGGGAGATGAGAACTAGAGGGCCCGATCTTAGAATAAGGGGCCGCCCATTTAAAACAGAGATGAGGAGAAATTTCTTCTCTCAGAGGGTTGTAAATCTGTGGACTTCGCTGCCTCAGAGAGCTGTGGAAGCTGGGACATTGAATAAATTTAAGACAGAAATAGACAGTTTCTTAAACGATAAGGGGATAAGGGGTTATGGGGAACGGGCAGGGAAGAGGACCTAAGTCCATGATCAGATCAGCCATGATCTTATTGAATGGCGGAGCAGGCTCGAGGGGCCAGATGGCCTATTCCTGTTCCTATTTCTTATGTTCTTATGTTCTTATAACAGCAGTGTAGGAACATTGGGGAGAGGGGTTGATGGTACCACTAACAAAAATGCAATGATGTTGATCTCATAGCAGTTTGGCGCGGGACGGAGGGAAGCATGGATGCAAGAGGTCGAAGTGGCGAGAGGTGGCAGCTTGGGAGGGAAGAGAGTCTGGTCGGGACAGATGGGGGTTTCTTAATATAATTCCATCAACAGTGATTAGGGAAAATTGTATTACATAGAAACATAGAAAATAGGTGCAGGAGAAGGTCATTCGGCCCTTCGAGCCTGCACCACCATTCAATAAGATCATGGCTGATCATCACCTCAGTACCCCTTTCCTGCTTTCTCTCCATACCCCTTGATCCCTTTAGCTGTAAGGGCCATATCTAACTCCCTCTTGAATATATCCAATGAACTGGCATCAACAACTCTCTGCAGTAGGGAATTCCACAGGTTAACAACTCTCTGAGTGAAGAAGTTTCTCCTCATCTCAGTCCTAAATGGCTTACCCCTTATCCTAAGACTGTGTCCCCTGGTTCTGGACTTCCCCAACATCGGGAACACTCTTCCTGCATCTAACCTGTCCAGTCCCGTCAGAATTTTATATGTTTCTATGAGATCCCCTCTCATCCTTCTAAACTCCATGGATAAAGGCCCAGTCGATCCAGTCTCTCCCCATATGTCAGTCCAGCCATCCTGGGAATCAGTCTGGTAAATCTTCGCTGCACTCCCTCAATAGCAAGAACGTCATTCCTCAGATTAGGAGACCAAAACTGAACACAATGTTCCAGGTGAGGTCTCACAAAGGCCCTGTACAACTGCAGTAAGACTTCCCTGCTTCTATACTCAAAACCCCTAGCTATGAAGGTCAACATATCATTTGCCTTCTTCACCGCCTGCTGCACCTGCATGCCAACTTTCAATGACTGATGTACCATGACACCCAGGTCTTGTTGCACCTCCCCTTTTCCTAATCTGCCGCCATTCAGATAATATTCTGCCTTCGTGTTTATGCCCCCAAAGTGGATAACCTCACATTTATCCACATTATACTGCATCTGCCATGCATTTGCCCACTCAACTAACCTGTCCAAGTCACCCTGCAGCCTCTTAGCATCCTCCTCACAGCTCACACTGCCACCCAGTTTAGTGTCATCTGCAAACTTGGAGATATTACACTCAATTTCTTTATCCAAATCATTAATGTATATTGTAAATAGCTGGGGTCCCAGCACTGAGCCCTGCGGCACCCCACTAGTCACTGCCTGCCATTCTGAAAAGGACCCGTTTATCCCGACTCTCTGCTTCCTGTCTGCCAACAAGTTCTCTATCCACCTCAGTACATTACCCACAATACCATGTGCTTTAATTTTGCACACCAATCTCTTGTGTGGGACCTTGTCAAAAGCCTTTTGAAAGTCCAAATACACCACATCCACTGGTTCTCCCTTGTCCACTCTGCTAGTTACATCCTGAAAAAATTCCAGAATTAATGTCAAGTACGATTTCCTTTTCATAAATTCATGTTGACTTGACCTGATCCTGTCACTGCTTTCCAAATGCGCTGCTATTTCATCTTTAATAATTGATTCCAACATTTTCCCCACTACTGATGTCAGGCTAACCGGTCTATAATTCCGTTTTCTCTCTTCCTCCTTTTTTAAAAAGTGGTGTTACATTAGCTGCCCTCTAGTCCATAGGAACTGATCCAGAGTCTATAGACTGTTGGAAAATGATCACCAATGCATCCATTATTTCTAGGGCCACTTCTTTAAGTACTCTGGGATGCAGACTATCAGGCCCCAGGGATTTATCGGCCTTCAATCCCATCAATTTCCCTATCATAATTTCTCGCCTAATAAGGATATCTTTCAGTTCCTCCTTCTCACTAGACCCTCGGTCCCCTAGTACTTCTGGAAGGTTATTTATGTCTTCCTTTGTGAAGACAGAACCAAAGTATTTGTTCAACTGTCTGCCATTTCTTTGTTCCCCATTATAAATTTGCCTGAATCTGACTGCAAGGGACCTACGTTTGTCTTCACTAATCTTTTTCTCTTCACGTATCTATAGAAGCTTTTGCAGTCAGTTTTTATGTTACCGGCAAGCTTCCTCTCGTACTCTATTTTCCCCCTCCTAATTAAACCTTTTGTCTTCCTCTGCTGAATTCTAAATTTCTCCCAGTCCTCAGGTTTGCTGCTTTTTCTGGCCAATTTATATGCCTCTTCCTTGGATTTAACACTATCCTTAATTTCCCTTGTTAGCCACGGTTGAGCCACCTTCCACGTTTTATTTTTGCTCCAGACAGGGATGTACAATTGTTGAAGTTCATCCATGTGATCTTTAAATGTTTGCCATTGCCTATCCACCGGCAATCCTTTAATTATTATTTGCCTGTCTATTCTAGCCAATTCACATCTCATATCATCGAAGTTACTTTTCCTTAAATTCGGACCATAGTCTCTGAATTAACTGTGTCACTCTCCATCTTAATAAAGAACTCTACCATATTATGGTCACTCTTCCCCAAGGGACCTCGCACATCAAGATTGCTAATTAGTCCTTTCTCATGACACATCACCCAGTCTAGGATGGCCAGCCCTCTAGTTGGTTCCTCGACATATTGGTCCAGAAAACTATCCCTAATACATTCCAGGAAATCCTCCTCCATCGTATTGCTACCAGTTTGGTTAGCCCAATCTATATGTAGATTAAGGTTTCCCATGATAACTGCTGTACCTTTATTGCACGCATCCCTAATTTCTTGTTTGATGCTGTCCCCCACCTCACTATTACTGTTTGGTGGTCTGTACACAATTCCCAGTAGCATTTTTTGCCCTTTGGTATTCCGCAGCTCCACCCATACAGATGCCACATCATCCAAGTTAATGTCCTTCCTTACTATTGCGTTAATTTCCTCTTTAACCAGCAACGCAACCCCACCTCCTTTTCCTTTCTGTCTATCCTTCCTAAATGTTGAATACCCCTGGATGTTGAGTTCCCAGCCTTGGTCACCCTGGAGCCATGTCTCCGTGATGCCAATTATATCATATTCATTAATTGCTGCCTGTGCAGTTAATTCGTCCATCTTATTACGAATACTCTTCGCATTGACTTAAAAGAAATACTGTCAGCATATAATTATGAACATCATCATCATAGGGCAGTCCCTCGGAATCGAGGAAAACTTGCTTCCATTCGTAACATGAGTTCTTAGGTGGCTGTGCAGTCCAATACGAGAACCACAGCCTCTGCCACAGGTGGGACAGATAGTCGTTGAGGGAAGGGGTGGGTGGGACTGGTTTGCCGCACGCTCCTTCCGCTGCCTGCGCTTGATTTCTGCATTCGCTCGGCGACGAGACTCGAGGTGCTCAGTGCCCTCCCTGATGCACTTCCTCCACTTAGGGCAGTCTTTGGCCAGGGACTCCCAGGTCTCAGTGGGGATGTTGCTCTTTATCAGGGAGGCTTTGAGGGTGTCCTTGTAACGTTTCCGCTACCCACCTTTGGCTCGTTTGCCGTGAAGGAGTTCCGAGTAGAGGGCTTGCTTTGGGAGTCTCATGTCTGGCATGCGAACTATGTGGCCTGCCCAGTGGAGCTGATCAAGTGTGGTCAGTGCTTCAATGCTGGGGATGTTGGCCTGGTCGAGGACACTAATGTTGGTGCGTCTGTCCTCCCAGGGGATTTGTAGGATCTTGCGGAGACATCATTGGTGGTATTTCTCCAGCGACTTGAGGTGTCTACTGTACATGGTCCATGTTTCTGAGCCATTAAGGATGGCGGGTATTACTACAGTCCTGTAGACCATGAGCTTGGTGACAGTTTTGAGGGCCTGGTCTTCAAACACTCTTTTCCTCAGGTAACTGAAGGCTGCACTGGCACACTGCAGGCGGTGTTGGATCTCGTCGTCAATGCCTGCTCTTGTTGATAGGAGGCTCCCGAGATAAGGTAAGTGGTCCACGTTGTCCAGGGCCGTGCCGTGGATCTTGATGACTGGGGGGCAGTGCTATGCAGCGAGGACAGGCTGATGGAGGACCTTTGTCTTACTGATGTTTAGCATAAGGTCTATACTTTCGTACGCCTCAGTAAATACGTCAACTATTTATTATGAACAGCAACTTAATGACAGACAATAAAGTCGGATTAGCATAAGGCACTAAAATCAACATATTTAAGAGTGAGAATGATTCATAAAGAAGAAAAATAAATTACCTACATCTTTAAAAACAAATATTTCTTCCTCCTTTCCACTTTACAGAACTTCAGTCTAATGAACTCTGATAATGTAGTGGTAATATTACTGGCATTGTTAAGCTAACTTCCTGCAGCCCGACTCATATTACCCTGGGTTGACCTGACGTCGGGCTTCGTCTCCACATGGAAGTGAGGTGGCGCAGCCGGGAGGAAGCGACTGCCCATGGTTGACTGATCCCAATCCTCACGCACATTTTCCCTTTGCTGACTGCATTCATATATATCCAGTTTTGTAATAAGATGACCTCAAAAAGGAGCGAAGGCGAATGGCAGGGGCTAGTGAATGAGGTGAGTTTACATTAAATGAATCAATATAAACACGGCTGGGGTCTTGAAACGGAATATTATCAGCCATCTATGCGGAATTATATTAAAGAAATACTTCTGACAGGGACAGGCTCGCATTGTTTATGTGGTGCAAAGATTCCTTGGTTTTGTTTTAAATTTGATTTGGTGGAAAAAATGTGATGGATCCAGATATTAAACCCAGAAACCACAGCGACCGGCGCGGCTCCGGCTGTGCTCCGTGTCGGTGATGGCAGCTGCGCGGGGCTGGAGCTGGGTCACGGCAGCACCTGAGCGCGGGGCAGTGGTGAGCTCCACCTGAACATCTCCGGCCCGGGCTCCGGCTCCAGCTCCGGCTCTGATCCTCCACGTCAGGGTTACTCGCGCGCATGGGCAGAGGCAGAGTGCGAGCCGCCGTCCCTCTGCCATCAATTGCGCGACTTGTTCCAGCATCCGACCCACGGCATTGGGACGGTCAGCACCTGGAACATGTTCGGAACGATGTGGATTACAGGGGCTGTATTTATTGTTCAGATATGGAGAAACAACAAAATAAATTGTTGGAAAAGCAAAACCAAACTCTCAGACTGCTTGATTGCTTTCCCAGCTCTTGTCTCCCCCTGTCATGAGAGTAATGTTTGATCTTGCTCTCAACCAGTGACGGCCTTCATCAATGCACCGACCAGAGTTGCCACCTTTCCCCGAAGCCAAAATCAGAAGCCAGAACAGGAGGGGTCGGAGAGGGGGAAAGAGTTCAAATGTTTGCTTTGTTGCTGACAAGTGTTTCGAAAATTTTAAATATCACAAGCCATCTGATTGAACAGTGGAATAGGCACGAGGGGTGAATGGCTTATTCTTGTTCCTATGTTGCCATGAAAAAATGAACTTTCAAAGGCAGACTTTTGACAAAATGTCCCAATTTAAATCTTGGAGTTTCCAGTTGCTTCCTTAAACGTAAGAAATAGAAGCAGGAGTAGGCCATTTCGCCCCTCGAGCCAGCTCCGCCATTCAATAAGATCAAGGCTGATTTGATCACTGACTCAGCTTCACTTCCCTGCCCGCTCCCCTGAACCCAATCCCTTATCGCTCAAAAATCCACCTTAAATATATTCAATGACCCAGCCTCCACAGCTCTCTGGGGCAGAGAATTCCATAGATTTACAACCCTCTGAGAAAATAAATTCCTCTTCATCTCAGTTTTAAACAGGTGGCCCCTTATTCTGAGACTGTCTCCTAGTTTTAGTTTCCCCTATGAGTGGAAATATCCTCTCTGCATCCAGCTTGTCGAGCCCCCTCATTATCTTATATGTTTCAATAAGATCACCTCTCATTCTTCTGAACTCCAATGTGTATAGACTCAACCTATCTTCATAAGTCAATCCCGTCATCTCCGGAATCAATCTAGTAAACCTTCTCTGAACAGCCTCCAATGCAAATATATCCTTCCTTAAATACGGAGACCAAAACTTACGCAGTACTCCACGTGTGGCCTTACCAATACCCTGTACAGTTGTAGCAGGTTTTCCCTGCTTTTATACTCCATCCCCCTTGCAATAAAGGCCAACATTCCATTTGGCTTCCTGATTACTTTCTGTACCTGCATACTAACTTTTTGTGTTTCATGCACAAGGACCCCCCAGATCCCTCTACTGCAGCACTTTGCAATTTTTCTCCATTTAAATTATAATTTGTTTTTCTATTTTTTCTGCTGAAGTGGATAACCTCACGTTTTCCCACATTATACTCCACCTGCCAAATTTTTGCCCAATCACTTAACCTGTCTATATCCCTTTGCAGATTTTTTGTATCCCCCTCACAATTTGCTTTCTTACCCATCTTTGTATCATCAGCAAAACTTGGCTACATTACACTCCGGTCCCTTCATCCAAGTCATTAATATAGATTGTAAATAGTTGAGGACCCAGCACCTATCCCTGCCGCACCCCACTGGTCACTGTTTGCCAACCGGAAAATGGCCCATTTACCCCGACTCTGTTTTCTGTTAGTTAGCCAATCCTCTATCCATGCTAACATATTACCCCCAACGCCGTGAACTTTTATCTTGTGCCGTAACCTTTTATGTGGCACCTTTATCAAATGCCTTCTGGAAATCCAAATACACCACATCCACTGGTTTCCCCTTATCCACCCTGTTTGTTATATCCTCGAAGAATTCCAGCAAATTTGTCAAACATGATTTCCCTTTCATAAAACCATACTGACTCTGCTTGATTGAATTATGCTTTTCCAAATATCCCGCTTCTGCTTCCTTAATTATGGACTCCAGCATTTTCCCAGTGACAGATATTGGGTTAACTGGTCTATAGTTTCTTACTTTTTGTCTGCCTCCTTTTTTAAATAGGGGTGTTACAATTGCAGTTTTCCAATTCGCTGGGACCGCCCCTGAAACCAGGGAATTTTGGTAGATTACAACCAATGCATCCACTGTCTCTGCAGCCACTTCTTTCAAGACCCTAGGATGTAAGCCATCAGGTCCAGGGGACTTGTCCGTCTTTAGTCCCATTATTTTACCGAGTACTACTTCATTTGTGATGGTGATTGTATTCCTTCCTCCCTATAGTCCCTTGATTTTCCATTATTGGGATGTTTTTAGTGTCTTCTAGCGTGAAGACCGATACAAAATATTTGTTCAATGTCTCTGCCATTTATCTGTTCTCCATTATTAATTCCCCAGTCTCATTCTCTAGGGGACCAACATTTACTTTAGCCATTCTTTTCCTTTTTATGAACCTGTAGAAACTCTTACTCTCTGTTTTTATATTTCATGCTGGTTTACTTTCATAATCTATCTTCCCTCTCTATCATTTTTTAGTTGTTCTTTGCTGGCTTTTAAAAGTTTTCCAATCCTCTGGCCTCCCACTCGCCTTGGCCACATTGTATGCACTTGTTTTCAATTTGATACCATCCCTTATTTCCTTAGTTAGCCTCGGATGGTTATCCCTTCTCTTACAATCTTTCCTTCTCATTGGGATATATTTTTGTTGTGAGTTATGAAAAATCTCCTTAAATATCTGCCAGTGCTCATCAACCGTCCCATACTTTAATCTACTTTCCAGTCCACTTTAGCCAACTCTGTCCTCATACCTCATACCTGGATTGTTGGGTTTAAAATCAGACATGTTGCACCCTTGTAATGAACTAGTAGTTGAACTGAATCTCAAAGTATTATAAAATGGTTTTACCAGGGCTGAAAAATGCATGCAATATATTAATCTGGATTTTGTAAGTGAGGTGTGTTAAATAACGTGGCTTCACTCGTGTCAGCTGGGTTATTGTTGGCCATATACAAAGGGAGAAAATTTCCTCTGTGTATTGTTTGTAACAGAATTGTAACATTTTCTTTATAAATGTCTGAGTTTATTTCATGTAATGCACAGAGGACATATCTCTCTCTATTTATGGGTCTTGGGTTTTCTCTGAAATTTTGAAGAGTGTCATACATGCACAGATATTTTGCATTGCTTCGTGTGAGTGGTTTTGAAGGAATCCTGTTGGAGACTAATGCTTCAATCACCATGCCTATTCTTTTTGGAACTCGCTCCCAAACCAACTTGCCCTGCTACCTCTCACTCTGTCTTCCTTTAGAATCTTATTGACTGCCTTTATGCTGCACTTTCCATCTCTGCATTGCTAATCATCATATATAATGAAGTCCAAAAACTATAGTGCTGTAAAAGTAGGGGATTTTAACTATCCAAATATTGATTGGGACAAATTTAATGTGAAGGATATAGAGGATGTGGAATTCTTGAAATGCATTCAAGAGAACTTTTTTAGTCAGTCTGTAGCAAGCCCAACACGAGAAGGGGAGGTCTTGGATTTAGTTTTGAGGAATGAAACTGGGCAGGTTGAAGGGGTATTAGTGGGAGAGCACTTGGGTGCCAGTGACCATAATTCAGTCAGATTTAAGTTGGTTATGGATAAGGACAAGGATCGGCCTGGAATAAAAGTTCCGAATTGGGGAAAAGCTAATTTTGCTAAGTTAAGGAGTGATTTGGTCATAGTGGACTGGAGACAGCTACTTGTGGGTAAATCAGTGTCGGAACAGTGGAGGCATTTAAGGAGGAGATCCGGAAGGCTCAGGCCAAACATGTGCCCTTAAAGAAAAAGGCTGGAAAAAATAATTCGAGAGCCTGTTGGATGTCTAGGGACTTACGGGGAGGATTCAGAAAAAAAGGGACGCTTATGTCATATACCAATGGCTAAATACTATAGAATCTTTAGAGGAATATAGAAAGTTAAGAGACAAAATTAAAAAGGATATTAGGAATGCTAAGAGAGAGCACGAGAAATTCTTGGCCAGTAAAATTAATGAAAACACCAAGATGTTCTATAAGTATATTAAGAGGAAGAGGGTAACTTAAAAAAAAGGTAGGGCCTATTAGAGACCATGAGGGTAATCTTTGTGTGGAGGCGGAAGATGTTGGTAAGATTCTTAACGAATACTTTGCATCTGTTTTCACAAAGGAAAGGGACAATGCAGATACTGCTATTGAGGAGGAGTGTGATATTCTGGATGAAATAAATATAGTGAGAGAAGAAGTATTAAGGAGTTTAGCAGGTTTGAAAGTAGATAAGTCCCCAGACCTGGATGAAATGCCTCCCAGGCTGTTGAGAGAAGTAAAAGAGGAAATAGCAGAGGCCTTGATCATCATTTTCCAGTCTTCTTTGGATATGGGCATGGTGCCGGAGTATTGGAGGACTGCTAATGTAGTACCCTTGTTTAAGAAGGGAGAAAGTGATAGGCCGAGTAATTACAGGCCTGTCAGCCTAACCTCAAAGCTGGGAAAATTATTGGAAAAAATCCTGAAAGACAGGATAAATCTACATTTGGAAAGGCAAGAATTAATTATGGACAGTCAGCATTGATTTGTTAAGGGAAGATCGTATTTGACTAACTTGATTGAATTTTTTGAGGAGGTAACCAAGAGGGTCGATGAGGGTAGTGCGTACGATGTAGTATATATGGACTTTAGCAAGGCTTTTGATGAGGTCCCACATGGTCGATGGTCATGAAGGTTAAAGCCCATGGGATCCAGGGCAAAGTGGCAAGTTGGATCCAAAATTGGCTTGGAGGTAGGAAGAAAATGTAATGATTGATGGATCTTTTTGTGGCTGGAAGGATGTTTCCAGTGGGGTTCCGCAGGGCTCAGTACTGGGTCACTTGCTTTTTGTGGTATATATCAACGATTTAGATTTGAATATAGGAAGTATGGTTAAAAAGTTTGCAGACGACATTAAAATTGGCTGTGTGATTGATAATGAAGAGGAAAGTCATGGGCTGCTGGAGGACATCAATCTACTGGTCAGGTGGGCAGAGCAGTGGCAAATGGAATTTAATTCAGAGAAGTGTGAGGTGATGCACTTTGGGAGGGTAAATAAAGAAAGGGTATAAAAATTAAGCAGTAGGCCACTTAGTAGTGTAAATGAACAAAGGGACCTTGGAGTGCTTGTCCACAGATCCCTGAAAGTAGCAGGCCAGGTGGATAAGGTGGTTAAGAAGGCATACGGAATGCTTGCCTTTATTGGTCGAGGCATAGAATATAAGAGCAGGGAGGTTATGCTTAAATTGTATAATTGTATAATAGCTGGAGTAGTGCGTGCAGTTCTTGTCGCTGTATTATAGGTAGGATGTGATTGCACTAGAGAGGGTGCAGAGGAGATTTACTGGGATGCTGCCTGGAATGGAGAATCTTAGTTATGAGGACAGATTGGATAGGCTGGGTTTGTTTTCATTGGAACAGAGGGGGTTGAGAGGAGACCTCATTGAGGTATACAAAATATTGAGGGGCCTTGACATAGTGGCTAGTAAGGGTCTATTTCCATTAGTGGAAGGGTCTATTACGAGGGGACATAGTTTTAAGGTGGTTGGTGGAAGGTTTAGAGGGATTTGAGGAGGGGTTTCTTTTCATAGAGGGTTGTGGGGATCTGGAACTCGCTGCCTGGAAGAGTGGTGGATGCAGAA